>NC_056566.1:28153856-28202857 GCF_013358625.1 Macadamia integrifolia | reverse complement strand
CCCCCCCTCCCCCTAAGAAGAGAAAAAAATACAAGCCACTCACATACAAGGCTAGAAATGACAAATATGAGTCCTTGTTACAAAGAGTTTAAGTGACCCACAAATCCATATGGAGGAAAAATGAGGTGAAAGTGTACTACAACGCAATTCCTAATTATTATCAATGACCCAGAATTTAGATTGAAAATGAAAACTAGCATGTTTTACCTGTACATCTTCCAACAATCCATGACCAGATTCACCACCAACCACCACCATTTTGTTCCCAATTACAGCTGCCGCATGCTATTTGGTGGATCAAATAAAAGTTTGGATCACATCAGAACAATTTGTACCCAAGCTTTTTGAAGTAATGTATGAATCACAAAAATTAAGAAGTAAGAATATTAATCACATTGAAGCGAGGTGTGGGCTTGTCACCAGCTGTTGACAACACCATCCACTTCTCAGAGTTCCCACATGTACTGCTGTTAACGTCAAGCTCAGAAGATGAAGACTGGCAGTTGATTTCATCAGAATGACTGCTTGCAGGTGCAATGCTTTCTCCCTGTGCAACACCAAAATTCAATGTGTGTACTTACTCAAAAGAACAATCCATAATTATGTAATAACGATTACATTAGCATGGCTGAGTCGTTTAGCAGGTCTTATAGGACTTCTGGTCCCCTGAGCAGAATCGGCAAGCTGGACTTTCAACCTGAAGAATGACATTAATGAATAAAGAGAAAAGGTGATCCACACCATAACTTTTTTTCATTTCATATAAATAAAATAGAAATATTATTCAATGTAGTTGAAGAACGCTATAATTGTTTCAACATTAAGAAAAGCAACCTACAGGCCATTCATTTAGCATGAAAGGACAAATTTTCTAGTAACAAGTAAACCACACAAACGAAATTTTAACTGATGATAAACTAAAAATATAAATAAAAACAAAAACATAACAATGATAATGCATCAATTAAGACACGACAGGTGGAAAGCAAAATAATTATCAAGCAGGAAAAGGGTCGCAGTATTTGACCAGATGAAATGGACCACCAAATTTAACCTTCGCCAAGTGGTGACCGATCTCCAGCAGAAGCTGGTTAAAAGTGTCAATCAATTCACTCCCCTTGCATTCTCTTCCTTTCATATATTTCTAATATATGTTTAATTACTTAAAGAAGTTTATTTAGTTGCTATCACAGAACAGTTTATTTAGCTGCCATCTCAATCTTCACTGGTACTCTTTTCAGGAATCAGGATTGCCCTACGAAACTCCTCAGCATTTGGCAGAAATTTTGTGGAACACAAGCTATAACTAACCTATCCATCTAAAATACGGGAAAGTGCTAGCCTTCCATCAACACTAACAATGTTTCTGAAGTCAGTCTCTACCAACAAAACAGAACCAGCCATATGAGAAGATGCTATATATCAACTGAAGCAAGACCCTTGGTGCAACGGTAAGGTTGCTCCATTGCAACCTAGTGGTCATGAGTTCAAATTGGGAACAGCTTCTCCATGAACCGGAGGTAAGGCTGCATACATTATGACCCTCTCCAGACCCTGCTGTGGCAGGAGCCTCATTCACTAGGTGTGCCCTTTTTTCTTCAAGAGATTAATATCATGTAGTTCTCCAACAAAATACAGTCATAACTGCTTCAGTTGGTGTAAATCATTGGTTACAGACAGCTTAAGTGACATAGAGGAATGGTACAAACTTGAAATATAGCTCCAGCAACATTTGGCATAACAGTGAGTAACCAGATAAATAGTTGGTATACGCCAGAAAAAGCTAGTACTAACTCAAGCATAACAAAAACGGAAACTGCTCAAGTAAGAATCATAATTTAGTTATTCAACCCAAAAAAATGAATCATAATTTAGTTGATAAACTTGTACTCCCTCAATCTCTCACAACTCAATTAAGCTTTATCCCAGAGAAAAAAGTTAGCATCCACTGGGTTTAGAGTTATGACTAAATATCTTAAGCCCTGCATTCCCAGCTGCTTAAACGTTCCCAGAAGATAATGAAGAAATATTTCCTTGCAAAGTGACCATGATTTTGCTACCACCTCTTCAGTTCACATCGTACTGTAATCTCAATGATTCTAATAGAACAAACAAGTAAACCAAACGAATGGGGAAAATCTAACCTTCCAAGCTTCATTCGCCTTCGAGAAAATCCAAACATTTTTCCCGTCCCGACTCTCGAGCTGACACATCAAATCTATATCAGTCAACTATCATCAAGAACAACGGCTTTAACCATTTAATAACTCCCCAACTAACATCCAGAAGCTACATTACATTATTATCACAGAAAACCTAGAAAACAAAACAATGATTCACCTAAAAATGCGGAAAATTTACTAGTTAAGTTCCTAAAGAAAATGAGAGCTTTAACTAACTCGCTAAGCATTACTTTTAACAGGAAACCCAGAATAATAATAGTTTCAATGTCAAGATCTTCAACTATTCAGAGAAGAATCCGAGTCAATAAAAGTGAAATGAACTACCAGAATCAACAGTTTAGTAGAGATTGAAAACGATGCAAAGCTAATCGATTCAACCGAGATTCAAGAACAGTGATGAAAACGAGGATTTGCTTTGCTTTTTTACGATGATCTTGGCTTATCATTACAATTTGCTTTCTACTTTTCGAGTTCGGAGAAACTTTTTAGCTATCCCTTTCTGTCTTTTGCAGTTCGCAGTGATAAGAAGGGTAGCAGAGAGGGAGCGCACGATACCATGTGTACGTTGCTTTGTTTGTCTTATTCGTTTTGTTTACTATTTATCCTTTCTACCGTTTAAACTTTGACCCTTCCCGCTTTGACGAACACAGTCCCCACCCCAGTCTACTTTGGAAAATGATGACGCAATTCTGACTGTTTGATAGATAAGTGACGGTTTTGATTAATTACTGATCAATTTATAGCATATTTGGTTGTACACCGCTACGTATTGGATATTCTTCCTTTTATTTCATTTGAATTTACATCCAAATTTTTGACATGATTTTCCTTGGAGAACAGATAGGCACACTGCCCGCCCGCATGTGGTAAGGAAACTGAACCAATTGGGACGGGGGATAGGACATCATGCGATAGGGAAGGGCGAAGAGAGATATTTATCGACTCGTTTCAAGTAAACGGTTTTAATTTGCTATTCATTTACCAACAATTCGCACCCATTCGTGGATTGCCCAGATGATTATGATGAATTAGGGATTATGTGGATAAACATACGATTCTAGGTTCGATTTCTCATTTGTATATCTACGATTGAAGTGGAGATCGTGGCAGTGGGCTGCTGCGCTAGTCTCCCTGAGGATTAGTCAAGGTGCACTTCAGCTGGTCCGAACACCTAGGTTAACAAGAACAAAAAAGCCTACAAGAACATAATAGCACTACGAAGGATGCTATTTCAAGTATGATCCAAGACATAAGAAGATAATCGTAATACTATATAATATTGATGAAATATTTTATTATGAAAAGCTAAAGTTTACTATAAGTTACATAAAAGGAAGTTACATGCAAAAGTAAGATTGCTAAACGATGGTGGGTGTCTGATCCAAACTATACTACCGAAACAAAAACCGGTGTATAGAACTTATTTTCTAACATGGTATTAGAGCAACGTAACTAAATGTTAAACCCATATTGCATTAGCTCGTATGAGCGTATCTTTAAGAGTACCATTCATCTGACGTTCCACAATCTCATTAGCTCCGCCAATTAGGTTACCTCCAATGAACACAACCGGCACAACTGGCTTACACCCTAGGCTCGTAAGTGCTATTTCCAATTCCCGTCCGTTTGGATCCTCATCAAGCTCATAGACCAAAGGGCTAGCTCCATAGTTTAATATGAGAGTCTTGACAGTGTGGCACATGCCACAGGAGCTCCGGCTGAAGATCACCACTGGCCTTTGTGTTGCCAAAGTTGAGAGTCTCTCCATTGTTACAACTCAAGAAACAAAGAAGAGAGAAGAAAGTAGAAACAACCAAGGAAAGGAGTATATAGCAATGCAGGACTGATCTAAGAAGCAAGAGTGAAAGGAAGAGAAGTGGCTAAGGAGCTTGAAAACTAGCTTTGGATTTTTGTTGTGAGGAACCCTAGCTCCAGTGGGCACCTATTTATACAAGGTGGTGGGGTATATTAATTGCTTTTTTGCTTAAATGGAAAATTAACCTTTTCATAATATTTTGAAATTTCTTTTTTCTTTGTTCTTCTCCATTCTCCATTGCCCACAAAGCAAATAAGAATGTTCTTTTAGAGATATTTCGGTGGATCATATCATGACTTTGATATCTCTTCCTCTTAGTGAAAGAAAGGAATCGCAAGTTGCAAATTTAGCAAATCAAGACATGTGGATTTGAAGAATGTGACTAACATGTGGGTTATACGATGATTTTTATTTCTTCTGTTAAATGACAAAATCACTTTATATTCAGGACATGAGGTTCTCGTATTTGTAAAAATCAAGGGGCAAAAACTACGCAGTTTTACCCCAAAAATATCGAGAGATTGTTTCGACAAAATCACCCTCTACATATATTTAAATAGCCCCTCTTTTACTTAGAGATCAAGTTTTCTGTAAATCACGTATCAGGAAATAGAGGGAATAGTGAAGGGTATTTCGGACCTTCTCCATGAATGAAGGAAAATTTTTTCCTCATGACATACATATCTTTGGAGCATCTGGTGAGGTGGAGCACAGGTGTAAAGGGTTGGGTTTATCCAATAGGTAAGAACAATAAGATTCGCTTCCAATTGAAGAATAAGAGAAACCCAAAAGGAAGAAAAAGAAGTGAGAAGTGGAAGCTTGGAGAGAAGGAACAGCTCATGAAAAACATGTGGCGTTTCGGTGCTAAGGGGATCTGGCTTGCGATTTATTGGTCCACTTTAGAGAGAGATTGCTTACGTGAAACCTATCACGTGGTCCGATGACGATAAACCATTCCGAAGGCACCATCTGTCTTCGATTGGCCCCCATCCAAGTCTATCATCCTTTTAATTATTGGATAAAAAAGTTGTTGAAGGTTAGGGCAGGAGATCTACACTTTATCGGTGTACCCATAGTTAGTAAATTTGTGTATAATATGCGAATTTTTGTTGTATTTGAATGTTTAAATTAAAAAGTCATAATTTGACGTATTAATTCAAAAAATCTATATTATATTTGTATTTTATAAGTATTCATATTATACATGTTTTAAATACATATAATACATTTTATTTTTATTAATATGTTTAGTTTGGAATGATCAAAAAAAAAAAAAAAAAAAAAAAATCAATCCCAAAAGTCAAAACAACACTTCTCCTTCTCTCCTTTATTACTTTATACCTTTTATTTAACTTCATTTCAAGCTTGTCTTAAATCTATTAATCAAATACCTTATATGTCCACCCTTTTATTCTTATCCATTAGCCAATGAAGTTTATTTAATTATAATTTTGTCATCCAATGTAAAATTTTACCTTAATTACGAATCAATTGTTGGTTATTAAAATTGAATTATTTAATATCTAAATAGGCCTATACGCGATCTGATTCTGTTTTAGAATACGAGTCCGCATCAGTAGGGGTTGCTGTGGATTTTTTTGTTTGATAAAATAATATTAATAATGATATTTTAATTTGTTAAATGATTATTCACATTCTATTATTATTATTATCTTGACAAATATATGCTATTATTTACTATGATAGAAAGTGGTTGATGGATCACCTATCAATATTAGCCATGATAGACATGATTAAACCTAATAATATTAGATTAAAAAATAAAAAATAAGAAATGATTCGCAATTGGAAAGCTGGATTGGAAATAGGTGTTCATGAGAGCATGAGATATTAGAATTTAGTTGTTAACAACTAGTTTTAGTTCATTCTTAATACCAAAATAAATCCATATTTTTGTTGTCCGATTTTTATATAGCAATCATATTAAACGAGTATTAAACACGTACCATATCATTGCCATACGTGTTTTATTGCGCCAAAATTTTAGAAACGTATTATTACTGTGTGATCCATTTAATGTCGTACGTGTCCGTTCTCATATTATTGTCGTCCCCAAACTTACTAATTATGGGTGTACCAAGCCAACCAAGAGGTACAAAATGGGGGCATCATAGTGTTCATATACAAAGAGTTTACTTATCAGAATGAAATAGAGTGTCAAAACATTGTACGAACACTAGGATAGCCTATCTTATTTATTATGTACCCTCATGTGGGTTACTTAGATGGTTAAGGTGAATTGGGGATTGTGTGGATTAGACGCACGGTCTCAGGTTTGATTATTCATATGTGCATCTACGATTTAAGTGGAGATCATGGCGGTGCGCGTAAGTTGGCCTGGACACCTTTGGTTAACAAAAAAAAAAAACATTGTACACAAAAAAGAAAATCTATGTGGGATACATATACGAGAAGATATCTGTTAAAAAAAAATTTTATTTTGCTAACAACGGGTATGCAGGCCTTCAAACTGACTAGTCCCACGGGTCCATACTGACCCCATAACCGCATAGACTAGATTATACCGAGGTTGAATGAGAACCATTCAACTAGATAAATGCCTTTTAGCATTTGAAAAAATTCCATTTGTCTATATCATTAATCATGAGAATCAATGCATCTCTTGATGAAGCTATTTTGGAGGGCCAATCACATTCTTAATTAGCTGTATGGGGTAGACACTTGCTTAATTAACTAGCAATTGACAGAAAGATAAGTACTTCACCAAGAGGCACCAAATATGCGACCGGGATCATACATCCCATCATCTTTGCATGTTGGTTATGAGATTTGGATTCACATTGTTTTAATTTGAAAAAAATTTCCCCAATTAATAATCCAACTCTATAAATGACTATTTGATAAATAGATTCAAAATATATGGGCCGACTGTTCTTTGTTCAGAGTTGTGTTGCTACCTCTTTGTCTCTCTTTGAGCAATGATGTAATTTCATATGGGATAGAGAGAAATAGAGTGAGAGGTGTTAGCACACCCTTTCGCTCCAAAAAAATACATTTGTCTCTTATATATCATATCTTGAATTCATGATGTATCATGCTATCATATAAAAGTATATACTCTTATTATTTTTGTTAAAAAATTCACTGGACTTCTCTACCTTTTTTTATTTAATTAATTTCCTCTTTCCTTTGTTATCTTTTTTTCTCACTCCTGATTTTTCTCAAATGTTTTTTCCAATTCATTTTTAAGATTTAATTCTCACCCTAAAAAGGGAATCTTGAAACCATCCTATCACTCAATCCATGCGAATATTTCCCATCTTTAAATCCATCTCATATTCAATAAGAAACCCCTCTCTCTCTCTCTCTCTCTCTCTCTCTCTCTCTCTCTCTCTCTCTCTCTCTCTCTCTCTCTCTCTCTCTCTCTCTCTCTCTCTTAAAATAAGGTAAAGCCACTCCAATGTCGAAAAACTCAGAACATAGGTTACCATGTTCTAACGGCCAGTTTGATAACGTTTCTGTCATTTATATTTCAAGAAAAAACAGAAACAAAAATTTCTGTTTCTAAAAACATAAACATAATTGAAAGTGTTTGATAAGTCATGTGGAAGTTGATAGTAACCAGCGAAAGAATGGCCACGAGTCCTTTTCAAAAACGGTGAAACAAGTAGAACTTGTTTCGCTTGGGTCGTTTCTTGAACCATAAATAGGTAGAAATTTCAATTTTAATTTCTGAAAACAAATGAAACGAAAAAGTTTTATCAAACGCTTTTTGTTCCGTTTCTAGACACAGAAATAACAGAAACACATTTTTTGAAATGTTATCAAACGGGCCCTAACATTTTTCATTTCTGGCTCTTTTTTTTTTTTTTTTTTTGCATCCATTAGTTTTAAAAAAATGGGAAAACAAACCATGGTCATCAAATGGAAGATTTTTTTTTCTTGTTCCCACAAAATGAAAAATGTTTTTTTTTTCCAACAAAATGAAAAAACGGCGAAACTGTTTTTTCGAATGACCACCAAACGCATCCTTAACCTAAATTGACCCGAGAGTAAACTTGTAGCTCAGTGGTGGCAGTCTCTGGCGTACTAGCAAGTAGGTCTTGTGGTGGTATACTAATATGTTATTATCGAAGTAGATCTACATGTATTGGAGTTGCAAGTGGCGGTGGTGGGCATCGGGATAAAGGGAAAATGCGTGCTCGGATCGTGGCATCACATAGACATTAAGACATTTGGGGGGGTGGGGCAAGTAGTGGTAGTACATGCATGATCTACACTACAAATTATCAACTCCATCTCTCTTATATATTATTCCTTCTAGCACACAGAAAGGTAAAGGGGGAAAGAGATCGAGGAAGGAGAAGGAAGGGTAAGTTGTGCTATTCTACTTTAATTTATAGCTTTAATAGATTCGACAGAGAAAGAAAAGAATCACAACAAAGGAGGAAAGGAGGAAAGGAGGAAAGGAGTAAGGGAAAGAAGAAGTTTTTTCTTTTTCTTTTTCGACGTCGGCTGGTCGCTTCACACATAAAAGCCAGGGAGAGGGAGAGGGAGAGGGAGAGGGAGAGGGAGAGGGGCCTAGGGGTGAAACAAGGTCGAGTTGGATTGATTGACCTTGACTTTTACAATGGTTGGATTAACTTTGATTGACCTTTTTTTATCAGTCCTATCCCATACATTAAAAATTTATAATAAAAAAATTTATAAAAAATAAAATACCAATAGAAACCCTAAATTCTAATATAAAATTTCAAAGTTAAATTTCAGGTCGGGTTGGACCGGGTTGCGGTCACAACCTGAGCCCGACCCAACTTTGAGGTTTTTCAACTCTAACCCATCCTCAGGGTTAGAAAACTTGGCCCAAGCCCTGTTCGGGATGTCATGGCTAAACTTTCACCCTTAGAGAGGGGTGTACGGGTGGGTCCAATTTGAATCCAGCAGATTGGTTTCAGTTTATTATTAGGCCAGTTCGAAACCCAAATCATTAAGGAACTTTTCGATTTTGATTTAGTTTTTATGAGTTTGAAATCGGGTTATTATCTTGTTCAGTCGGTCCGGTTTTTCATGTATATGTTAGGAAATTAATGACATTTTTTTCTTTCCAGTTTCCTATCGGGTTACTATCACCCGGCCGGTCTTGGTTTTTATTGGGTTTGGTCAATTTTGGGTTTGGGTCGATGGATTCACTTAATTTGGTTTGATTTCAATTTTTACCTATTCCATAAAACCCAACCTGAAACAAACCAATAATCATTCGATTTGGTGCATCTTAAACCAAGCAATTTCAGTCGGTTTGACCCATTCATCAGGCATAACTAAAATATTTTGAGTACTACATTCTTGCCCTCAACACCTCATCCTGCGCCTTCTGAGCTTATAGGAGAAACCTAATATGTACAACTTCATAGTCATGAAAATCCATATCAATACAAAAGAGAGCATTTGATATTAAGGTTTTAAATTTGACACTTGACCAATCCAGATCATAATCTCTATGTCAGAATAACCTCATTATATATATGTCCATGCAAATAGTAATATTGAAAATGAACGTCTAGGAACCATTTTTCCTTAAAATATGTTACCATCCATAACATGCTTGGAAACTTAACACCAATGCTCTCAAGTCTCAACATTAGATATAAGAATGGTTTCAAGTATGGGTATCGTATCATCTGTATTGGCCGTATCAGATTGGTATCGGCCGATCCCTGATCCCTGATTAATATAAATCAATTATTTGTACGTTTCACGGGTAAAACAGTAAAAAAATGTATATTTTAAACTAAGCAAGAGCAAAACCGATCAATACGCACCAATCCGATTCAGATCAATATCGACAGATTTTGATACTGATACCGATACCGATATCATCCCCTGAATCCATGAATATAACTGTCACAATTTTGGAATAAGAACTCCTGCATTCATTGTTGAATAAGGTTGTTATAAATTTTTTTGCTCTTTTTATTTGCTTTTATCTCATTTGAAGAAGGAAAAATTTTCCCTCAGCCATAGTGAGGAAACACCCACCAATCTGTCGTCATTATCATTACTCTTTTATTTGTTGGAAGTCCAAAATGCCTTTCCTATATTCTCTAGCACTCATTCAAACGCAAGCTTGGTCATCACCGAAGGAATTCCTACTTCACCGTAGCTTGAGGAAAACTCAATCCTCTCAATATGATTCACAGTTCCAAACTTCCAACTTTGTTTGTCTTGGACATTGATTTTGACACTCCCATATATGTCTTCCATGTAACTTATAGTGCCACTAATTCTGATATTCCAAACACTCATATCCCAAGAAGTATCCATGTTACATTTCAATTTTTGATTGAATTCATATGATTACAAAGGAGAAGGCAGGTCTCGGTGCAATGATAAAGTTGTTCCATTGTGACCTAGTGCTCATGAATTTAAATCTCGGCAAAGTAAGGGTCAAGATTATGTACATTATGACCTTTCCTAATCCATACAATTGAGAAATCTCATGCACTGAGTATACCCTTACGCATTACAAAGGAAGAATATATTAAGTGTGCGAGTCAATCTCAAATATTCTCAAGGGAACACCAGTAACCTTTTCAGGATATAAATATAACCCTTGATTTGACTTAGGCATAAAATTTTAATTCATGTCCCATGAATAATTCTTTTAAGGTCAAGACATAACAACACTACAATGGATGCTATTCCAAATATGAACTTTACTAGTTTCAATCATCATACTTCAAATATGATTAGAGCCATAAGAAGATAGCCGTATAATATATAATATTAATGAAGAATTATGAAAAGCTCAACTTTATTAGAAATTGCATAAAAAGGGGTTACATGCAAAAGTAGTAGGCCTGCTGATTAAAAGAGGGTATATTAGGTATCTTAACACACACACAATCTCTCTCTCTCTCTCTCTCTCTCTCTCTCTCTCTCTCTAAATATATATGGAAAAAGTAAAAACCGGTGTATAGAACTTATTTTCTAACATGGTATTTGAGCAACGTAATAAAATGTTAAACCCATATTGCATTAGCTCGGATGAGTGTTTCCTTAAGAGTACCATTCATCTGACGCTCCATGACCTCATTTGCTCCACCAATCAATTTTCCGGCTATGAACACAACCGGAACAACTGGGTTACACCCTAACCTCATGAGTGCTCTCTCCAATTCCCGTCCTTTTGGGTCCTCATCAAGCTCATAGACTAAAGGGCTGGCTCCAAAGTTGCAAATGAGAGTCTTGACAGTGTGGCTCATGCAGCAAGAGCTCTTGCTGAAGATCACCACTGGCTTTTGTTTGGACAACAAAGAGAGTCTCTCCATTGTTACAACTCAAGAAACAAAGAACGATTGAAATAAGAAGCAAGAGTGCAATAGGAAGAGAAGTAACTAAGGAACTTGAAAACTAGCTTTGGTTTTTGCTATGAGAAACCTTGGCTCCAATGAGACCTATTTATACAATATTGTGAGGGTGTACTAGTCCTACTTTGCTTAAATTAACTGGAAACCTTCTTCACCTTCCATGGCCCACAAAGCAAATGAGAATGTTCTTTTAGAGATATTTCGGTGGATTCTCATATGAGAGAGCTTTTGATTATATCATTACTTTGATAATGACTCTTATATGTCTTTCTCTAGTGAAAGAAGGAATCACAAGTTGCATATTTAGCAAATCAAATCTATGGATTTGAAGAATGTGACTAATGTGGCTTATGTGATGACCGTACATTTCTTTTAAATGACAATTTCTCTCTCTCTCTCTCTCTCTATACATATATTTATTTTCCCGTAAGACACATAGGAGGAGGAATTTCTTTACCAATCAATAGCTTCAAATGCACTTAGATGGGTGTCATGGAATAATGAAGGGCATTTCCGGAATTCTCCACAAATGAAGGAAAACTTTCTCATAGCTAGCTATTACTTATGCTATCTTGGGAGCATCTGTTGAGGTGGAGGACAGAAGGAGATGGCTGGGTTTATCCAATTGGTAAGGACAATAAGATACGCATCCAATTGAAGAAAGAGAAACCCAAAATGGGAAGAAAAAAAAAGTGACAAGTGAAACCTTGGAGGAATAAAACATCTAATGGGATTTATTTATTTATTTATTGTTGTTGTTAAAAGATCATGAAAAATATATTAAAAGATAAAATGGGTAATACAGAAGAACATTTTATGGAGAACATGTTGTGAGCGCTTTGGTGCTAAGGGGATCGGGCCTACTGATCCACACTTTAGAGAGAGATTGCATATGTAAAAAAAGATCATATGGTTTGATGATGGTGAACCATCTTGAAGCCTCCACCTGTCCTGACTAGGGCCAATCTTAACTTACCATCCTTTTCATTTTTGGATAAGAAAGTATAAAGTTAAGGACAAGGGATTTACATATCACTGGTGAGGGATAGAATCTCTCATGTCAAGTCAATGGGAACACAACAAGGGGTGTCACATGGTTCAAATAGGAGGTTTAGCTAGAGCACCTCAAGGGGGTTTATACGGTAAAGAGGAGATAGCTAGAACATCTCAAGAGGAGAGAAAGAATGAGAGGTCGTATCCGTTAGTAATATGTACAGCCTTTTCCCTAAAGTTTATATGTAGAGATTGCCTATGCCAAAAATTATGTGGTCTGATGACGGTGAACCATCTTGAAGGCACCATCTGTCCTCGACTAGGGCCAATCTGAACTTACCATCCTTTTCATTTTTGGATAAGCGAATATAAATTTAGGGCAAGAGATCCACACGTTACTGGTGAGGGATGGAATATCTTACATCAAGTCAGTGGGAGCACAAGAAAGGGTGTCACATGGTTCATATATGGGGGGTCGGTGGGTTCACATGGTTCATATAGGGGGGGGTCCATATTGTAAAGAGGAGATAAGAGTGTGTCAGGAGAAAGGTAGTATGTCAAAGAGGAGAAAGAAATTGTGAGAAAGTCCTATCCAATGAAACTATTTACAACATTTTCCTTAAAGTTTATGTGCAGAGGACCCCTGATGGTGATTTTTTAAATAGTGGATAAGAAAATCTGTGGGATACAATTGGGTATACCCAAGATTATTTGGAAGTTGTGATATAATGTATTCAAAGCTTGGTTCTATTAGATGGAGTCCAAGTTTTGTGACAAATCATACATAATTTTGAAAATCTAGGGCTATGGACTCTCTGGAGAGCCCATAGTAGTCGTCAGGGTGTTGTAGGTATGCATGGGTATACACTAGAAGGAATCTGATTGAATTTGAGTATAAAATTTGATTCATAACTAATCCAGACCATGATCTCTCTATTCAACAGTTAGAATAATATGGAGGAGTTCATAGTGCCATAAGTATACATGGACATATATGTTAGTGGCGACGGAAACGATTCGATTCAAAATCTCGTACAAAAATTTTAGCCATAAATTAAAATATCAATGAACAACTAGTAAAGCCAAACTTAATTATTTGTATACATTGCAAAAGAATAGTGGACGTGGAAAAATTCATTTCCACGTATTGATTTAAACTATGAAATTTGATATGTGATTAATCCAATAGTTGCATTGGAATGGATGCCAATGACAAATAGATGTGTAATTTTTGAAAACCTAAGATAACCTAATGAGTACTTGATTATGACAATAAAGGGTCGAATTGGATCGAATCATTAAAGCAATATATGGCTCAAAGCCTGAAACAACATAGGGCCCCATGGATCCAAAATATTCTATGCCTGATACACGTGTTGAGATTTGATAGATGGAACGGCTCTTGTAAACAATTCTTTAGTTGAGATCCGATAAGAAATGTCTCTTTCTATTTTCTATTCTCTCTAAAGAGATCTCTAATGGGTTTGGAAGTGAACCTTTCTTTTTGAGGCATTTCGTCACTGTTGGAATCTTTTAGGAATGCATGGTTGCATCTCCCTTTTTATTTCTGACGATAACCTCAGAAAAAGAAGAAGAAAAATGGCATATATCTCATGATGTAATTTTATGGAGCAGTATTGAAATTAGTATGGTCTTTGAATGGATCCATGCATGCATTTTGCCCTCATTTCATCATGTCTATGATCATGGGTAAGGATTATCTTTCACCATTGGTGAAGGAAACTCGATGACATGGGGGTAGGAGGGTCGAACTAGCGATCTTTCTTGGACTTAAATTAGAGCCCAATTGTCTAGTTGTCTGCCATTAGCTCATCTATATTTGATATTTCGACTTAATAGTTTAAGTTTCATTGTGAGAAAAATTTGTATAGGATGACCTATACAGAGAGAGTCAAGGAACAAAGCAATGGAGGTGACTGAAAGAGACTCTGATGGGGGACTCTCCAATGCTTAAATTAGGTTCTGGGCAAGCGATAGTATGAGTATTTCAAGGATCAAAGAGTATTAGACTCAATATGTGAAGAATTGACTTGGGTTTCTTGAATACTGTTCCCCTACTTTTTTTAACTGTCGTTATGGATTGTCCCTAATCCATAACTCTTGTTATGGAGGATTATGGAGGGTTATGGAGAGTCCCTAATTGTTGATTGTGGGGAATTGGTTCCCCAACAATTACAAAGCTGCTTTGGCCCGACACTTGATCGATCTTTTACTACGTGTCTTCTGCTGATTGGCTGGTTGATTTTATGCAAATCAAGCTTCATGTTATCATATGTTGACATGAATATGTTATACTTGACACAAGAAAAATGTATCATATATGATTCTATATGAAGATGGAAATGAAGAACAAAGAAAAAGAAAGATGATCAATAACAACAGTGGTGGTGTGATGTAATATTGAAATAGAGATGCACTTCATAGTGGAAGATGATGAGAACACATTGTGTGGGGTTGAGAGTAGGAGGGAGAATCATCCATATTCTATTATTATATTATCTCTTATGTATTTGTGGGCATGAGAGAGAAAAAAAAGAAGGAAATGCACACTCGAATCGTAGCATCACATATTAAGACATTTGATGGCAAAGTACATCTCTATAGTACAAAACTATCAACTCTCTTATTATTCCTTCCTCCCATAGTTTCACAATCTCTTTCACCCGCACACAGACATCGAGAGAGAGAGAGAGAGAGAGAGAGAGAGAGAGAGAGGGTTGTGCTGTTCTATTTTTTTATATTCTACTTTGTAGCTTTAATAGATTCGACAGAGATAGAAAAGGATAATATGCAAAACAAGAAGAAAGAAAGAGAAAAGGAGAAAGGGATAGAGAATTTCTTCCACATTGGTTGGTCGCTTCACACATCAAACAAAAAGAGAGAAGTCTCTATCGCGTTTGGTTCAGTTCGGTTTCAAGTTTACATGTATCTATGATGAAATTAATGAGAAAATTCTTGTTCTTAGGGTTTTCGGTTTCTTATTGAATTACTATTGGTCCGGTCTCAATTTTTTAAAGTGGGTTAATTCGATTTTTAGTTTGATCGATTCATTAAGCTGAACTGGTTCGGTTTCGATCTCTACCCACTCCACAAGACTCAACCTGAAATGACCAAGTTTGAACGGTCTGACTGGTTCAGGCTGAAGTTTGACACTCTTAGATAAGAGCTGTTCCTTGTGCATCTATCTCTCTCTCTCTCTCTCTCTCTCTCTCTCTCTCTCTCAATAGGAGTAAATATGCCACAATAGGTGCTAGCATACCTATGCATTTGGACAAGAAACATTATTCTTTAAAATTTTGAACCATGTATTCCTGTCTTCAGCTTCTCATCCTGCCATCCGAGCTTTCATAGCAAAACCCTAATATCTACAATTCACAATCATGGGGAAGTAATATTAATACACGAAAAGTATTTGATTCAATTAGATTTTTGAAATTTAACACGTGGTTAATTCAAATAAAGGCCTCTCTATTTAATGGTCAGGATAGCTAAAACATCCGTCCATCCACAACAATATTGAAATGGAGTGTTTAAGAACCATTTTTCCTTAAAATATTTTACCATATTCATGACATGCTTGGAATTTTATTTATTTTTTTATTATTATTTTTTTTAAGAGTACATGCTTGGAAACTTATGAGGTTCGACTACCAGATTCAATTCGAAGACCAATGCTTTCAAGCCTCAAAAGTAGATATATCTATAACAATTTTGGAGTGAGGGCACCTGTATTCATTAATGTATAAAGATATTATGGAGAAGGTTTTTCTTCACCCACAACAAAGGATACATGCATTGACAAATCCACGGTCTATCCAAAATGCCCTTCATTGTTCCTTGTTAGCACCATCCAAGCACAAGGATGACCATTAGTGAAGGAATTCCTCTTTCACTGTGGCTTGAGAAGGTCTCAGAGGTAATCAATGTGGGATTATTCTCCCAAGATTCCCCCTCATGTATAGGCATGAAGGAATTGTGTACATGTGCACAAATGAATGAAGTCAGCTTTGCAAACACTACACCAGGACTAGAGAAAACCTGTTATGATATCATGTAAATTTCCAAAGCAAAAACTAGAACCATTGGGTAGAGGGACTCATAAGTATGTGAGAAGACACAGATAACAAATGTGAGACTACTCTCTCAAGAAGTTCAATATCAGAATTCTTTGCAAATAAAGAGATGTCAGAGAGGCCTTTTACTTCCCAAACAAATCCTCCTACGTCTATTTATAAGCATTGGTTCATCAAGAATATCGCCAGAAAAGCACTTCGAGTTGTTCATTCATCACCAGAGATGTTTTAGAACCAATAGCCATTATCTAATGGATCTTACCGTTCTATTACTCGATCTGAGAGTTATCAGTATTATCAAATATATATGTTCCTAACGGAATGCTTTGTTGAGAAAGAGATGGCTTTCCTGGATGAAATGAAACATTTGATTCATGTAACAAGAAAAAAAGATTCCCATTCCGTAGATAATATTATGGACAAAGTTTCCATTCACCAAGTGGTGGAATTCACCACTCCATCTTAGGGTTCACAAACCACTATAGGGTTTTAGTATCTTCCCCGAAATACTTTATATGTACATTTAAAGTGCTCATGATTAATGGGAATATGGGTACATAAAACTCAACTATTAGAAAGGATGCTATTCCAAATATAAACTTTACCAGTTTCAATCATCACACAGTTCAAATATGATCTGAAACATAAGAAGTAGCCGTAAAATATATAATATTAAAGAAGAATTATGAAAATTTCAACTTTATTATAAGTTGTATAACAAGAGGTTACATTCAAACATAGGCCTACTAATTAAAAGAGGCTCTATTAGGAATACTATTAGCTCTCTATATATGGAAGAGGCCTGATACATGCTATACTTTCGAAGCAAAAATCACTGTAACAAGGTTTTAGAGCCACGTATTAGGGTTTTAAACCCATATTGCATTAGCTCGAATAAGCGTATCTTTAAGAGTACCATTCATCTGACACTCCATGATCTCATTTGCTCCACCAACCAATTTTCCGGCTATGAACACAACCGGAACCACTGGGTTACACCCTAACCTCATGAGTGCTCTCTCCAATTCCCGTCCTTTCGGGTCCTCATCAAGCTCATAGACCAAAGGGCTGGCTCCATAGTTGCAGATGAGAGTCTTGACAGTGTGGCTCATGCAGCAAGAGCTCTTGCTGAAGATCACCACTGGCTTTTGTTTGGACAACATAGAGAGTCTCTCCATTGTTACAAACTCTAAAAAGAAAGAACAATTGAAATAAGAAGCAAGAGTGCAAGGAAGAGAAGTCACGAAGGAACTTTAAAACTAACCTTGGTTTTTGCTATGAGAAACCTTAGCTCCAATGAGACATATTTATATAAGGTGGTCAGGGTATATTTCTTCTTTATTGCTTATACAAGAAACCTTTTTCACTTTGCTTTTTAGAATTATTTTAAAATTTTATTTTCTTTGTCCTTCTCCACCTTCCATAGCCCATAATGGAAAGAATGTTCTTTTATACATATTTAATTCAGTGGATTCTTGTAAAGGAGCTTTGATCATAACATCATTACTTTGATAATGACTTCTATACGTCTCTCTCCTACAGAAGGAATCACAAGTTGCAAACTTGGCAAATTAAGATCTATACATGCTTATGTGAGGACTGCACACACACACACACACACATATATATATATATATATATATATATATCTTTTAAATGACAAAAACACCCTCACCTTTTTTAAATTTACATTAACTAAATTGCCTTTTTTTTTTAATTACTATCTATTTGTGAAGGGTTTACAGATATTTCTTATACCTATCTTGGGAGTGTCTGCTGATGTGGAGGAGAGGATTGGGTTATCCAATTAGTAAGGACAAAAAGATTCGCATCCAATGAAGAAAGGGCAAGCCAAAAGTAAGAAAATGAAAGGGGAGGCCAGAAGGTCCAGAAATGAGAAGTGGAAGCTTGGAGAGAGAGAGAGAGAGAGAGAGAGAGAGAGAGAACAGCTTCCGAAAAATATGTTGTGCTTTGGTCCATGGAAACCCTGAATGGTAATTAGTTAAATTTATGGAAAGAGGAAAACTCAATTTGGGGTACTTGTGTCTATACATGTAATTATATAAAATTAAGATATAATGTATTTAGAACCCCCCATGGTAGGAAGCATTTCCATACCCCATTTTAATGCCAAAAACAACCCATGTGATTGATTGCATTGAAAAAGAAAAAAAAAAGAAGGTAAATTGTGTGAAATGGTTAAAATACTTGTAATCTATTAAGGGGCATGCTTGGTCCAACAATAAGGCATAAATGTTACGACCTGGTGGTCAAGCGGTCGAAACAACCTCTCGACATTCTCGAGGTAAAGGATGCATAGTTTTCCTCCCCCCCTAGGATCCTCACACATGTGGGAGCCTCATGCATTGGGTATACACTTTTTACTTGTACATCTACTGTATATATTCATGTTCACACCTAAATAATGGTTTTCTTTTTGGTAAAAAGTGTTTAGTATTCTTTTATAATGGGGTCCTTTTTGATAAAAGTGTTTAGAATTCTTTTCTAATGCTTTCCATCTTTGGTAAAAAGTGCTTAGACTTCTTTTATAATGATTTTCTTCTTTGTTAACACAATAAGCTTCTTAATGCTTAATGTAAGGTACTAGTCACTTCTTAAGATGTCCCATAGTCATCCACAAAGCAAGAGGAAATCATTTGGGTGGTTTTGAGAAACCAAAGGAGCCCATTGCTTTATCCTCTTCTTTATTTATTTTCTTTCAGTTGTTTCTTCCATATTTGTAAGAAATCTTGTGATGCCCTTAACAGTTTCAACCATAACACACATGGTTTAATAAAGTAAAGATGAACCCCAAAATGCCCATTTGTTTATATCAGGGATTCATAAGAAATTACGAATCAATGTCTCTCCTCTAGTTAGATTAGCCAATCACTAGTACCAATTGATATGTCCATTGTGGCCATTGGATAGAGAGGACAGAGTCTAGATTAGACATGTCAAATTCAAGATCCAATTCAATCAAATTCCCCCCTTTTGTAATCAAACGCATCTCTTGCATCCATGATATGTACTAGTACTCTAGCCTTTCTTGGACACTTTTCCTAAATTTAACTGAAACACAACTTAGAAAGAAAAAAAATGTAAAAATGGATGACTCAAATTTGTCACAATTTTTTTAAACATCACCTTCCATAGTTACATGGATAACTATCCAACAAATAAACAGTCAATCTGAATCCACACAAACCACTGATCTTAGAACCAATCAAATTAGCTTTCACGTAATAATAACCAAATTAACCATATCTGCATAAAAATGTCGTAGCTGGATTCCATTTCGAATTTCAATTACCTATTTACACCTCTAGTCTGAATTCATAGAAATGATTGTGATTTGATTGGATAATGTTTAGGTGCTATTGATCATTTCATCATTAGCAAGTAAACAAAAATGAACAACAAACATTTTTCTTGGGCAAGAGTTCTCTATCCAGAAGAGGGACTGTGTGAGGAAGCATCAACAGGGCAGCAGTTAGGGAGACAAAAAGAGGGGACTACACCTGAACACAGCTTAATTTCATTTTGTTGCTTCCTTTCTAACAACTGATAAGCATTTACAGCTTCATCTTCCTCATCCTCGTACAACTCTTTGGCAGATTTCCCCTGATAAAACAGAGTAGTCAACCTTAATACTTGCAAAGCATTACATGTAAGATGCACAAATTTTCAGCATAACATTCCATTAGCCCATAGAGAAATAAATGAGACGATATACCTCGTCCACAAGGCTGGAGACTTTCTTGTTAGACCTCAAAGTAGGGGCCACTGCAACTGTTCATTTTGTGCCTCGCAAACCTGATGGAAGGATAATAGAAAAGAACAAAAACTCTTAGGAACGAAATGTATAAATCTGGTCTCTAAATAGAGCAAGGGAGAGTTTGGTTTAGGACTAGAAGTAACATCACAAACAATTCAATTATAGACCACATTTTAGCAAGCATTCAAAGAGAAAATTCTATCTTATTACATATAAGAGGCATTTGGGGAGGAGGAGGAGGTAGGTTTGCCAAAGTAAAGATTGGCATGGAAACAGGGAAAACATCCCCAAGATGACAAAGGGATAATCTGTTCAGTGAATGGATGGCCCACATATCCATCATATTAAACAATGGAAATTTTGCTGACATGTGAAAGTTGCTGCAACCATCATTCTAAAGGTCCCAGCTCAACGCACCTTACATAATTAGGGAGGGGAGATGCCTTGTTAAGAGTTTGTGCTGGAAAGACTGAAAATGCCCGTACTCATTGATAAATTCTGTGGCTGCATCAAATAGCTTAAGGACATAATAAATGTGACACAACAAGACAGTAGTATGGGTGCAGGCTCTTTGGGTGTGAGAGGGGGGGGGGGGGGGAGTGAGCATTACAGATGGAAGATGTCAACAAATGGTTATTTTTCCCCCCTACATAGCAGGCCAACTGGAGTGAGGGGAGAAGAAAGTCACTGCTCCAGACTAATGCAATTGCTGAAGCAATGAATCCTTTTCTAGACTGCTTATTTGTTTATAAAATCTAATACAAACATCAGTAAAATTGTAGACGGACCCAATTCATATAAAGGTCCAATTCCAATATAGACAGCATCTTTACCATTTTATCAACTCATATGGTCACTTTTGACATTTGGACCCCGGGAGCTACAGAACACTAAATGACATCCAGTACACACAGCAGATATAACTGTACACAGAAGCTTAAGAACTCACACTATATCATGATATGATCATATGATCAGAATATTTCGAATCTTACAAAAACAAAAAAATCATAATATTTCAAATGATTAGCCAATATACCTTTAGACTGGACCATAGATATATGGTAGCAGATTGTCAAGCAGAAGCAACAGTTCTTGATGTTGCAGGGCCACCATCATTTGCTAATTTTCATTTTGTAGTGGCTTAAGTAGGTGGAACTTGTAGATTTACCATCTCACTCTTATGCCCAACAGCAGAAATGTCAAACCCAACCATTGTACTTGGAACTGCACTACTCCCAGATTCTGTGAAGATCTCAACTTATGATGCTTGAGCAGTACTTTCATCTTCAGGCACCGAGAAGTATTCTGCAGGGGGATTTGGATGAATTTATTGATCAGTTCAAGGGGAAAGAGAAAAATTGAGCATAAGTAAAATAAAGTTAGTTAAATTAGAGCTGAAAATCTCGGGTTCTAACTATTTCAGCACAGTAGAACTTATCAATGATGAATCGTGAAGCAGTCAAAAGCTTCATAGCAGTGAAAATTACCATTATGAGTTCCAAAACTTTCTTGGGAGCAATACTGACTGGCAGAATTGGAGAAAGCACAAGCCCTAGGATTTCTCAGAGTTGCTATAAGAAGACAGGCTATTTATAGGACTTTCTATGGAGAGAACATATGGCAAAAGATACAGAGGCAGGTTGTGGGTTACAAGATCTAAAAGCCTAGTAAAGAACCATCACGGATGATTGAGTTCAAGTGAAGAGACTCCAAATCTAGAGAAATTCAAATATTTTTTTAGTTTAAATGTTCCAAAAGGCTAATGGCCAAACACTAAGAGCAATCCAATTAAAACTTAGAAGAACCAAAGGGAGATACAGTCCAAAATCCAGCATTACCAGAAAGCAGGGAGCTGAAAACAAGACCAAGAAGTAAAAGCTTTTAAGAACATTTCCTAATTAGTTTGTCATACCAATCAGACTTAAAAAATTGCACTAGAAAACCCTCTTCAACATTAAGGAGGAATACATTTGTTTCTTTGAATCCTCTCATTAAACACACAATTTCATCACAAACGTCAGTTGCTTCAGCTAACTGCAAAATATTCACACTAAAATGAAAATGGAGAAAGCACATTGCTTCATCTAGCTGCAACATTCATGCAAAGTAATTTTCATTGATATCATCAAAAATTGTGACAATGTCTCTCAACCATATTATTGATATCAAGCCTCATTGAATATCTTTGGGCGCTATTTCAGCTATGAACATTGGTATCTGTCCATCCAATTACTATCACATAAGCCATTGGCGGTGGTTTTTGACATACACCATTAACCTAGCTGCAAAATTAGTGCAAAGTAATTTTCATTGATATCATAAAAAATTGTGACAAGGTCTCTCAACCATATTATTGATATCAAGCCTCCTTGAAGATCTTTGGGCACTATTTCAGCTATGAACACTGGTACCTGTTCATCCAATTACTATCACATAAGCCATTAGCAGTAGTTTTTGACATACACCATTAACCTAGGACTTATGCACTTGGTTATTTTAGATACTGGCCAAGGCACGCGATATTACATTTTTTTAAGGGTAATTTACAGCGCCACCCCCTGAAGAACGCCACAATTATAAGATCACCCCCTCTATTTCACCAAATTATGCTCAGACCCCCTACCGTCAGTCACTGCTAAGGAATATACCTTATATGATGATGTCAGCAATTATATTTTATTTTAAATATGAAAATACCCTTATTAAATATGAAGTACCTAAAATACCCTTATATTAAGTTAACCCATTCCAAGACCTAATTTACCGTTATCCCAAATCGTGGGATTTAGACCAACGGCAATCGTTGCAGCGCCGGCGGCATCGGCGATGGATGATGACTGGTAGGACCTCGCGACGACCACAACGTTTCTTCTCTGTAGGCGACAACTGCTATTGTTAGCTCCAGCCTCTCCTTCATATCCAAAAATACCAAAAGTCTAGAATCCTCTCCATCTCTCTCTCATTTTTCGGGATTCCACCGCTGCTCTTCCATGGCTCGATCCCTCTCCCAATCCCTAATTCGACTCTCCTCTTCTCCTCAA
Source organism: Macadamia integrifolia (assembly GCF_013358625.1). Lineage (NCBI taxonomy): Eukaryota > Viridiplantae > Streptophyta > Magnoliopsida > Proteales > Proteaceae > Macadamia > Macadamia integrifolia. Next base: position 28,179,600 of record NC_056566.1, on the reverse strand, counting down.
TTTCTCTCAATTAAAAGCCCATCTTTCGCACTATCGTCACGCTTTCTAAAAGATAGGAATAGATCAAATCATTCTGAGAAAGCGTAGCTAATCGAGGTCGATCTCGATTCCGAGAACGAAGTTGAGGTTTTGGGAATGCGGAGACTTGAAGATGCAATCCATGGAATCATCATTAGAAGATTGGCACCAGATTGGCTCCCGTTTCTACCTGGATCTTCTTACTGGATTCCTCCTCGGAGACGGCCTCATTGAATCTTTGAGTTGGTTGGTAAGTTAGCAAATCCTTTGACAAAGGAGGAATCACTTTCTCTTTCAACTGTACGTGGTTGGCCTTCGTCGGCCCTTCCTCATTCTCTCCACTGACCTTCTTCTCCGAAGACCTCTCCTCATCATAGTAATCATCAATTGCATACTCCGCTCTTGCAGCGATTGAAGCTCTAAAATCCAACAGAACAGTCGAGAAATGAAAATCTCTAACGCCCAAACTTCGTCGGAAACTCAGAACGCGAAGATGAACAAATTTCACCACTAAATACAGAGTCTTTAACAGTTTCAGAAGCTATTGCATATGGATCAAAACGAAATGACCCCAAAGAGATCAAAGCAGTACGAGTCTGCTTCGATGCCAAGGAAGCAATCAAAGCTGACTTCCTGAACATGTGATTCATCTTGTTTAATGTTTCTATAGCCTTTTAAACTCAGAAAAGTAACAGTAGACACCCCAAGAACCAAAGAAACATGAGATTAATTGGAGCTTTCCAGGTAGATAAAACCCTACAAACCCCATGTTCGGTGCTGATTGTAGGTTTGTTTTTTCCAATTGATTTGCCGGGAGATTACTCTTTTTTTTATTTTTTTTTTCTTTTAAGCTGTTTTGGATTATTTCTAGATTGTTTTTTTGCAAATTCTCATACAGTTCTAACATAGTATGGATTTTTTTTCTCGCCGGCGACCTAAGATGGCAGTGATGGGAAGCGCACTTCTCACTGGCGACGAAAGAAGTATTCGCCGGGACAGAACTAGCAGTACTCGGCTCGGTTGGAACTCATCTAAACCCCTGGTCGCACTATGGAGAGAAGGAGAGAGAGAGAGAAAGAGAGAAAGAGATAAGGAGAATAAAATGGTAAAATGGTAAAAGGGGTATTTTTGGGATAATATGGGTAAGTTATCAGTGTTTTACTCATAAGGGCAAAAGCGTCATTTCATAGCATTCCTTAACAGTAATTGACAGCAGAGGGTCTGAGTATAATTTGATGAAACAGAGGGGGTGGTCTTATAATTGTGGCATTCTCCAGGGGGTGGCACTATAAATTACCCTTTTTTTAATGATGATTTGTCAAGCATAAAAGAACAAAAGTCTACAATAGTAATGTTGCAGTGGTGAGATCACTTTCTTAGTTAGTACTAATTTTCATTGGGTGTAAATTCAAGCCTCTACCTTTTTCAAGCCAACTGCAACCAGGTTCCTTCTTCAACCCTTTGATCTGCATCTCTTCCCTCAACTTGCTAACCTCATCCCACCTCCCAGCAGCGGCAAATATGTTTGAAAACAGCACTAGAACAAATGGCTCACTAGGTAAACCAACTGTCATCATCTTATCTGCAACACTGGCTCCTTGGACCCACTCACCACGATTTTTACATGCAACTAGAAAAGTTAGCCATAGTGAATTCCTATGCTCTGCTGAGGATCTTTGGATGAACTCCTCAACCTCTTTAAACCTTCCTCCTCCAACCAACATATGCACGATGCAGATGAAATGGTCAATGTCAGGCTCGATTTCCATCGACTCAAATAGGCTCCACCCAAGATCCACAAGCCCTGCATGGTTGCATGCAGATAGAACACAGGTGTAAGTCACTTTGTTAGGCTTCAGCCCTTCTCTATTCATCTCGTGGAAAAGTTGGATAACCTCCTCTGCTCTTCCATGTTGGGCCAATCCTCCCATCATCGCTGTCCACGACACAAGGCTTCTCTGTTTCATGAAATTAAAAAACTTAATACCATCTTCTATACTTCCACATTTGGGGTACATATGGATTATGGAATTCTCTACTCGGATTCTTCCCTTTAGGCCAGTTTTGATGCTTAACGAGTGAATTTGCCTGCCATAGTCAAGCATGACCAGGTTGGCACAGATGCCTAGAACTGAGGTGATGGTGATATCATCTGGTTCTAGTCCAGATTCCAGGAACGCAGCAAAAACCTGCAAACCCTTTTCTTTCTGATCACATTCTGCATACCCCTCAATCAAGGAGTTCCAAGAGGCGACGTCTTCTAAGCGCAAACTTGCAAAAACCTCCATGGCATTTTCCATGCTATTGAACTTTGAGTACATTCTTATCATAGCACAACCTATGTAACTGTCCAAATTCAGATTTGTCTTAATTGCGAGTCCATGGAGTCTCTTTAGGTCTGCCTCATCGTCCAAGCAGGCAGCAATGGCGGCAGAAAGAGAAAAACAAGTTGCTCCCAAACCTGATTTTCTCATCATCTGGAACTTGTCAAGAGCAACATGAGAGAGGTTGTTCTGTGATAAACCGGATACAAGCGAGTTCCAAGAGACTTGGTCAGGTTTAAGAATTTCCTGAAAAACTACCTCAGCTTTAACAACTTGCCTGCAAGCCATGTAGAGAGAGATGAGAACATTGGAGACCATAACATGGGCAAGGAAGCCTCTCTGAAACACATGGGAGTGGAGTTGCATTCCCAAGGATAAGCATTCTTGCTTGGCACATGCACAGAGGGCACTAGCAAAAGTGAAATGGTTGGGAGGAGAAGCCGGGTCTTTTAGCATCAGTGAGAAAAGGTGAAGGGCAGTGTGGGATCTCTTGCACTGATCGTATCCTGATACGAGCACCGTCCAAGATACAGTGTTCTTGTTGGGCATTATGTCAAATAAGCGGTGCGCCCACTCCAACTTGTGGCATTTCACGTAGAGATTCAAGAGATGGTTATGCACATATAAGTCCCAACTCCACCAACCTCGTCGTTTGATGATGTGGGCATGGATTGAACACCCTACATTCATTGATCGTTGCCTCGTGCATGCACTTAGCAGACAGCCCAACAGGGATGGAGTCCATTCTACATGATGTAGCAGAGGCATCTCTCTCCCCGTTGTAGTGGTTGTTGCGTTGTCTTCTCAAGTTAATCTTCCTCTGGGAAATAGACATGTTGTTATCTCCCTTTTTGTGATGGTCATCAGGTATAAATCATCCTCTATTATGGGGAGAAACAAGACAACAAGCCAAGCATCTCACAAAACTGACCGCTTTTTTGTATGTGTTAATAGGAACATTTCAACCCTTAAAGGTTCCTCACCTTTCTCCTTTAGCTGAACAAACAAAGAAACTAGGTTAGAATAATCATCATGGGATCTTCAAATAATCAGTTGTAGTAGTTCACACAATAACAAACTAATATGTAATGACACACTCATAGAAGCAATGTCTATAGGATTTTTATCCATTTTCTACACCTGCAATGACAACATCACTCAAATTAACGAACAGAAAATTAGCATTACATTGCTTCTTTTAGTTATATTTAAGTTGTCTTTCTTTTAAGTATTCCAACCATGAAAGTTAAGTTACTTATACTGTTATATATACTTTTTAAAAAAATTTAATATGTATCACTCCTATCACTTTTCTTTAACTTTTTTCTCTATTGCAAAGGGTGGGGTTTGCTTTCACCTATGGCCTACCCAACAAGACTCAGCAATGTTAAGGCCAAAGTAAGTGACAAATGTTAATTTGAATTGAGATTTATATTTCCTCCATTATTTTCTCTTTTTACTTCAAGAGTCTTACTTAAAATAGAAGTCCAAAACAATGTCTGACCAGGTGAAGCCTATACAAAGTCAATGTAGCTGATTACACTATAGAATGAATTACAAACTACTGGTCGTGTGCTAGTTGTAGGATGATTCTAAATTTTTTTAGCCCATACTTTTAATTTTCCAACCCTTGACCCTTTTCTTTTTAATGGGCATATGCCAAACCTTACACCTATTCCAAATTCTTGATCATATCACTTTTGCACAACTTTGCAGATTTGAACTCCACCACTAAATTTGACCTCTAAAGTCCTTTGCTGATTCATAAGCATTATACAAATAGTACCTAAACATGTAGAACCCCCTCCAAAGGCCAGTGCTAGTGATATGCAATAGCGGGGTTATATTCTATTCATCCAAAAAAAACCTAAAGATACGGGGACAAGCAAACCACATCCAAAAGCACCTATATATACGCTAGAGTACTTACAAAGAACAGAAATAAGCTTGCTTTGCTGCTTTAACACATCTCAACCAACACAAACAATCCAAAAACTGAACAATACCTTAGAGCAGCCTTATGCTGAATGAAAAGAAGAAAAAAAAAAAATCTCCCTCGAAGATTAAACAAATCTAATTCCTCCAGAATTCAAGTGGTTCAATTAGGCCAACCAAAGACTAAACAAATCTAATTAATCCATATTGTCTTCAGCCAACTTACAAGTAGTTCATTTAGGCCAATCCAAGACTAAAAAAATCTAATTTAGAATTACTGCATTATCTGTAAAATTTTTCTATATTCAGGAGGATCGCAAAAAACACATTCTGAAAGAAGCTCTGCAATAGACAAACTCAAGTGCCTAAATTTTCAAATAACATCATCCATTCAAATATTTAGCACACCCATCAATAACCATGCATCTTACTACAAAAATCCCACCTGTTTGCATAAGAGGAGTGAACAATCAAAATAAAAGTCAGATCAGAAGAAAGCAAAGAAAAAATTTAGGGAGTTCGAGGGGTGGGGGAAGTATAGATGGAAAAGGAAAACCAACAATTCGTGGGACAGAAGAAGGGAAGGGAAAAACAGAAATAGTTAACCCTAGATGATAAAAGCCAAAGATTACCTGCGAGCAGCAACCAATGGTGGCTCGTGGCTCAGTCCAAAACTTTTAGGATGTGTTTGGTTACATAATTCGTTGGAGTTTTATTTCTGATTTGACAATGATTCCGTAGAGAGTGTTTCTGTTGAATCGTATTTATTTTTAAGATTTTCCGGAAAACTGTTTGGTTACCCATAAATCTGTTACGTAAATCTACCTGAAAACTGTTTGGTTAACCTAAATCTGTGAGAAAGATTCTGTAGAATCAGTCCTAAAAAACTGTTTGGTTATCTAATCTGTCAGTTGACAACCCGCAGCACTCGAACATCCCAAGCACCATGGCAATTCCATCTCTTTGAACTATAAGTCCATTATTGGTCTCTGGAAACCATGATTGTTATCCTCTTGAATTCATCCAAAGGGTGAGCTGAGACTGAACAGGTGAACACCTTTCTCAGCTAGGTAAGTGAGATCTTCATTTTCTGATCTTTCTTTTTTTTTTTTTTTCCCAGGATTTCCCCTTGGTTAATAGTGAAATCTGTTTCTTCTTTGAAATCTGGCTTCTTTTTCTTTCACCAACCAGATGCAAGCAGTTCAACAGAAATGCCTTTGAACAAAATTAATTTTAACTTCACCATTCTTATACTCTTATGAGTATATAAAACCTGTGTTCGAAAAGACGAATAAGACAAATGAGTGCAGTAAACACACTAGAAAATAAGATGGACTTCTTGAGAGAGACACAAACAGACAGTTTGAGTACAAGATAATCCACCATGTCCTAACAAATGGACATAAACAAGTGATAGAAATGACATTAATTGAAATACTAATATCCAATCGAGACCATATTCTAATGACAGCATGAATGTCACCAAGTTGGCAATGGAACATGGCTTGAATTGATCAATTCATGCTGCATTTTATGGCACAAGGTTTCCACATGAACCACATCAATGATACAAGTAACCTTGGTGTCCTAGCAGGAAATTTGTTATATTGTTCAAGCGCTTCAGCTATGGAGGACAGAAGGAGAATGGAACCGTTCATGAGAATGCTGCAATACAGCATAAAACATGAGCAATTCCCTACAAATAAAATTAAATATAATGGGATGAACCCAATTCCATTATCACTACAAAACCAACTATCCCGCAAGATTCAAAGGAAAAAATAAAAACAAAAAATAAAAGAAGAGCGTGAAAATGACATTTAAGCCTCTGATCACAATAGGAAAGGTAATGTGCCTAGAGGGAAGAATCTGTTCTGATCAGTACAAAGCATCATCAGAGCCCAGAGGGAGATTGTGAATCATTGTGAGGTTAATATGGTCTGCCATTATCCTCTGATACAGGGCAGGCATCTTGAGAGAAATATAATTCACTCTGCCTGAAGAGTGAGTCATCGTTCTGGTTCATGTCCTAATGGCCTCTCTCTTATATCCGCTACGAAATTTATACTCGTTTAGGGAAAACCAAAGAAACACTCAGATCTGCAATCAAACTACATAAAAACACAGAAGCTACAATGAAATTAAAAAAATTAACAAATAGAGGAACATTCCAGTTTCCAGATCCGTTCCAAAACAAAAACTCTAAAAAACACAATATTTCTCAGTTCTAACCCAAAATTCCAGATTCATCCGCTCAAAAAAATGAAATTAGGGCAATTATAGAACCAAAGAGTAGAGAATCATACCTGATACTTGTTATTGCCCAAGTACTGGTCGAATACAGGGAATGATCCGAAAACCTTCAAAGGGAATGAGAAGATTAATACATAGATGTTCCAATCAGGTTGGCAAATGTAAGGTCGAATCCAGTACACGAAAACCCGAAACTGAAGCTCCAAATCCGAACAGAAGAGATGCCATGGGGAGAGCGAGGAGGTCTGATCGTGATCGGTGTTGAGGTCTGGTCGTGGGCGGTCTTCAACTTCAATGGAGGAAGAAGATTGGATTCACGATGAAACCCCAGGCGAGAACATGTTTTAAGTTCCGTAATTTCTAGTCACGGTTCTAGCATTTTTTTTCTTTCCTAGTCACGGTTTTGCCAAAATGGTTATATATACGGGTGTCAAAAAAGCCTTGTCAATTCCAACCAACCCTAAGCCCGCCTGAGCCCGAATGGGTCATGGGCTGAGATTTCAGCCCATAAGGTGGGTTACGGTTGAGATTTTCAAGTCTGAGGCAGGGTTGGGAACCCAACCCAACCCAACCCAACCATGTTTATTTATAATTATATAAATATGTTAATAATTATTAATGGGTATTTATAGAAAAAAGTCTTTCGTTTTCCACAATCTACACATACAAAAATTTTGGTCTTTGGCCTCTGCAATGCATGAAGATCAAGCAACAAGTAACCGATAGTATTGGGTTGGACTGGATTGGGTTAAACCCTGCCCAGTCAATATTCATCAGGGTTGGGTTGGGTTGGGTTAGGTTGGGCTAAACCTGATAGGGTTGAGTTAAGAGACCTTAGCCCAGCCCGGCCCATTGACACCCCTTAGTTATATAAGAATAAGAATATGAGAAAACGCCACACATGTTGGCGGTTTTGTGCAACCACCAATTTGGAAAGTTGGAATTGGCATTCTCTACGAATTACCTTTGGTTTTTTTTTTTTTTTTTTGCTAACAACAGGTATCCAGGCCTTCGGCCTGACCAATCCCGCAGACCCATGCTGACCCCAAAACCACATGGACTGGATCAAACCAGGGTTGAATGAGAACCATTCAACTTTCACTGAAAGCAGTGAAGAGCACTAACATTCCCGTGTGAGTGATCCAAGGTGTGCCTAGTGGGAGTCAAACTTAGGACGTTCGAGTTTATGACTCGTACCAAGTTCGTTGCTCACCAACTGCGCTACCCCCTTAGGTTTACGAATTACCTTTGGTTGTCATGTAGCAGCTTATTAAATTTTTTTAATATTATAATTTCACTATGGTTGATTTTTCTATGAGCTTCATCCGATTGGATGCAAATAAAAAAAATTAAAATTAATTAATCCCAAGTGGGTAGCAGAGTTTGACACCTCATATTTCCTTGGGGCTGCTTTCAGTGAAAGTTGAATGGCAAAAAAAAAATTAATAAATTAAATTATTATAATTTTTTTTATAAATTTGAATATGTAATCTATCTCAAACTCTAATTATATCTAGTAATTTTTTTTTATAGGAGAGGGATAGGTATGCTAACATAGTACCTAGGAATTAGGAATGCTAGCGTTTGTTGACACCCTTAGATGAAACACAATCGATCTCATTCGTTCATTTCTGTTGTCCTACCTAAGTTGCCCACAACTGCCGCTCTATAGGTTCCTCTTCTTCTCCCTCTCCTTCTCTGTCTCCAAATCCCACGGATCCTCTTCTTCTCCATCTCCTCCGACTCCAACTTCCACTCCCACTCCTCTTCTCCCTCACCCTCCAAACTCCTACTCCTATTCCGGTTCCTCTTCTTCTCCCTTTCCTTCTCCGTCTCCAATTCAATAAGAAGGCAGTAGCTTTTTATCCGATGTCAAATAATCGTCACAATTGAAATGGGATTATAAAAGACCCCACAATCTAAAAAAAAAAAACAGCAACAACAACAATAACCTCGATATGTGGAGAGGGGGAGATCGATGTAGGGCACTTGTATTGAAGATTCTTGAGGAAAATATGAGATCCAGGATGACACACCAACGATGATGAGGCGAACTGAAGCAAAGAAAATGTAGAAATACAGAGAAAGATAATAGAGGCCTTAGAAACAGTGATTGTAAGTCTGCTACAGAATACTCTAACAAGATCAAAGCAAATTCCGCCAAATTCTGGCAAAAATCCTTATTTTTTATGATCGAAGAGATCAGAGGGTGAGATTTCATCTCACTAAAGGATAGAGAAGCAAGTCAAAAAGCCTTAACAAAGATAGTGGAAGTTCTCTCTCTGCGCCAACCGAAAGTTTCCAAAAGAAAGTAAAAAAAGATAATAGAAGAAATAAAAAAGATAATAGAAGCCTTAATGCCACATGAAACGCAGAGGAATCGAAGAGAAAACTGAAAATCTTGAACTGAAACCCAAGCTTTCTCCTCCAAAGCTTTCTAAATCATTATTTATTCATCTTATCGATTTTTGTATGCTTTTCTGTTCCTCAAAAACCTAGGCATCTCTAGTCGATCACCATGGATTATGTTGTTAAACAAGAAATCTTCGAAACTGGTGAACTTCCAGCGAAGAGACGCTCGGGAAACCTAACTAAACTTGCCTTCGTTATTACATCGATTCCCTCCAATGAATGTTCGCAGGAAATATTGAGAGAGAAGAAGAGTGACGGTAAAACGTCGGGGCTGGGTAGACTATGTAAGACAACAAGTATCCAACGGTATTGATATAATTTATCTAATCCAACGGTCTACATTTGCCAGCATACCTGATACCTGGGTATCTCGCTAGCATTCCTGGCATTTTCCCTTCTTTTTTTATATATGTAATATATTTTTTTTTTAAATCAAGAAAATTTTGAGTAGAGTAAAATATAATAACCAATTTGAAAAATTAATTACATTGGGGGAGTAGGGATTGAGAATAATGCGACAAATGGGTCATGGAATTTATATTTATAAAAGGTACATTAATTGGGAGGTAAGCATTCCTCTATATCTTCAGAACCCACATAAAGGAATTTTAGCTTTTCATTGCAAGAGAAACACATATTCCTCGGTATCCTCATAGCCCACAAAAAGGATTTTTTTGCTTTCCACAGCAACACATACACACGAGTTGCTACTACTGTTGCTGATGATGATGAGGAATAATAAATAATAATACATCAATTTGCAATACTCATCCACTCCTCCCTTCCTTGTACCTTCACCTTGTGATGCTTGCATGATTCTGTCTTTAATCTCTTCTCTTCATTTCATTTCATTTCTTACATGTCTTCCTTATCCACTTCCCTCTAACTCCTGCCCCTATTTACGAAGGATCGAAATACTACCCAAATCCCATGTATTAAAGAGATTAGTGAAGGGAAACTCAATCTTATTGAATGAATATATATATATATATATATATATATATCATTATGGAGAAAGTTTCTCTTCACTGTGGGTGAAGAGAATGAATTGAGAGTCAGAATTAGGGGTTCAATTGGTCAGTTTAGTTGAGATGAACCGGTTTTGGTCTCGATCTAGTATTTTAGGTCAAATCCAAACCAAACCTTTAAGACAAAGTTTGGTTTTGATCGATTCAGTTTGATCTTTTATTGGGATTTCTAGTATTTTGGTTTTGATCGGTCCAATCTAATCCAATTTTCTATTGGTTCACGAAAGCCCAAATGAAAACCAAACCAATCAGTCCAACCGGTCTAGGCTAAAAGTTGACACTACCACTAGGGCCCTAGTCATAATCCTCTAAGGATGTGAATTTGAAACCCAAACTGTTTATCGAAACTGAATCGAGCCGTTTATGCCGAAACTACAAAACAGTTTTGTAAATGGTTCGGTTTTGGTTTCAAGTTTAAGATCGGTTAACTAAACGGATTGATTCGCTTTTAACAGTTTAACCCATCGGTTTCAAACCGAATTGACATTGTGAAAACCGAACAGTTTGCACAGTCAAAACCGACCCGTTTAATCCGTATAATGATTTAATATAATAAAGGGTTAACTGATGTGTTTTCAGTGTCTCATGCTCTCTAACTTTCGAACACTAACAATAAGTTGTGTTCATTAGCAGCTTTGTTTGCATTTCACTTTCCCCATGTAATATTTTATTTTGCTTAGTTGTTTGGTTGTCTTAATAATTTACTCCTATTATATAGTTATGTAGTTAAATCATTGCTTGTTTAATACCTTATTTAATTTGATACAAGAGTGAAGCGTTTATCAACAAAAACAAATTTCAGTCAGTATGCGAACAAACTATTAAATCGATTGTTAACCATTTGGAAACCATATGGATTAAACCACTATCAATTCCATTTAAAATCGTGAAATCGACACCATTTAAAAACCGTGAAATCGAGATCATTTACCAAACAGTTATGATTTCAAAAAGTGCAACTGTTTAGTAAATGATTTGATTTTGGTTTCAGTCAAATAAATGTGAATTGAATCAAACCATACCATATACACCAAAATCAAATCGATTAACACCCTTATAATCCTCCCCCAGTTGTCATGGTTGGTCATTCATCAGACATACCATGACTACATCAAAGCTTGCATCACAACTGTCATCATAGAAGTAGTTAATAACGACCATGATCATGTCTCCTCTTTATTATGAATATTTTTTATCTTTTAGTTATTTAATATTTTGCAGGGTCAGGATCAGGGTATACCCGGCTCTTGATGGCAAACTAGAGTCAATCAGGGTTAGGGCCAGGGCCATTCTAGCCTGACCCTAAAAAATCAAGGCCAATCAGGGTGGGTAAGGGTCGAGTGGAACCCTGAAGGGTTGGGCTTGGGTTAAAGTTTTGATGCCTTGAGTCAAAGTTAAGGCGGGTTTGGGCCTAGTTAAGGGGACTCAGGGTTGGGCTAGGGTTTTAAGAAGCCGGGCCCAACCCGACCCTGTTGCACCCCTAGTTCCAAGGCTACAAATTGGGTTTTTTTTTTTTTTTTTTTTTTTTTTTTTTTTTAAGGACAAATTGGTGTTACTATGAGAAAAACAAAAGTTCAATTTTATCCTTTATGCTATCCCATAGAAAAAGACCCCGAGTGTTGACTTCAATGGAGAAGTGCCAATGATTATGAGAGGGCATTTATTGTGGTTGTTGTGCATATCTTTTTCATTTGCATCTGGTCACTTCTCCGTATTGGGGCATCTAAGGGCCTCCTTTGGACATGCCCAAATCATCATAATCAACATTCTTTGAGCTTATCATGAATTGGGGCAACTCCTAAACCCGTTCTAACTTGGTCATTTCTTATTCTATCTCTCAGGGTTTTGCAGCACATTCATCTCAACATCCTCATCTCAGCCACACTCAACTTATCTATGTTACGCTTCTTGATGACATTCTGCACCATACATCATAGCTGGTCTTATGGTTGTCCTGTAGAATTTTTCCTTAACTTTAGAGGAATACGTCGATCACATAACACTCCAAACGCCCTTCTCCATTTCATCCATCCTACTTTAATTCTGTGGAAAACATCATCATCAACCTCACATTCTTTGTTTAACGTAGAGCCCAAATATATGAAACAGTCACATTGCAGGATCTCTCTCCCCTCAATTTTCACTTCCTCGCCATCAATCCTCAATCGACTGAAGTTACACCTCACATATTCCGTTTTCGTTTTATTTATCTTGAGACCTCATTATTCTAAAGTATATCTCCATAGTTCTAACTTATCATTAATCTCTGGCACTGTTTCACCAACCAGAACAATATCATCTGCAAAAAACATACACCACGGGACCTCTCCTTGAATATTCCTGGTTAAATCATCTATGATAAGTATAAATAAGTAGGGGCTCAATGTGGATCCTTGATGTAACCCGATACTAATTGGAAACTCAACACCTTGGCCTCCCACAGATCTCACACTAGTCACCACATCTCCATACATGTCTTTAATTATATCCACGCATTTACTTGATACTTCTTTCTTCTCTAAAACCTGCCAGATACAGGATAGACAGAAATATTGTGAGCACAGGACCTACATCCAACCAAGACCTGAGTTTGACAGCTGCTTTAGACCAACAACACTACCTGGATTAGAAGTTTAATAGAATTACATAATGTATAAAAATCCAGATTCATACAAAAAAATTGGCCATTTTGCCTTTACAACTGTCGAGTGTAGAGAGGCTTCTCTCCACTGGACCACTAATTCTGACACATGGCAAATGATTTGGCAATTCCAACCGTTGAATAGACAAGGAACAGTCCGATAGGGCCATGAATCAAATTTCAGACTCATATTCAACCATATAACCACTGACAAATTGGAATGTATCCATATATATATATATCCATGTATGTGTACCATACTCCAGCCAGTACTGTGCACACTCCCATTTCTTGAATTTTTCAAAGCCCTATTTTTCCACTTGGCAAACTCCATCTAAGCTGAAACTTTCCATGAAAGCAGAGGTCCTAAGGGTCCCATGTTAACAATTTGAGCCCAATTTAATCGCGCCAAGGGGAAAAATAAGTGACCGTGAAGAAAAGGGTCTCTCCAATGCCGTGAAGGAACCTTTTGCCCAAAAAATATTTTGGTTTCAGTTTTGTCTATTCACGGTGAAGGAACTTGTGCAGCGGTTCCAATTCCAAACCATTTCCAGGGCTAAAATGGACACACTTGATAGAAGGGCACCACGTGGACTACCAAACTATAAAGCAGTTGCAGTTTTGGAGGAGATGATATTGGCATTTTTCTCATTGAATTTTTATTTTGTAATGGTGAGAAAGAAAATAACATGCATCTGAGTAGCAACAAACCTTCAAATCAATAACTACAAACTTAACCCGAATCAATATTTCACAGTAACCAAGATTTAGGTCAGATATAAATATAAGGAAAAAGTCACCCATATGATGCAAACAATTTTCTATCCACAGCAGTATCATGGGAGCCAATTAGCATGCACAGGTCAATAGATCATGGACTAAAGAGAAGTTCAAATTGTCTTCAAGCAAGTGGTCAAATACAGGTTTCACTCTGGAGTTTTATGAAAGCATGCAGATAGAAGTTGTCAGTTGTTATCAACACAATAGTTGCTTTCACCACAAGCTTTCCCATTTAGGATGAATCCTAAAAAGATTCAGACTTCAATGTCTCTTCCATACATTGACCTTTCTAAAATTAAATGGAAGCCCAATATGGCTCAGATGTTTCGACTTTCGACCGAGGGATATGGAACTGGTGTAGAGAAACGCAACCCTAAAATGATGCAGAAGATAATGAAAAACAAAACAAACAATGCACACGGATTTTACGAGGTTTGGCAAGGTTGCCTACGTCCCCGGTGAGATGAGATCCTGCTTCACTATCAATGGAGAATAGGGTTACAGCGCTCGTCCTCACACCTCTCAGTATTGCTTGCATTACAGAGAAAGAAACCCTAGCTACAAATATATAGCGAAAAAAACCGTAATCCGGATTAAACTACAATTGCCCTCAAATAAAAAATTCGAGTAGGGGGCTGCGCCCTCCTACACCCCCTGCTATGCAGGGGGCCTCCTGCCCCCCTTGCAACCCCCACGGCCAGCTAACCGGCTAGCGGGACCGCCGTTCTGCCTGTCTAGGTGTTGCACCAGTACTCCCTGGATTAAACTACGACGGAATACAAGACATCATACACCAACAATAGTGCACATGAGTAACAGAGTGTTAACGATTAGATGGCAGGTCTGGTTTTGCCAGGTTCAGTCCTCCACGTGTCATACAAACCACCCCTGTTCCAACAGATTCTGAAACAACTTAATACAATACAATAGACATGAAGTATAGACACCCATAAGTCTTTCTAACCTCCATCATCTTCCTTTACATTCCAATAGATATACAATCCATTGCTTGTCTACTAATGAGGAAGTAAAACCAGTCTATATGATATGATGGTGAAACACTGAAACCCTATCCCTGTTTCTGCAACAGTGCAACCTCCAGGACTCACTTTCTTCCGACCTCTCAAAACTTCAAGTCTCTTTTCAAGGAAGGACTGATTGAAGAACACGTGAAATGGAGCGAGGAAACCAGAAGAAGTTCCTCCACGGAACACTCCAAGTCACCATTTTCCATGCCACACCTTACACACCATCCTTTCTCTCTGATGTAAGTATATGTGAATGCAATATAGAGAGTTGTTCCAATCCAAGAATCTCATTTATGTAAAATATGATCTTTGCTATAACATTCCCATGCAAGTTACCAACCTGATTGGAATTGCTTACGTGGGCCATAGCCAGAAAATCATAATGTGTAAATCATCTAAAGAACGGTGATCATCATTCATCACCCAGAAGTGATCATCTGACTGGTTTCATTGAACATCATCTTTAAGAAGGATGGATGAAAAAACAGGTGAGAGTTTCCTTCTCTCACAGTTTTAATCACAAGTCCTCGAAGACTGGTGATTTGTCAACCCATTCTTCAGTCCCAAACTGGTTTGAGCTCCAGGAAGTTTTCAAAAACATTAGTGATAGATGCAATTCCTCCATACTACTAACAAGTTTTGGTACTAGAGCATGTTCAGTAAAATTCACTCTTTAAAGCTAGAATTTCAAATGCTAAACATAAATTACCCACTTAAAGTTTAAGTTAACAAAAATACCCAAAATTGAGTTTGGGTTTACAAAACTACCCACACAAAGTTTCAGTAATAAAAAAATAGGAAAAATTACTTGATTACCCACTTACGGGTTTCCCTTTACAAAATTACCCACCAAAAGTTTCAGTTAACAAAAATATCCAAAATTAGGTTTTCCTTTACAAAATTATCCACTTAAAGTTTAAGTTAACAAAAATACCCAAAATTGAGTTTGGGTTTACAAAACTACCCAATCAAAGTTTCAGTAATAAAAAAAAACATGATTATATGTGGAAGATGAAGACTCACTATTTTGGGTAGTTTTGTAAACCCAAACCTGATTTTGGGTATTTTTGTTATCTGGAAACTTTGGGTGGGTAGTTTTGTAAACCCAAACCCAATTTTGGGTATTTTTGTTAACCAAAAATTTTTGTGGGTAATTTTGTAAAGGGAAACCCAAAAGTGGGTAATCATGTAATTTTTCAAAAAAAAATACATGATTATATGTGGAAGATGAAGACTCACTATTTTGGGTAGTTTTGTAAACCCAAACCTGATTTTGGGTATTTTGTTAACTGAAACTTTGGGTGGGTAGTTTTGTAAACCCAAACTAAATTTTGGGTATTTTTGTTAACCAAAACTTTTTGTGGGTAATTTTGTAAAGAAAAACCCAAAAGTGGATAATCATGTAATTTTCCCAAAAAAATACATGATTATAGACGAAAGATGAACAATCACTATTTTGGGTAGTTTTGTAAACCCACACTTGATTTTGGATATTTTTATTAGTTGAAACTTTGGGTGGGTAGTTTTGTAAATCCAAATTTAATTTTAAGTATTTTTGTTAACCAAAACTTTTTATGGATAATTTTGTAAAGGGAAACCCAAAAGTGGGTAATCATGTAATTTTTCCTTAATTTTTTTTTTTTTTAAATCCTAAGAAGTCGAAGTCAGCTACCTATGTCACAATAAAGATAGACAAGCAGAGACAAGCCAAGAATTCGACCGAGTGTGGAACCAAACTTTCCAGATCCTCTGTGCGCATCCGTCAGATTCTTCAATCACCATAACAATGAAGACAAAGTGCTCTTTCTTGGGAAAGATTCACATACCAGCGCATCAGATATTAAACAAAGCAAGTCTGATCGATGGATTCTTTCCCCTCTTCAATGAGAAAGGAAGGCCAAACCCAAACCTCAAACTTCGATTCATTTTATGGTTTAAGCAAGCAGAATGTGAACCAACCTGGGAGAGAGTACTATCCCACGGTGGACTAAACAATGTGATCCTTCTTTGCTAATACTGACCGGTACCATCCCAAATCTCATTCGCCAGCCTCCTCTTAAGAATGTAGACTCTGGAAGGGATTGGGAAGTTCAGGTCTTTCGATCAATTGATCATGCACCAGCCACCAAACTGCCAAATGATGTCTCTGTTGAGTGCAGTATCCATGAAGCTTATGTTGAAGCCATTAGGCGCGCAGAAAGGTTTATCTACATTGAGATAAACCATGAAGCTTATGCCAAAGGAGAGTTCATGCCTCCTTACTCCCCTCAACCAACAACCCATTACTGGAAAGCTCAAGCACACAGGAGGTTCATGGTTTATGTACATTCCAAGCTCATGATAGGTATGGGGTTTTTTTTTAAATTATCTTGGATTCTCTTGCAGCTATGCATATTTACTTGTTTGATGGCAAAATACTAATCATTGGTGGTGGCCGTTTGGTGTCTACTCTACAGTGGATGATACATACATGTTGATAGGCTCTGCCAACATAAATCAGCGATCAATGGATGGCCGACGGGACACCGAGATAGCAATAGGATGCTACCAGCCCAAATGCACTGGAAACAAAATGACCAATGGAGATGTTCATGCATATTGACCTCTGTACCTTCCAAGGACCATAGTAGAATTTCGGTTTCAGGAGAGGCACTGCCTCTCCTGGGTGATCTTCCCAATATTTCTCCTGTTCAATACAACAGAACCAAGATCTCAAGTTATTGCAGTATTCTGGCTTTAAACATGAAACCTTTCATAAGTATGAAATAATCAGTTGCAATAAAGAAAAAAATTATTGTGAAATAAAATGTGTGAGCAATTTCCTGTACACACTATAGAGGAGGTGTTTGGGAACCATCTTCCATTGCCGTCATATGTTTATAGCTTCTGTGATAGTGTGATATTCACTATGTTGATTTTGATATTAAAGGTGGATGGAAACTATCTAACTTTACGCAATCAACCAAATAACCATGTTTTAAAAAAACACTATCAAACTATCCAGAGAGAATGTGAGCTATGCAGGCCATGTTTTAAAAAAACACTATCTAACTTTACGCAATCAACCAAATAAAAAAACAACGCTAATGACCAAATTTGAATTGGATGAACAGTAACTACTCAACGCGTCTACAGCAGTTGATCAATTTTAGAAACACAATAGACAGAAATGGCCACTGAAAATTGGAAAATAATCCTCTGTTTTTCTCATTCATGTTTTTCCTTGTTTTGCTACCTGTCGAACGTGACACATGGACAACTTTAAGACCAACACACCAGATGTAATAATTCTTATCCAATCTTGACCGTTGATCTCTTTGTTGTCCACGTGTCGTGTTCTACAAGTAACAAAACAAGAAAAAACATGAAGGGAAAAAACAGAGGATTTTGATCCCTGAAAATTCCCAGATTACAGAATGGAACAACTTCTGCAAATATTTTGGGGAAAAAAAAAAAAAAAAAACCCACCAAACTCCTCCATTTCTCATAAGTTAAAATTACCAAAACAAACCATTCAGTTACCACTAAAATCAATTAGTCAAAATCTGTCTAGCATTACTAGCTTCGAATTGGGTTTAGGAATCCCTAGACCCTATTGACTCGGGCGTGCGTACATAAGGCATCGTTTGGATCGAAATCCTCTACTACCTCTGAAATTGGTGGAGAGTAGGTTAGATATCAAACACGTGGCATCATACACGTTGATGGTGGATAGAAGAAAAATGGTTTGAAAATTGGTTTCCTCTACAACCCAGTCTAAGGAGAAAATCAAACCCACTCCATCGTTCAAAACCCCATCCCAACGTGGAAACATCCATTTTAAATCCGGTTCTACTCATACCAAACCTGTCCAGTCTTGGTGTAGTTCTAGATCCTATTGAGGTTTTGTATTTGATTTTTATTTCGTCAGAATATCCAATTTTAAATCTGACTCTACTATCCAAAAGATAAAATACAAATGCTCATTCACTAGGTTATTGGTCTTTCCCAACAAAAAAGTCTTTCAAACTTGGGCTATAACTATAACTCTATAAGATAATTTAAGTAATTAATTACATCAGGTTTCTATTTAAGTTAGGTCAAGTCTTTACTTTCTAAAAAGAGGAAAAAGCTATGTCAAGTTATTTAGTTCGATCTTAGTTAAAACCTCTAGTTCTTGCACAGATCCAGATCCTGACAGAACCGAATTATAAATATTCATTTTAGATCCGAGATGTAACCATTATTATAATTGATTTGGTTCAATTCAAAGTATTCGATCTGGAACTAGATTCGATTATCGATTTCGATTCTGATTTGACACCCTTACTTATCATAAGTACACAACCATGTGATCCACTCTCTACCATATATCCTACATCCTCCCATTGACTAATACTTCCATTACATAACTTAATATTGAAATACTAAATTAATACATATATATATATATATATATTAAATAAAAAACCACATAACAATAAAACAATTCTATTTTAAGTTTAACTCTTTTGTAATAAAATAAAATTTAAACCTAAATAAACTGTTTGGATAAAATAAGAAAACTTGAAAAAATAGTTTATAAATAATTTTGTTTTTAACACTTGAATCGACTTATTAAATGATTCAATTTTAATTTTACCTATTTTTTTTTTTGCATAGAACTAAACCATTCACATCAAAATCAAACCGTTTAACACCCCTAGGTAAGGGTGTCAATTCGGTATGGTATCGGTATTTGGTACGATACAAGCCATATATACCCCATACTGATATCGTACCGAATAGTAATTCGGTATAGAAACCTCATATCCATACCATGCCAAATTTGTTCGGTTCGATATTCGTTATGGTATCGGTACAGTATAGTGTGTGTTTTTAAGTCATATCTCATACTGATACCATACCGAATAGTGACTCGGTACATGAACCTCATACTGATACCGTATCGAATTAATTCGATATGGTTCGGTATTGATAATTTGGTATGATATCGATTTCGGTTTTTGGCATAGATTGACACCCTTACCCCTAGGTTGGGGACTGCCGAACTAGTCTAAGAACACACTTTATTAACTGAAAAGTCGAGATCATTTACCAAACAGTTCTGATTCCAAAAAGTACAACTGTTTAGTAAATGGTTTGATTTTAGTTCCAATCAAATAAATATGAACCGAGTCAAATCATATCATATACATCAAAATCGAATCGATTAACACCCTTATAATCCTCCCCCAAGTTGTCATGAATCTCATGCTTGGTCATTTATGAAACATACCACCACTACATCGAAGCTTGCATCACAACTGTCATCATAGAAGTAGTTAATAACGTCCATGATCATGTCTTAAGATTAACATGGACGTGTCAAATTGAGAAACCAGCCCTTTTTGTCTTTTTCTCCCTTGTGACTGAGTTAGTTATTCGAATCGGCCGACATGGGCCGACTTCTTGACCTTTTTGGCTTAGAATGGGAACCTAATGGTAGTCCACATGTGAATTATTGATAGGAAATTTCTTATAAATTCTCCTACCATGGTTCTCCTCATCAGTAAAGAACAAAGGTGGAGCCTAGCTAGATGCATTTAATCTTGCTTAGGATTCTCATTGCTAAGGCGGCCTAGCTAATAAACACATTATTAATAAATAATTAATTAAATGATAATCAATACTTTTAATTAAGCATCAGGGAAGAGCTAACCGACCTTCATGGAAATGGGGATTTTATCTAGAATTTATTGCTTGAATTGATTGATGTCAACAACATAATCAAGTACCTAAAACCTAATCTAATTTAAAACTTGGTTGAGAGGAAAAGTTGAGTTAAGAGGCAGAGTGGTATTGTCGACACGATCTATTGAGATTCAGTCCTATGTCGCATCGATTTGTAGAAAAAAAAAATTTGGGTAGAATGTGTTGGTTCAATTTTGAAAACAGTCAGCTCAAAAACTAATCCAAATTAAAACTTCACCTATAGGTGTCAAACCCTAAATTGAACCGATCGAACCGATAGAACTCAATTGTATAAAATCAAACCAATTTTTATTGAGCCAGATTCAGTTTAGAGTATTATCACACCACTCAAAAACTATATCACAACACAAAACCAATCGAAAATGATGAGAAAACCCGAAAATTAGAAAAACCCATGTATTATTTATCATAATTTTAAAAATTTATATATGGTAAGCCGGATTTGAATCGAACCAAACCCAATACCAAAGATAAGAGGAAACCGAACATTCTCTTATCCGGCTGGTTTCATGTTCGCCCATTATCAATTTGAAACCGATTCAACCTGGTGGAATCGGTCTGACCTGACCTTTTGACACCCCCTACCTTCACCCTTTGGAACACTTCTCCTTGAGGACCTTGACCCTCTTTTGTACAGTTACACCCCACTTGCTCTAACCAGAATTGATCTGATCCAACCATATTCAATATATATAAACCAACCTTAACTATCAGGGCTAAACATTTTTTGGCTGAGAATAATTAAACCATCCGGTTGGGTTCATTTGTTGACCTTGTATGTTCTTGGTTGTTGACATCCTTTTTTTTTTTTTTTTTATCATATTCTTTTCTTCTTCTAGTTCTTCTTGGATTTTGTTTTCACTGAATTTTAAGGGAATATTTTAGATATGGAACAGAAAAAGTGGATCCCTACCCTTCTACCGGATAACCCAAAATCCACTTTCTCCACATCACCACAGATGCTACCATGATCAGCAATCATATTGAACCAGGAGACAAGTGGCTTCCCATGATTGATCTAAGGAAAGGGCATTTTTGTCACTCCAAAAAATACAAGTGTACTCAATGGATCTAGTTGCAACTTTTCATTCCATGCCATTTGTAGCAAAGATCAGTAAGGACCCAAGAGAGAGGTCATCATAATGTCAAAAGTCACCAAATGATAAGGACCTAAGGGGTACTATTAGGGCATCCAACCATGACCTAACTAACCATCTTTGTATCATTGTAAGACTTTATCCTTTCTAATTTTTCTGATTAAACAATCCAATCCACTACCCTTCACCAGCTTTTATAAATAAGGCCTCTTGGCAGATCTTTACTCTCAAGTCCACACTCGGAGCCTCAGTCTATCTTCTTCCCAACAAAACCCCTTAATCACTTACTCATATTGTTTTGCCTCTTTAGAGCCTAAGTGTTCAGTGTCTTCTCCAAAACAAAACCCTTCTCACTCATATTACTTTGTCTCCTTAAATCCTATTATTTTCTTCACTAGCTCCCATTAGCCTCTGCAACTACATTTTCAGAAAAAGATGGATAGGGTGACTAAACTGGCACCACAGAAGGCAGTGGTGATCTTCAGCAAGAGCTCATGCTGCATGTGTCATACCATCAAGAGATTGTTTTATGAACTTGGTGTTAGCCCAGCAATTTATGAGCTTGATGAGGAGTCCAAGGGGAGAGAGATGGAGTGGGCACTCATGAGGCTTGGGTGTAGCCCTTCTGTACCTGCTGTGTTCATTGGAGGTAAACTAGTGGGTTCAACCAATGAGGTCATGACTCTCCATCTCAATGGATCATTGATACCAATGCTCAAAGATGCTGGTGCTATTTGGCTTTAGCAACACACTCCTCTCACTGCAACTCAAGTTCTTATAAAGAATCAACTCATGAGCTCTTTTTGTTAACAGCTAATGATCTTCGGTCTCCACTCCACTTTTTTTTTTCTTCTTTTTTCTTTTCCATTTTCTGGCCTAGGTAACTGTAATCTTATGAGAAGAAAATACCATATGAAAACAAACTGATGCAGCTTGTAATGGCTTATATCTTTTGCCTAATATAGTTACAATTTTCCTTTCTTTATCATTGGTTTCCCATGCTATTCTCACTTTTTCTCTTCCGCTTATATCACTTAAAATAGGGATGAATACAGGGGTAGAGTATATTGACATCTTATACGTCAAGCCAATTAAGAATAGAGAGAGAGAGAGAGAATGTATTTTAGTAGCGTCAATCCATCATTCAGGTTGGGGCCCACATGGTTATTGGTCATCAAAGATAGAGAATAGTATGTCAATGATTGTGAGAGAGCATGTACTACGGGTGACGTGCCTCATGTTTTTCCAATAATTGAAAAAACAAGGGAAAAAACCTCATATATTGTTAACAATTTAGTTTATGTGGATTACACCAAAATGTGACATTTGGCTTATTCAGGTAATTCCACATCTATCAAACGATCAAACTGATTAAATGATCCCTCCACAACGCAGTAATAGGAGACAAGAGTGGATACCATTCCCGCACCATGGGTGGCAAAAAAAATTTTTCCCATTTTTTAACACAAGAAAGCAATAAGAAAAATGAGGATGATGTCAATACTAAATTTGGAATATTAATGTTCTCATGAGCAGATATTCCCTCTGCCTATTTCTTTTTAGAGCCTTTTAGGATTCTTTTGGATAGCCACGAATTAGTTAGAGACAAAGAATAGCTTTAACCTTAAAGAAATATTTTTCCAAAATGTTTATATTAATTCTTGTAAATCATGTAATAAAATAATCAACTAAGAGAGAGAGAGAGAGGACACCCTGGGTGTAGTTCCACTAGTCCAAAAGCGTTGTGCGTTAACAGACATCTTCAGTTCGAGTCTCCTCAAGACTGATCTGTTACACGGGTTAGGTGTGAGTCATGTGACTGCTTGTAATTGGGGTTTACCATTGGACCTAAACCGTAAAACCAGGTAGATTTAAGGGATTCCTCGTTAGCAGAGAGAAAGAGAGAGAGAAGGTGAAACACTAATTTGCAGCTAGTGTAATCTCACGTTAATCATAGATCACAGTAATGAAAAGTGGATTTACAATACTTTAGTGAAGAATTATGCTCCATAAGGCACTTAAAAGTTAAAACACTTTTTGTATATGGAAGGAAAGAAAGGTACACATTTTTATTCGCAAAGGGAACAATATATAAAGATATTTAACTCTTTTCGTACATGCATGAGAAAGAATTGATGCATGGGTCCATGTAAGCTATATCATCTTTTTTTCTTTTGTGTATATATCTTTGTGTGCTGTAGCTGGTTTGGAAGGTTTTTCAATTCCCTCAGCTAAAGGGCATGGCAGTTGATGTGGGAGACAAAAGCTGGTAAGTGACTTGCCAATTGTTTATAATTGAGTCCAAATGAATCAGTGAAATTGAAAAACTCAGAGCCAATTATAGATTAATTTATCCATGCCATCTTGATCTTGTAGGGTTAAATATAGAAAACTTTTAAGGTTTCACGCGAAAATAAAAATCTCATATCCGATGTGGATAGCCAGGTGTGAAGACTTATAAATTATTCGTGCATCGACTCCTTTACAGCTAGCTTTAAAGGTGAATTCTGCTCGAATCCCAATAAGTGGTATGAGGGCTACGACGAGTAACTCCATTGTGCCACCGAGGATGATGAAAACCCCCAAAGAAATATCTCAATGAGTGAGTCATAGAATATACTGTTCAATACATGGGTGTCCATTGTGATGGAGTTAATGGGTGTTGTTCCTTTTTCTTTTATTCTTTTTTTTTTTTCTTTTCTTTAGGTGGAGGGGGGCTTGCAATTATACCCAATAATTATTTTGTTTCTTAAGAAAAAAGGTCCATCATTGTAGAGGATCTCACTGTGGCAGCAAACTTGGTGAATCTCAAATAGTTTAGCCACTTAAGAGGGGACATGTTCTTCATTTGATTCTATGGTGAAAAGTTCATACATATCTGTAATTTTTGAGTTTCTAGTAATATAAACTTTTTTCAATTATGAATCAAATGTAGTAGAATTTTTATTTTTTAAGAATTTTATTTTATGCATTTAGTATAGAAAAGAGAAACTAGAGATTAGAGAGGAATCCATCACGAAGACACAAATTGACAGAGATACATAAAATGGAAGTAGAAAGAATTTATTATAAAACAAGAAATCAGTCAAGGATTTGACGATGGGAGAGAGAGAGAGAGAGAGAGAGAGAGAGACTGGGGAAAAACGTTTGTGCTTGTTATCGGCATCGACCGCCGGTGTTGGAAGTGGTAAGGTTGCATAGGGCGGAAGGGAGATATTGCGGAATATGGAAGATGGGGAGAGAAGGTGAAGTTGTGAAGGTCGAATTGTTAAGATAATGGGAGACTCGGGAGTTCTCTTTAGTGTTGGCTTGGTAATACACCATGCTTGGAATCTACGGACAAAAAATGGGCAACCCAATAAAAAAGGGCAACCAAATAATAAAAATTGGACACCAGACTTGTTCCCTGTTGACTTATCAAGTTTTATCAAGTCTTCACGACTCTTGATTAGGTTCCTTTATTTTTTGAATCGACTTAGATAACTCACTTAAGATTTTTTTTATTTTTAAAATTTTTTGTGAAAATGACTTAGCCAAGTTAAACCCTAATTTTTACCTATGCTATTGAGTGAAATTAGTTTTTGTTTTAAGGTGGAATTAAGGAAATGAGTTGACTAAATGTTGAGAGTTTGGACACAACTGGTGTGTGTGTCTGTGGGGTGAACGAAATTTAGCTGCTGCCCAAATTGCAGCCAAAGAAATGGAATACAAAAGGATGTTTTAAAAAATACAATAATCTAAGAGGGTATTTGTGAAATCTAAGGGGAAGTGAATTATTCAATTTCTTTGGCTGCTAGCAGTAGCTGCAACCAGAGTAGCAGCCAATTTTTTTCCGGTGTTGGAGGGGGGCTAGGTCAAGTTTTTGAAAAGCTAATCTCAGCCCAAAAGGTCATTGTTTCCAGCCTTAGGGTGAAGTCTGAACCAATCCAACCTTGGTCTGAAAATCCCAACACAAGCCCAGCCCATCTAGGCTCGGCTCAGCCTGGCCATTTAAAAAATACACATGTTTTATATACACTATATATTTATTTGGAAAAAAAACTAAGCACACTGCCTGTGTGCCGTATATTGGCAGATGCTCTCTCTCTCTCAGATGATCCCTGCCCCTCCTGTATGATGCCCCATTCAATAACCCCATTGATGCCATCCACTAGTATGCAGTTAGCAAGTGGCATGCCCATCCCCCTCTCATATTTTATTATACATAAATGGAGGGGAGGTTTGAGTCCTAACCTGCAAATGGCAGCCCAAGGCTTCTCAAGGACAACATCCTAGCATATCTTTTGAATGGGCATACTGTCATTGGGCTGGGCCAAACCCATCTCTCAATTTAGCCCAGTATTGGGCAAGGTTTTTCAACCTTATCGACCTATAACAACAACTGACTAATGCAGTTGGTGAGCTATGATGTGCAAAAATTTCATACTCACTAGGAGGTATGAACCTACTTTCCTCCCTACCTATCCACACGTGTACACACACACACACAACAAAA
>NC_056566.1:28106742-28153836 GCF_013358625.1 Macadamia integrifolia | reverse complement strand
TTTTAAAGTCAGCAATAATAATTATATTAAAATAAAATAATAAGAGTACATGGAGAGCTCCAACCGGAACCCTATAAAAACTATAGAACTAAGGTCTTCGTCCCCACCTTCGGCATTGCCATTAGCAAAGAGGACAACCCCCAAAGTAGACAATCGACCAAATACATAAGAAAACTTATAACGTGGCTTTCTTTGTGCATCACTACATATATCTTCTGTTGTAAACCGTGGAAGAGCCTCTTAAAATGAAGTTTCCCTACTAACCGCTGCATGAAAACCTATAACGTGGCTTTCCTTCATTTCATTGTTTGATTATATGGTTCATTCAAATAATTTGGTTTGATTCGAATCCCTTGTGCACACTTGAATGCCCAGCTGAAGCATCCTAATTCCTAGGGCCGCTTTGGCCGTCCAATCCCCTTCCACCTTGGCACCAGGAAAATAAATGTGTAACCAATTCAATAGTAAAAGGAGAAATCTGTTGCATTATGCAAATAGAGGAGTAATTGAGGCATTTTGAAATGTGGGGGGAGGAAAAGAGTTGAAAGTTTAGTTTTTTTTTTTTTTTTTTTTTTTTTTTTTTTTTGAGGATAAGAAAGAATGGTAACTTGAAAATTAAAATGGCACCATGGCAGCCACCGATCCTTTGAAGTTCCTCCATTTTTTTTCTTATTTTTTTATAATTTGATAAAAAGTGTCAATTCCACGCTGCCAATGTAGGGGAAGAATGTCCCATCTCCCATGCATGCCACACCAATACAGATATTTTTTTCTCTTTTAGTTGTCAAAGTGGGCCCGTCACTATGGTAGCCCCAAGGGGGATTGGAATCAGGTTCCTATCCACTACAAGTAACCACCCCACCTTATCTCACACCGTCCATGGGGGTGGGGCGGTTATCTACAAGGGAGGGGTTCTAGACCAGGGGGATTTAGGCACCCAAAGGGGCCTTAGGAGAGGAATCTTTAACTGGGCATCCAAGTGTGTGGGAAGGGCCTCGAACCCAAAGGCAAACCTCCACCGAAGCTTCGACAAGTAAAAGCACAATCAGTCGACCAAGTCAATCGTTTACAACATATACTACTAGCTATGCAAAAACTAATGGGCAAATGTCTTGACACTTTGGACACGAGGTTGTTACTATGGTCATTTTTGAAAACTTTGACATGATATTTGAATTTAACTTGTAACCAATATTGGACAAGTTGACAATTTTGGATGATGTAAAAATGTAATTGTCATTCGACCCAAAAATAAAAAAATAAAAATGTAATCATATAGTATGATCTAACACATTTGTAATGCTTGGTTCTGGAATTTTTAGCCATGTGATTACTGTAAAATTTTTTGTATAAATAAGTTTATAAAATATCTTTAGCAGTGTACAACAAACATATTTGTTTATCTATTGGGAGAAAGAATCCTGCGAGTTTGGCGTAGGCAACACCAGTGCACATGAACGATGGAAGGGCATGTCAGAACATCTTCAATGCATAGCGGGGGGTGCTCTGGTCTTTTTGCACTCACACTATGGGAGTAGGCAACGCCAGACTGATATGGTTCTTCTTCCCTTATTTATTTTTAGATTAACATTAGACTCCGTCCCTAGAAAGACCTTTTTGGATTAACCATTAGACTATCTCTAAAAGACCATTTTGGAATGAAAAATTACGATAACTCAATGTGTCATACTTATTATGTGTTGACATCTTTACCTTTGGATGATTGGTAGATCAAAGATTGAAGGAAAAACAAAAAAAACCTAAAGATGTAAGAAATTATTGGTGTAATAAAATATGAATATTCTTTCAAGTCTTAGCGAAAAGCTAAATTCATGTGGAGAGGCAATCTTGCAACTCAAAATATCTGCCACATGGCAAGTCGAGATGTATGTATAAATCTATGGATTAATGGGCTTCCAACATAAGGCTTTGAAATTTCAATGGGAAAATAGAACTCTTATAAAGAATGGTTGAAAAGAATAGATGGTGATCATTCTACCATTCTCTAGATATCGAATAGTTGGAATTGCCATATTGGCTTTCCATGTAATATAACTAATATTTAAATATAAATTATTTCTTTGACAACCATCCAAGTATCATTTATCTTTTGGGATTCATGCTTTATTCTCTAGAGTTCTATCTATTGGATGGTTGAACTATGAATTATACAATCTTATCCCGAAAATAACAAGAGTTTATTTCAATCATTTGACCATCAGGTTGTAACATTTATACCATACTATTGGACAAAATGCGTCATTTTCTTTCTTCTTGAGAATACATATCAGGAAAAAAAGAACCAAAGATTACAGCTTATAGGAGAATATGGGATCCATCTAACACATTTAGGTAGAGAGGGTTACAGCAAACTGGGCCAAGATACTCTCAAAAAAGGAAGAGAGAATCGTTACTTAGAAAGTTGAAATGGTGGCCACCAACACTTTGAAGTTGCTTAGTGCCTCAGCCATGACAGGTAGCAGAGCACATAACCTGCGGTCCCCCCAACTCCCATTTCCATCTTTCTTCGTTTCATAGGCAAAGTATATACGTTTGCGTGAAGCTTAATAGTGTGGTAGATAGGTAGATATATGGAATCTTTTCATGTTTGAACTATATATATATATATATATATATATTTTTTTTTTTTTTTTTTTGGGTGCACTGTTTCAACTAATTAATATAGAGTGGTCAGTAGAATATTTCCATTTTTTTAATACAACACACAAACTTTATCCTTAAAGTTTTCAAGATCCCATTCCTTTTCCTCCATTTTACATGGTTCTTCTTCCTTCTATCTCTCTCTCTTCAATTTTTTGATAAAAGAAAGACAATGACCCTAAATGGGTGGGTAAACGATGGGAAGACATTATTGACCTATAATGGAAGGGTTGATTAATCATGATCCTAAATGGGTAGGTGAACTGTACTCTGGGTGGAGAAAAAATCCCTTCAAAAATTTGTTATCGCTCTCGGATGTCAAGAGGGAAAGCATCAAACCAATAGGATTCTCTTACAAAAATTTACTTGTCATTGTAGTTTTCCTTTACCCAATCACTCGTGGGTTTTGACACTGTTTGGAGGTGACTTCTGGAACAATGAAAAAGACATTTTTATTTATTTATTTTTTATAACTATGAAAAGGCATTTTGGACCTTCATCAATAGGACAAGTAATGATGAGATCACAATTGTGGGTGAAGAGATTTTTAGGGTGAAGAAACTTTCATATATATATTAAATAGTCACTTATACTAAAATTTGGCTATGTTTTGATGTGATTAATATAAGGATCAAGTTTTCCTTCACCCGTGGTCAAGGGATTGCAGGGTTCAGATAGTATCCATAGTGTATTGCGCAACAGGGAGGGGGTATTTTCAACGTAAATAGTGGGAAACAAAGTAAGTACAATAGCTGTACTTTTTCCTTCATGTGGGGTGAAAGGAAAACTTTCTCCTTGATATATTTTTGTGTAAGATTTCTCCTTCATATAATGCTTACTTATTTAATGAAATTTTGAACATTCATGTTTCTCTTTATATGAGTAAAGATCCATGCATACATCCATAAGTAACTTAGTGCAACATGGCAAATTTCATCGAGAGGAATAAGCGAAAAAAAGGAAAACTGGTCAACATCAACATGTGTTTTTGAGAGATTGTCCTCAGGCTGAGGAATGTCCACATAAGTTCATTGAGGTGTCTATAGAATACCACATTTATTGAACTATTTAGTGGTTCAACTTATGTTAAAGAAAAGACTCATATAATAATCCATTTCATAAGGAGAAATAGAAGGATACATGCATATTAGAAAGCTAATAAATAGCTAAGGATCGAGAACAACTACTTGGTACAATAAAGGGTTTCATGGATAAATAGTGCTTAAGGAGAAAGCATATGGTTTTAATATGGTATCAGAACAACGACCATTTAGGTCATAACTTGATATGGCCTGATCAATGGACCAAGACTGCCACTAAGGTGGAGGGACATAACTTCATTTGTCGATCCCACCAACTTCCCACCAATGAAGACTGCTGGTACAGCGGTGTTGCAACCCATCCTCATGAGTGCCTTCTCCATGTCCCTTCCTTCAGGGTCCTGGTCAAGCTCGTGAACAATGGGGTTCACCTGAAGTTCATGGAAAAGAATCTTCACAGTGTAACACATGCAACAAGAACTCTTACTAAACATAACCACTCCCTTCTCAGAGGCCAATCTCATCACCTTCTCCATCTTCAAATGAGCTTAGAAGTACTAAGCTTGGAATATGACTAAAATTTGAAAATGGTAGAAGCTAAGAGAGCTCTTGAGAGAGAAGAGAAAAGCTTAGATATGTATTTGAGCTAAGTTTAGAGCTTGAGTTGAGAAGAGAATGGAGAGCACTATTTATAGGATAGGGAAGGGGTGGACTACTACTTAGACTACTTATTTCATTGGGCAGACCATTCAAAAGGTGAATGGGAATGTACTATGAAGGATGCCAAGAAGAATTCTCCCAGAGAAATGGAACCCAGTAGCCCAAGTTGCAAAATATACCTTTTATGGCACACGTAGGCCATTAAGCCCTTTTACAAGAACCACTGAATTGGAATCTCTGTTTGTCCTAGTAGAATGATAATAGAGGGATGAGAAGATTCCTCTAATAGGATCCTATGGCCTAAGATCTTGAGGGGCCCATCTTGACCATCTGATGAATTACAATCCATCATCACTTTAAGGAGGGACGTGGTTTTCAATCCTCCAAAAGAATGGGATTGGTAGAGTGAGAGAGATTCTCCAATAAGAATAATGGTGGAAAGGCAAATGGGTAGACGTGTGAGGTATTGTAACCATTTGTTTGGGTTTCTTCATTGTCAATACTTTTGACGTATAGATAGATAGATACCAGGGAAGACAAGATGAAGAAAGACCAAGAAAGAAAGAAGACCGAATATGAATCTCTCTCTCTCTCTCTCTCTCTCTCTCATCCCCCCAACCACCTCTGTGGGCCGTGGGCGGCAGCGGCGGCAGCGGCGGCAGCCACCAGCTTTCTTTATTTTTTTGCCAAAGAGCACATTGGGTTTAGGAATGAGAACATATAATATATATATATAATTTGATATGATAAGATTGGTCTGCATATAGAAGTCTATTTCTATACCCTACAGTTGTGGGAGCCTCGTGGATTAGGCACACCTTTTCTACATGAAAAGGGTTGATATACATGCATTTTCAGATTTAAAAGTTTCTTTAACCTAAAATTTTTTTAAGAGAATTAATCACCAAAAATATTATGATGAAGGATTTACCATGTAAATTAATTAGAATGGAATGTACATAATTTATAAGATTACGGAAGGTGGAAGTGCATTAATGTGCTATGGTGGGTGGCACTAAGTTTGGTGTTGAGGTAGGACTGCTCAGTTGTGCCTTATCCAGGAATTTGGCAAAAATTATGGTTATAATGTCAAAGGTAGAATGTTAATAGTATAGCATACATATAAAAATTTTCCTGAAGTCCCACATGGTGGATTAAGGGTGTTAAAAATGAAATCGGACAGATTGAACCAATTTGACTAAACACCTTATTGGTCTAGCATATGTAAAAATTGAAAAACAAGATGAAAATTAGACCAAATCAACTGTTTGACACTCTTAAGATGGACTATATGGTTGAATTGGATCACAAAAAAACGAAAAATCTATATAGCATTTGTTGGGTCCCATAGGCAATGCCACCCCTACACAAGGCTTATTTTGACAACTAGAGATGCGAGTCACCATTTTGTGCAAGGCCTAGCCTTAATGCCTAATTTGTTACACTAATCATAGAAGAGGAAAAAACCTGGTCACACAAATCACCATTTTGTGCTAGGCCTGTGACACCAAAAAATATGGCAAGTATCAGATCTGCCTGGGAGATTGGTGAGGTGTCCCCACAAAAAATATAACAAGTATCAGGGAGTTTGGGAGATAGGCGACAGTGTGCAAACTTTAGTCCTACATTGCATTGGGAAAGATTATTGAGCTAATTAATAACCTCTAGCCTCCTTAACATGGTACAATGCGTTTTAAAGCCTTGAGGCCCATGTACCAAAGAGGACAATATTGTATAAGATTACTAAATCATTGCTAGAAAAAAAAGTGTCAAAAAAGTGTCAATAAGGATCGAGAGTATCAAAGAGTGCGAGCAGATCTCAATTATGCACATATTTCTAAGTGTTGGAGAGGAGCCAAATCCATTTCTATCATTTCTAAAAACCAGCATCAATGGTCAAAGAATCCTTCCTTCCCCACAGATGGCCCAATTGAAATACTCAGTTTAAAATCTTTATCGTCCAAATAGCAAGAAGCATGGAAGTCCTCTAGTAGTTGTTAAACTCTCGGCACGTTCAGGTCTGTCAAACATATTCCAGAGAACCATTAGATTCTAATTTCGGTTCCACTTATAATATGCTTTCTCAAACAAGAACATATTCTTCATTTAAATATCGTCCTCATTTTCAGAAAAGAACTTTCTCTTTTCTTCAACTTTATTATCGCTAGTTTTGAACTTTGAAAGTAGCATCAAGACCTAACATTACCAGATTCAAGGGAGAGTTTGAAAATCAGATCATGGTGACATCAATCGCACTGAAATTTTAGGTACATATCTGTTTCACCAAGAGGAATCTAATAGACTTGGAATCACAAAATTCATGAACAGTTGGAGTTTTGAAAAAGAGCTTCGAATCTAGTTTGAGAGAGAGAGAGAAAGATAGAAACACCAAGGGGGTAGTCGAGTTGGTAACAGGCATTCGTCTCAGGAAACCTGTGATTTCGAGTTTGATTCCTCTTATCTTCTTAAGGCCACTTATCCGAGGTGTTTAGTATTCTTCACTACTTCTGGGGTTAAATGAGAAGATAAAGGTAATTAGTGTTCCTCACTATTTTTGGTGAAAGTTGAATGATTCTCATTCAACCTCGGTATGACCTGATGCATATGGTTGTGGACTTATGGGGATAGTATGAATCCGTAGGATTAATTAGGCCGAAGGTCATCATTAAGAGAGAGAGAGAGAGAGAGAGAGAGAGGGGACAAAAGATTTTAAATTAATATCTAACCAAAACAGATCGATCTATTACAACTGGTTTTGAGATGGAAAACCCTTTTATAAGAAAGAAATCAACCAATTATCAGAATCTGGCGGGGCTTTCATTGTACTCGCAGAGCTTGATCAGAAGCTTGGACCATGCACAGATCGTTTTTGCAGAGAAGCAGGAATCGGAACGGATTTGTATCAGCCATGACCGATTCTGAACCCAATTCCATTTTCTTGAACCATGGTCTGAGAGAGAGAGAGAGAGAGAGAGAGAGAGAGAGAGGGGTAAAGAAAGATAAGCATAGATTATGCTTTATATCAAGTATGGTTTTAAATAAAGCTGATTGGAGATTAAGGATTCATCAAGTATGACTCATTTTAGTTGGGATAAGGCTGAGTTGAGTTATATAGTTAGGTAATTATGATTTGTTCAATTTGAACCGATGGTTTGCCCCTAAATTGAAACCTATTCAAATCAAGAAAATATTCAATTTTTAAAAATATATTCGATTTGGCTTGATATTATATGGCTAATTTTAATTTCCATTTTTTTTTTATTTTTTTATTATGGTTTTAAATTGATATTGGACCATCCTAGAGTCAAAAAGTTAGAACATAAAAAATTGAACGAATCATACAGTCATATTGCCATTCAGTACTTTCTATGTGGTAGACAATGACATTATTTTAGAACATTGTTTTATTGTAGTTCAATTTTCTATTATATACAAAAGAATATTGCCTTGTCGCGTGGTCTTTGCGTTCATATACGTACATAGCCCCCATTGAAATGACCGTCTACCTCCCTACAAAATGAAAAATTCAACCTTGAATGATGCCCCTGCATGCCTTCTCATTGCAAGGGCCACGCAACCGGACAGCATTCTTCTGCTTCTCTATTAATTCAAAATCCCTAAATTACCCTGTCTTATGCTATGGCAGCCCCCCTCTCTCTCTCTCCCTGCCACCATGTGATCTACTTCTCGAGCATCTTGAGGAGTTCCAGTGCATGGAAGACGAAATTTCTTTGAGGAAGATGATTGTTCCAAGAAAAAAATGGATGATGGTCTGTGCATCAGATGGTCAAGATATGGCCATGAACCCCCCATTAAGACCCTATTATGTTGCATGCATAGGGTAGGAGTCTTCTCTACCTCTATTATCATCCTAATAAGACAACAGATTCCAATTCAACGGTTCCAGTAGAGGGCTTAATGGTCTCCAACCATAAAAAAGGTATATTTTGCAACTTGGGGTTCCATTTCCCTGGGAGAACTGAAATAAAACTTTTTCTTGGCATATCTTAAATTACATTCTCATTCTCCTTCTTAGAATGGAAAAAGGGATACTATTTTCAAGTAGTCTACCCCTTTCGCATCCCTATAAATTGACCTCTTCAGTCTCCTCTCAACTCAAGCTCCAAACTCATCTCAAATACAAATCCAAGCCTTTCTCTACTACATCTTCAAAGCTTAGCCACATTCTAACTTTGAGTTTGAGAAATCAAATTACTTCTAAGTTCAAGCAAAGATGGAGAAGGTGATGAGATTGACCTCAGAGAAGGGAGTGGTGATGTTCAGTAAGAGCTCATGTTGCATGTGCTACGCGGTCAAGATTCTTTTCCACGAACTTCAGGTGAACATTTTGGTTCATGAACTCGACCAGGACCCTGAAGGTAGAGATATGGAGAGGGCACTCATGAGAATGGGTTGCAACACACCTGTGCCTGCGGTGTTCATTGGTGGTAAGTTGGTGGGATCGACAAATGAAGTTATGTCTCTCCATCTCAATGGTGCTCTTGCTCAATTGATCAGACCATATCAATTTATGTCATAAATGATCGTTGCCCTGATACCATATTAAAAATATATGCTCTTTCCGTACGTACTATTTATGGAAAAAAATCGTCTGCAATTCCGATCTCGTACAATTCCGTGTAATACCACCTTCAGGCGGTGACACGTGTATTGATACCAATACAATGGTCCAGATCTGATTTAAATGACTTAAGGTTTTATTAGTTGTACCAGATCTGGACCATTGCATTGGTATCAATACACGTGTCACCCCCTGAAGGTGGAATTTCACGGAATTGTACGAGATCAGAATTGCAGACGATTTTTTTCCCAATTTATGTCATAGATGATCGTTGCCCTAATGCCATATTAAAAGTATATGCTCTTTCCGTACGTACTATTTTATCCATGAAACCTTTTATTGTAATAAGTAGTTATTCTCCTAAGCTATTTATAAGCGTACTAGTATGTATGTATTTGTTTCTTTCTCTTTATGAAATGAATTATTATGTCTCTTAAGTTTAGAAAAATCTGAATGAGAAAATGGTTGATAAATGTTGTTCGTTCGGTGGATGGTTACTCATATAAGGAGGAATAAGAATCTTCAAATTTCATTATATAAGAAGGTATTATTTCAATCGCACCAAAGCATAGCCCTCTTTACCCGAAAATGACCATTCCACATAGGAAAATCGTGTTATAATCAAAGTTGGTAATAAAGATGTTGTAACATTTTTTCTCCCCTTTTAATATAATATAATTCTTTTTTTTACCAAGATGAAATCTCATCATTCACACACATACTTCAAAACATGCAAAACAATGACAATTACTGAGAACAATGGAATAATAAATCACTTATTACTTTGAAACATTTTTTTCCCTATAACTTTAAAAAAAAAATTATAATAAGATCAAGGACAAAGTTTTCCTACACCGATGGCTAAATGATAGGACAGCATGTGATCATATGACTCCCTACATCTCTCCCCCTGTACGTGTTCTCTTCTCAATTCACTATTTTTGTTACAACAAGATGTAACATGCACAATTTTCGTAGGAGATTCTTTTTTTGGTTAACCAAGATGTTCGAGCCAGCTTACACGCATCTCGACTAATCCTTGGGGAGACTAGCATAGCTCCCTACAGCCAAGATCTCTACTTAAATCGTAGATGCACAGATAGGGAATTGAACCTGAGACCGTGCGCCTAATCCACACAATCCTCAATTTGCCCTAATCATCTGGGCAAGCCACGGGTTGGTACAGAATAAATAAGAAAACACGCACACACTCACACAATGCGTACGATATGGTTCGACCCCACGACCTCCTCCCCTGGGTGCTGGCTCCACAATCCGAAGCTACCACCACTAGGCTATCATGCACTCTCTAACACATAGTTGATACTTTTCTCCTCTCTAACACATAGTTGAGAGAAGGCACTATCTGTCTTCTAATTTTCCTTTGATCCTGGTTGTAAATGGTATCAGATCCAAGTTTGAACAAGTGTCAAGGTTGTAAGGACCATTAAGTTGGTAGTGTTTCACCCTTTGTCCTATAGACCTACACCCAAGTCGTGTCGACTTACACCCAAGTCGTACTCAGCCGTGTTGCCGCATATAGGATTTGAAGGAGAAATAATATTGACAGTAAGATATATTGACCGAAACCCTTATTGACTCGAACCTCTAATACTATGGCTTCATACTTTCGCTCCAGCTCAACGAGATCCTCATCTTCTGAAGCTAGCACCTCTGGAAGGACTAATGACATAGTCCACAATTCTGAAGTAGTGGTTTTTCGTAATCTTGAAGTTGCTATAAACAATTATATTATTCTCAAAATACCTGAATCTGAGGTATATCATAAAGGCACTTTCGCATTTCATAGTGACTATATTATTAAGACATGCGAAAACACTCATACTCTTACTTCTAATCAAGAGCAAATTCAACTTTTGACCAGCTCCCAGATTCAGAGGCATAGAGATCGTGGATTTAAGTTCATCCACATCGGCCTAGTTTAGGTCGCCCTAAAACACTTAACTCTTCCAGGGTTGAATAGTACGATTTTT
The DNA here is from genome assembly GCF_013358625.1 of Macadamia integrifolia. NCBI lineage: Eukaryota > Viridiplantae > Streptophyta > Magnoliopsida > Proteales > Proteaceae > Macadamia > Macadamia integrifolia. The sequence continues at coordinate 28,142,899 of NC_056566.1, read as the reverse complement.
GTTGCCATTAGAGATGCGAGAATGAACAATTTTAATGAATCTCTAATGGGTCTTGTTGAGACCAGCCTCTATGAAAGACCCATCTATTTTCAAAGTAGACCAAATTTACCCATGTCCCTCACAGATCCAAATATATTGAATGGTGTTGTCATTACCTTAAGGACTTTTGGATACGATATTCTCCCAGGAACTCAGAATATTGCAGTAATTTATTGTATCTATTACAAGGCAATGACCACATGTGCACTAAATGCTAAGGTTATAGATCCAAAAGGTCAAATCGTCTGTTTTCAGGCCAATTCTGAAAGATCTCAAGTTTTTGTGCCCCGATGTATCAGATGGTCAGAAGTTAATCTTCTTGACTCTTGGACCTTAACCTCTGTGGCTCAACCTCAGCCACCCATGAGAACCTCTCCATCATGCATTACTCAGCATCCTTTTGGTGATGTTGAAATTACTTTTGATCATAAATCTAATGATTTAAGAAGATCTACCTCTTCTGTAATTTCTTCTTCTTCTGAATATCTTATGCTTCTACCTCTAGAATTCAGAATGAGAATTATGATAGAATTTTAAACCTTCAGGGTACCAATCGTACATCTTTCCAGGTTAATCAACCTGTTTATGGTCCTCTACAAAAAGAACAATCACAGACTCAATTTCAGCCTCCTCTTACTCCAATTAATAGGGAAACTGGGTCTTTTTTTTCCAACCCCTTCTAATATGCAAGCCCCTTCAGGAATCATGATACTTTATATCACTAAAGAACCCAAATTTCAAATTAATAAGAAATTCCTAATTCAGGAGTACAGATCCGCTAAGAACGAAGGAAAAAGAAAACTATTCGAAGAACATTATTCTTCCAGTTCTGAGCGGCAAGAGCTTCATGAAAAATGGGTTTCTCACATGGAAACCCATCAAATAAATCTTCCCTTCTTTCAGTGGTTAAAAATTTATCTTCTTAATAAATCCTCTAACCCTCATCAGGTTAGTGAGATTAAGAAAGTGACAACCACTTATGTTTCTAAAGAAGGAATAGAGCTTGAATCTGTTCACCCTCCATTTCAAGCCTTAAAAATAGACAGTAATAAGATGGTTGTTCCTCTTAAAACTTCAAGCCATACCGTTTCTCCTCTGGCTGAATCTCATCTTGGTCAAGTTATTGAACAAAATAACTTTACTAATCTATGCCTTCAGTCTATTGGAAATCATACTGAGCGAATTGAGACGATAGTAGACTCATTAAAAGCTTCTACTCCGTCTACTTCTCATGTTAAAATTGAGCATATCTGGCCAACTTTTCCTTCTCAACCTAGAAGTAAGCTAGAAGTTACTTCTCAACCAAGAAGCAACCAGTCTGTCCTGTTTAAACCTCCTCCGACCTTAGATATCTCAAAGAAGAAAATTAAGTCTAACATTCTTGATGAGATTTTTACTCGACTGCAAAAGCTCTAGGTATCTAAAGGAAAATTAGAAGACAGACAGGCCCTGACTCTTTCTCTTGTCAAACCTTCTGATTCTGAAATTGAACTGGCAGAGAAGGAATTTTAGTCTATGCTTCCTCAATAGGCAACAGTTCCTGAGTCCCCTCCTCAACTTAACCAAGTTATGAGGAAAGCTCGAAAAGTTATGCCTACTGCTCTAACAAACTATTATTACCCTCGACCTTCTCCCGTCGACCTTCAATTTGAAATAGAAGGAGAACCTATAAATTTTTTGATCGATGGTAATACTATTTTTGAGTGGAATATTGATGGTTTATCTGAATATCAAATCATCAATCTTTTGAAACAGATGCTTATGTATGCTACAGCGGCAAAACTTAATCATTCATCTGATTATGAGGTTGCTAAAATGATAGCAACAGGATTTTCTGACCAACTTCGTGGTTGGTGGGATTTCTATCTGTCTGAAGAATTTAGACAGTAAATTATAAAATCTGTAACCCGTATTCCGTAACAACTTACTGAACAAACTAGCTGATGGTAATTTTGCCCAGCGAATTATTTATGTCGACCAAGAAGATGTGGTTAATACTTTGATCTACACTATAACTTTTCATTTTATTGGACCAGCTGAAATTCTAGCTGATCGAACAAGAGAACAACTTATGAATCTTCGTTGTCCTACACTATTTCATTATAGATAGTATAGAAACGTCTTTTTTGCTAAAGTCTTTTCTAGAGAGGACTGCAACAATTCCATATGGAAAGAAAAGTTCATCTCTGGTCTACCTCCTTTATTTGCCCAAAATGTAAGGTATAGACTTAAAGTAAAGCATAATGACACTATTCCCTTTAGCTGCTGAAATATGTAATAAAGGTCTTCAACTCTGTACAGACCTAAAACTTAAAAAACAACTGTTTAAAGAGAGACAAGCTAGATTCAGAGAACTTGGAGATTTCTGTGAACAATTTGGGTTTGAAAAGGTTCGTCTTCCAGGCTCCAAGAAAACCCATAGGAAACTCTCTAAGTTTTCCAAGCCTAAATACCAGGCCAAACACTATAAAGCTAAACCTAAGCGCTTCGTCAAGAAATGCTTTTCAAAATCTGATCCTCAAAACACTTTTCCTACTAAACCCCCTGTTTGTTATAAATGTGGAAAAGTAGGATATTATAAGAATAATTATCAAACTAAAGCTAGAATCAATGCTTTAGAAATTGATGACTCTCAAAAGCAAAATCTTGAAAAGGTCTTGTTATACAGCTCCTCTGATCCAAAGCCAGACTCCGAGTCCAACTCAGATCAAGATATTACTCAACTTGAGTTCGATAGTGATTCTTCTAAGTCTTACAGTTGTGATCCTTACTAGGCTATGCTAAAGGAAAATGGTTTGATGGTTCTTTCATCTGAAGAATCATTTCTTTTAAAGACCATTGACCAAGTCACAGATCCTACCACTAAGGCTCAACTCTTACATGAGTATATCACCTTAGTAAAGGATAATACTAGGCCTAGCCCAGTTCCTCAAAAACCTATGGTTCAAGATTACAACTTTAAAACTATAATCAATCGGGTTAAAGCTACTTCTCACACCTGAGAACCTACTATTTAGGAACTTTGTAAGGACCTCAATGAAGTTAAAACTGAAGTTCAAGATCTTAAACAAAGAATTCAGATTCTTGAACTTTATTATGAAAATAGATTATTTGAGCAAGACTCTGACAAAGAAGCTTCCTTCAAGGCTCTACTAGCAACTCAAAATACAGTAGCTAGTACATTTGTGACTCTTGCTGCAGTTTCTTCTGATGACGCTCAAATCTTAACTATCCAACAGGTTCAAACTCATCAATTGCATGTGATGATTGACATCATTGTTAATCATGAGTTTAGCCTAAAGACTATCGCCTTAATTGATTCAGGCGCAGATATAAATTGTATTAATGAAGGACTGGTACCTTCTAAATACTTTGAGAATACCACTCAAAAATTGGTTACTACTGATAGATATAGAATGCAGGTTGAGTATAAACTCCCTTCTGCTTCTATCTGTAATAATGGATACTGCCTGAAGACTCCTTTTATAATGGTAAAAGGACTCTCTCAATTTGTAATTCTTGGTACTTCATTTCTATCCCAATTGTATCCATTACAAATTGACACAGTTGGTCTTCACTCGGTGATTTAAAACCACCCTATCACCTTTCATTTCATCAAACCTCCCAAGGTTCATACGGTGAATGAAATTCGGGCTCAAATTCAGTCTAAAGAAAAGTTCATATGCTCTTTATCATCTGAAATCCAACAAAAGAGCATATAATAAAAAATTGATGACCCTATTTTTGAAGTTCGAGTTAAAAACTTCCAAGCTCAACTTGAAAAAGAAGTCTGTTCAAACGTTCCAATGGCATTCTAGTCTAGGAAAACTCATATTTTTACTCTTCCATATGAAGATACCTTTTATGAAAACCAAATTCCTACTAAAGTTCGGGCAGTTCAAATGCTTGATCATTTAAGGAAAACTTGTCAGAAGGAAATCGTTGAACTTCTTGCTAAAGGTCTTATTAGACCAAGTAAGTCTCCCTGGAGTTGCACTGCATTTTATGTCAATAATAATGCCGAAATTGAAAAAGGTGCACCCAGACTTGTCATAAACTACAAACCTTTAAATGAGGTTCTTAAATGGATTCGGTATCCTATCCTTAATAAGAGGGATCTTCTCAACCAATTATACGCCTCCAACGTATTTTCTAAGTTTGACGTGAAGTCCAGATACTAAAAAATTCAGATAGCAGAGAACGATAGGTATAAGACAACTTTCGTTGTCCCATTCAGCCAATACGAATGGAATGTTATGCCTTTTGGACTTAAAAATGCTCCATCTGAATTTCAAAACATTATGAATCAAATTTTTAATCAATACTCATTGTTTATAATTGTGTATATTGATGATGTCCTTATATATTCTCATGACATTTCTCAACATTGGAAAAACTTAAATCTTTTTTTTTCTGTTATTCGTCAAGCAGGACGTGTTGTTTCTGCTAAGAAAATAAGTTTATTTCAAACTAAAGTTCAGTTCTTGGGACATTACATCTCTTTTGGATCAATCATTCCCATAAAACGAGCTATTCAATTTGCAGATAAATTTTCTGATGAAATAATAAACAAGACTCAACTACAAAGGTTTCTTGGTAGCCTAAATTATATTGCTGAGTTCTATAACGGCTTAGCAAAGGACGTAAAACCTTTGTTTAATAGGCTTAAACAGCATCCTGAACCATGGACAGATATACATACTAATTTTGTTCGCAAAATCAAGCTTAAAGCTAAAACACTCCCGTGCTTAAGCTTAGCACGACCAGATTATTTCAAAATTATTGAGACCGATGCATCCGAATTTGGATATGGTGGTATCTTGAAGCAAAGATGTCCTAATCTTCCAAACGAAGTTTTAGTACGTTTCACTTCTGATACTTGGAATCCCACTCAATAAAAATATTCAACAATAAAAAAGGAGATTCTTTCACTTGTTTTATGTATAACCAAATTTGAGAGTGATCTTCTTAATCAACATTTTTTGGTACGAGTCGACTGTAAAGCAACTAAAGATGTTCTTAAGAAAGATGTCAAAAATCTTGCCTCAAAACAAATCTTTGCTCGATGAAAGTCACTGCTCTCTGTTTTTTATTTCAGTATTGAATTCATTAAAGGCAATACTAACAGTTTACCTGACTTCTTAACTCGAGAATTTTTGCAGTGCTCCTAAACAGAAGGCTATTATCCCTATCTCTCCAAATAAAGATATTACCTCAACATCCTCCAGGCAACTTCAAGAACATCCTTCTCCTATCTCATCCCAGTTTCCATCACCTGTTTTAACCTTAAAGGTTGTCAATAACTCTCCTTTCATAGCAACAAACTTTATCCCAGTCATTCCCATTGAATCCATCCATCTTAGCCACACTCCTTCCGAAATTGCCACTATTTACCTCCGTGATCACCTTCATCCATCCACTGGTGGTAAAACTTATTTTTTCTATGAAAGAATCCTTGAAGAAACTCAAAGTGCTGAAATTCAGCACAATTATAGATCTGTAAATGTTCGGGCTTATTCTAAGTTCAATATATCAAACATCATTCGTGATCGTGAATGGGGATCTTCACCCTCATTCAAATGTGAATTTCATGATGTCACCAGCCTTAAACTTAGGTCTTATGATTATGCTGATTATATTAAAGCTTGGGACATGATCTTCTTATATCAGAACGATCATGAGACCCATTCCTAGTTCGTAAAGTTTCGATTCCAACACACCTTATTAGGCATGCCGAACTGGTTTCTCCAATGGTTCTTCACTTGGGGACCACCTCTAGTTGAGTTTCTTCCTATAGCTCTTCAGCAGTCTGTCACCAAGTTTAAAGACTTCAATCAACCTTTGGATTCTCGAGCTCTCTTCGTTCAACTTTTTATCATATACGAAGTACCCTGGATCCTTCAGTGAAAGTATCAAATGACTACTGATGAATTTGAAGAATGGAACTATGTTCCTCATTTGGAGGGACCTCTATCTGTCAAATGGTGGGATAAATTCGACATTTCACCATTAACTGATTCCCGTTTTGTGCCTAAACGAGGCATTGGTGCTGATCTGCCCCTTGCACCTTCTTCTTCAATGGCCGCCCAGACGCCTTTTTATAATATGTTTCAAGCTGCTCGGTGTCGTCTTTCGTATTTATCTGATGAGCAGATCCAGGAGCGCATTCTCACAGCTATCGGGTTTAATCTTCAATCTGACGACCCTACAACATCCTCATCCTCCTCCTCCACTCTTTCTCCTTCGGATGATGGTAGTCAATGCGCTCAATGGCCTGAATATTAAGGCCCCTTGTCCTTTCAAAAAAAAAAAAACCCCGGGAGGGTTCAAGAGGTCTCATTGCACCATGACCCAGTGCCGTGCTTATCAGGCACGCTATTCTGATTATTGCTAGGTGTCAAGCATCCACACCTAGTGCCACTTTAGTCAGACTGACATCTTGGCATGTGTCACGCGGCACTATAAGCGTATTATAGTGAGTGTCACGGGTGAACACTTTAATAATTCACCTCACTAAGACTCTTCTAGAAAATAGTGGGTCCTCCCACGTGGAATACCAGAGAATCTTTTTGTGGCTTATTTTTAGTCACACACCTGGACTACAGACAAGATAACTTTCGACCGAAGCTTATCAGTTTCTGACACAAACCCCACATCTTATTAGGTGTACCCTCTTTCAGAAAAAGAACACCTTATCTTGAGGCTATTCAGTTGTCATATTCGGTTGGTTGGATGCCCATTCGATGCCATCTCCATCAAGGCCCATCAGCATCGCTTAACCATAATTTGTTGTAATTTGGTGTCCGCCATCTAGAAAAGGAGATCTCTTCATTCTTTGAAGACACCACGAAACATACGAAGAAATAGAGATATAGATAAGTTTGTTTAAGTTTTGTGAGTGTTCTATATTTTGTGAGTTCTGTGAGTGTTCTGTAAACATTTCCAGTGTTGTGCTATCTACAACTGTTCGTATTCAAGTCTGTAAATTGAAGTTTCTTATGTAAGTTTGTCTTCCTTATTTTTGATTTCATGTATTATGTTTGCTATTAGAAAATTAAAAGAAGAGCTTGTTTTATTAGATAATTTGATTAATATTTCTCTTGATTATATTGATTTTTATTTTATCTCATTATTGTTTATCCAAGCAACTACGCTAAGGAACTTCATAAACGCGAAATCACTGATTTGGCTAAATTACAGTCTGAGAAAAGACTGCTTCTCAGCTTGATAGCTTCCCTCGTTGCCTAAGTCCATTTTTCCTTTGATCCTAATTGTAAATGGTATCAGAGCCAAGTTTGAACAGGTGCCAAAGTCGTAAGGACCATTAAGTTGGTAGTGTTTCACCCTTTGTCGTATAGACCTACACCCAAGTCGTGTTGACCTACACCCAAATCCTCAAAGATTTAAGTGTTTCCAATATTGAGAAATGTCCTGAGAATATATTAGGACACCATCAATACACACAATTATAAACTGTGAGTATTGATTAAAAATTTGATTCATAATGTTTTGAAATTCAGATAGAACATTTTTAAGTCCTAAAGGCATAACATTCCATTCATATTGGCCGAATGGGACAACAAAAGCTATCTTATACCTATCGTTCTCTGCTATCTGAATTTGCCAGTATCTGAATTTCATATCAAACTTGGAAAATACGTTGGAGGCGTATAATCGGTTGAGAAGATCCCTCTTATTAGGGATAGGATATCGAATCCATTTAAGAACCTCATTTAAAGGTTTGTAATTTATGACAAGTCTAGGTGCACCTCTTTCAATTTTGGCATTATTATTAACATAAAATGCAGTGCAACTCTAGGGAGACTTACTTGTTCTAATAAGACCTTTAGCAAGAATTTCAGAGATTTCCTTCTGACAAGCTTCCCTTAAATGATCAGGCATTTGAGCTACTCGAGCTTTAGTGGGAGTCTGGTTTTTAGAAAAGGTATCTTCATATGGAAGAGTAACAATATGAGTTTTCCTAGACCAGAATGCCGTTGGAACGTCTGAACAGACTTCTTTTTCAAGTTGAGTTTGGAAGTTTTTAACTCGAACTTGAAAAATAGGGTCATCATTTTTTTGTTATATGCTCTTTTGTTGGATTTCAGATGATAAATTGCATATGAACTTTTCTTTGGACTGAACTTGAGCCCGGATTTCATTCACCGTATGAACTTTGGGAGGTTCGATGAAATGAAAGGTGATAGGGTGATTTTGAATCACCGAGTGAAGACCGACTGTGTCAATTTGTAATGGATATAGCTGGGATAGAAATGGAGTACCAAGAAGTACAAATTGAGAGAGTCCTTTTACCATTATAAAAGGAGTCTTCAGGCAATGTCCATTATTATAGATTGAAGCAGAAGGGAGTTTATACTCAACCTGCATCCTATATCCATCAACAGCAACCAATTTTTGAGTGGTCTTCTCAAAGTATTTAGAAGGTACCAGTCCTTCATTAATACAATTTATATCTGCCCCTGAATCAATTAAGGCGATAGTCTTTAGGCTAAACTCATGATTAATAACGATGTCAATCATCACATACCATCGATGAGTTTGAACCTGTTGGATAGTTAAGATTTGAGCGTCATCAGAAAAAACTGTAGCATGAGTCACAGAGGTACTAGCTACTATATTTTGAGTTGCTAGTAGATCCTTGAAGGAAGCTTCTTCATTGAGGTCCTCACGAAGTTCCTGAATAGTAGGTTCTCGGGTGTGAGAAATAGCTTTAATCTGATTGATTATAGTTTTAAATATGTAATCTTGAACCATAGGTCTTTGAGGAACTGGGCTAGGCCTAGTATTATCCTTTACTAAGGTGATATACTCATGTAAGAGTTGATCCTTAGTGGTAGGATTAGTGACTTGGTCAATGGTCTTTAAAAGAAATGATTCTTCATATGAGAGAACCATCAAACCATTTTCCTTTAGCATAGCATGGTAAGGATCACAATTGCAATGGGGAGTCTGAGATTTTGACTCAAAATAATCACTATTGAACTCAAGTTGAGCAATATCTTGATCTGAGTTGGACTCGGAGTCTGACTCAGGATCAGAGGAGTTGTATAGCAAGAACTTTTCAAGATTTTGCTTCTAAGAGTCATCAATTTCTAAAGCATTGATTCTAGCTTTAGTTTGACTGTTATTCTTATAATGTTCTACTTTTTCACATTTATAACAAACAGGTGGTTTAGTAGGAAAAGTGTTTTGATGATGAGATTTTGAAAAGCATTTCTTGAAGAAGCGCTTAGGTTTAGCTTTATAGTGTTTGGCCTGGTATTTAGGCTTGCAAGACTTAGAGAGTTTTCTATGGGTTTTCTTGGAGCCTGGAAGACGAACCTTTTCAAACCCAAATTGTTCACAAAAATCTCCAAGTTCTCTGAATCCAGCTTGTCTCTCTTTGGACAGTTGTTTTTTGAGTTTTAGGTCTGTACAGAGTTGAAGACCTTCATTGTATATTTCAGCAGCTAATTCCCCGTAAGTGTATTGCTCAAAGGGAATAGTGCCATTATTCTTTGCTTTAAATCTATACCTTTCCTTTTGAGCAAATAAAGGAGGTAGACCAAAAATAAACTTTTTTTTCCATATGAAATTGTTGCAGTCCTCTCTAGAAAAGACTTTAGCAAAAAAGACGTCTCTATACCATCTATAATGAGATAGTATAGGACAATGAAGATTCATAAGTTGTTCTCTTATTCGATCAGCTAGAATTTCAACTGGTCCAACAAAATGAAGAGTTATAGTGTAGACCAAAGTATTAACCGCATCTTCTTGATCGACATAAATAGTTCACTGGGCAAAATTACCATCAGCTAGTTGTTCAGTAAGTTGTTGCGGAATACGGGTCACAGCATTTATATAGTTTACTGTCTAACTTCTTCAGACAGATAGAAATCCCACCAACCACGAAGTTGATCGAAAAATCTTGTTGCTATCATTTTAGCAACTTCAGAATCAGATAAATGATTGAGTTTTTCCGTTGTAGCATATATAAGCATCTGTTTCAAGAGATTGATGATTTAATATTCAGATAAACCATCAATATTCCACTCAAAAATAGTATTACCATCAATCGAAAAATTTGCAGGTTCTCCTTTTACTTCAAATTGAAGGTTGACAGGAGAAGGTCGAGGGTAATAATAGTTTGTTGGAGCGGTAGGCATAACTTTTCGAGCTTTCCTCATAACTTGGTTAAGTTGAGGAAGGGACTCATGAACTGCTGCCTGCTGCCTGTTAAGTTAGCATAGACTGAAATTCCTTCTCTGCCAGTTCAATTTCAGAATCAGAAGGTTCGGCAAGAGAAAGAGTCAGAGCCTGTCTGTCTTCTAATTTTCCTTTAGATACCTGGAGCTTTTGGAGTCGAGTAACAATCTTCTTTAGGATATCTAAGGTCGGAGGAGGTTTAAACAGGACAGACTAGTTGCTTCTTGGTTGAGAAGCAAAAGTTGGCCTGATATGCTCAATTTTAGCATGAGAAGTAGATAGAGTAGAAGCTTTTAAGGAGTCTACTATCGTTTCAATACGCTCAGTTTGGTTTCCAATAGACTGAAGGCATAGATTAGTAAAGTTATTTTTTTCAACAACTTGACTAAGATGAGATTCAGTCAGAGGAGAAGCGGTATGGCTTGAAGTTTTAAGAGGAACAACCATCTTATTACTGCCTATTTTTAAGGCTTGAAATGGAGGGTGAACAGATTCAAGCTCTGTTCCTTCTTTATAAACATAAGTGGTTTTCACCTTCTTAATCTCACTAACCTAATGAGGGTTAGAGGATTTGTTAAGAAGATAAATTTTTAACCACTGAAAGAAAAGCAGATTTATTTGATGAGTTTCCATGTGAGAAACTCATTTTTCATGAAGCTCTTGCCGCTCAGAACTAGAAGAATAATGCTCTTCAAATAGTTTTCTTTTTTCCTTCGTTCTTAGCGGATCTGTACTCCTCAATTAGGAATTTCTTATTAATTTGAAATTTGGGTTCTTCAGTGATATGAAGCATCATGATTCCTGAAGGGGCTTTCATATCAGAAGGGGTTGGAGAAGAAGACCCAGTTTCCCTATAAATTGGAGTAAGAAGAGGCTAGAATTGAGCCTGTGATTGTCTTCTTTGCAGAGGACCATAAACAAGTTGATTAACCTGAAAAGGTGTACGGTTGGTACCCTGAAGGTTTATAATTCCATCATAATTCTCATTCTGAATGCTAGAGGTAGAAGCAAGAGAAGGTGCTTGAAACAAAGGATGTTCAAAAGCAGAAGAAATTACAGAAGAGGTAGATCTTCTTGAATCATTAAGTCTACGATCGAAAGTAATTTCAACATCACCAGAGGGAAGCTGAGTAATGCATGATGGAGAGGTTCTCATGAGTGGTTGAGGTTGAGCCACAGAGGTTAAGGTCCAAGAGTCAGGAAGATTAACTTTTGACCATCTGATAAAATGTGAGATCTTTCAGAATTGGCCTGAAAACAGACTGTTTGATCTTTTGGATCTATAACCTTAGCATTTGGTGCACAGTTGGTCATTGACTTGTAATAGATACGATAAATTACTGCAATATTTTGAGTTTTTGGGAGAATATTGTATCCAAAAATCCTTAAGGTAATAACAACACCATTCAATATATTTGGATCTATGAGGGATATGGATAAATTTGGTCTACTTTGAAATAGATGGGTCCTTCATAGAGGCTGGTCTCAACAAGACCCATTAGAGATTCATAAAAATTATTCATTCTCGCATCTCTAATGGCAGCAAAAATCGCACTATTCAACCCTGGAAGAGTTAAGGGTTTCAGGGCGACCTGAACTAGGCCGATGTGGATGAACTTAAATCCACGCTCTCTATGCCTCTGAATCTGGGAGTTGGTCAAAAGTTGAATTTGCTCTTGATCAGAAGCAAGAGTATGAGTGCTTTCGCATGTCTTAATAACATAGTCATTATAAAATGCGAAAGTGCATTTATGATATATCTCGGATTCAGGTATTTTGGGAATGGTATAATTGTTAATAGCAACTTCAAGATTGCAAAAAACCACTTTTTCAGAATTGTGGACTATGTCATTAGTCCTTCTGGAGGTGTCAGCTTCAGAAGATGAGGATCTCCTTGAGCTGGAGCGAAAGTATAAAGCCATAGTCTTAGAGGTTTGAGCCAATAAGGGTTTCGGTCAATATATCTTACTATCAATCCCGCCTACTGTCAATACTATTTCGCCTTCAAAAGCCTATCTGCGGTAACATGGCTGAGTAAAACTTGGGTATAGGTCGACACGACTTGGGTGTAGGTCTATACGACAAAGGGTGAAACACTACCAACTTAATGGTCCTTACAACTTTGGCACCTGTTCAAATTTGGCTCTGATACCATTTCTAGCCAGGATCAAAGGAAAATTGGACTTAGATAGCGAAGGAAGCTATCAAGCTGAGAAACAGTCTTTTCTCAGACTGTAATTTAGCCAAATCAGTGATTTCGCGTTTATGAAGTTCCTTAGCGTAGTTGCTAGGATAAACAGTAATGAGAAAAAGATAAAAAATCAATATAATCACGAGAAATATTAATCAAATTATCTAATAAAATAAGCTCTTCTTTTAATTTTTTAATAGCAAACATAATACACGAAATCAAAAGTAAGGAAGACAAACTTACATAAGAAATTTCAATTTACAGACTTGAACACGAACAGTTGTAGATAGCACAACACTGGAAATGTTTACAGAACACTCACAGAACTCACAAATTACAGAACACTCACAAAACTTAAACAAACTTATCTATATCTCTATTTCTTCCTATATTTCGTGGTGTCCTCAAAGAATGAAGAGATCTCTAACACATAGTTGATACTTTTCTCCTCCTTGACCTTAGGGTCTTATTATTGTTGAAATAGAGTCTTAGGGCCCGTTTGGTATCGTTTCTGTTCCAGAAACGCCGTTTCGTGTAAAAAATGAAAATTTCAGTTTCTGTGTCAAAACGCTGTTTTTAAACGAAAAAATGGTGTTTCAAAATTTCAGATTTTTATCGAGAATTTTTTTTTTTTTTTTTTTGTAAAATGGAACGAAACTGGGAAGACGGAACTCCATTTTGGAGTTCCGTCCAATTTCGTTTTTTCAGTTTTTTTTTTCACTTTTTGTTCCAAAAAAACAGAAACGGACCATAAGTGCACCAAACAGAAGATTCCGTTTCTTCGTTCCAATAGAACGAAAAAACTCCAGAAACGTTTTTTTAGAACGATACCAAACGGAGCCTTAGAGTATTCTTTTTATAAGACATGTCTATACTAGCCTATAGTCCCCCTCCCTCTATCAATTTGGTTTAGGGGAACAGTAGGTAAAGGGTGGGTAGTCGGGTTCTTCCGGTCGGTCTCGGGTGGGCTGGTTTCGGGCAGCAGGCGTGGATCCAGAACAACCGATTTCAACACAGGTCGCGGCTTATCTCTCTCTCTCCCTTCTTTCTCCTTGTGGAAACGACGGCAAATCTCTCTCTGTCTCTGTTGTTGCGGAGACAACGGGGAAGTGTGTGATGGGATCTCGGAGTCCTAGAGATTCATCTTCTAGTTTTAGGGTTAGGTTAACTGCAAACCGTGAAAAACTGATTTGGAAGCAACTTGTATTGGCAATCCAAGAGAAATCGTGTCCAATTTGTCTGAGTCACATTGGACATCGAAAAGCAGCAGTTATTGAAGCATGTATGCACACTTATTGCATCAATTGCATTCAAAAGTGGAGCGAGTTCAAGCGAAATTGTCCTCTCTGCAACAAACAGTTCGATTCATGGTTTTTCAATGTTAGGTTTTCAACTCGAAGCTTTGAAGTAGAACGATTGTCAAATTGCAGCAGTGGAAAGAATATTGACGACAGAAGCGAAATATTTCGTTCAGTAATTCGAAGGTGAGTTTTTTTTTTTTTTTATATGATGCTTTGTAATGGTGATCCGTGCTTCATTTTTACAATTCTGATGTTGAATTTTCTCCCTAAGGTCAAGGAATGAACTTCTTAGTTCTAACCGGAGATCTAGACCGGTTCCATGGCGTCGATCATTTGGACAGTGGAGGTCTGTTCCTTCTGATATTGTTGCAGAAAGAGTTGTTCAGTGGCGTGCGAGGTGTTGTGTTACTTGTCTTTGATTTGCTTTATTTACCCCAAAGAATGGATTTTCCTGAGTTGTTCATCACTTCATTGGCTTTTGATTCATCTCTTGATTTCAGCATATACAGCCGACGTTTGCAAGCTGTCCCTTTCCTTACAAAGAATAGCTTAGTGCAGGTATGTGGAATTGACCCCTTCATGGTATTCAAATCCACAAGACTCTCATGGGTTTTGGTCAGTTCTCTTGAGAGTAAAGTTGATGAGAATAACATTTAAGAACAATGAATTTGTTGTTTCTTCAGCTACCCATCCATGGCCTTTGTAGACAGAAAAACTCGAAAAAGGCTGTGTTACATTCACAAAACTACCATAGCATATCAGTTATAGACCATTGTTGTACATTTGGTTCTGTACATGGAGCTGTAATTTTTTTCATCTTTTTGAGAAGCATGTGTTGTTCCTGCATTCTCAAAATTCAGGGGATTGTAACAATACATTTGTGATATTGTAAAGTGAGTAAAAAAATGTTCCACCTAAATTTACTAATCTCTTCACTCAGAAGTGATGCCATGAATTCTAGTGGACTAATGGTGTACAGAGGATACTCCTTAGTGTTGTGCTATTACTAGTTTTCTAAATGTAGCCTCTTACTATTGTTTCTTGACAATGTTTTCAACCACTAGGGAAATTTATGATGCTACTATTTTATTGAGCCAATTGGCTGTTATTAATTTGAGTGATTGCGTCAAGATCTAATAGTGGTGATTTGCTCATCTCTCTATTCCCAAACCACGTAAGACGTGGGTTATCAATTTTTCCTTGCAAAAGAACAATATTGAGTTCCCCCCCATTTCTTCATGATACATTTTTGTTTTTGATATATTCATGAGACTATTATTAGATGCCTTTCTGCCCATTTCTTTTTGGTGTTTACTTGGTAACATTATCCCATTGCCAGTACCTTTTATGCATAATGATAGATGGATTTCTCCTTTTTTTTTTTTCAGAATATATTGGGAAACAATAGTGTTAAAGAAAGAATGACGCATCGTGTGGAACCATGGATTCGGAGGGAGTTGCGGGCTATCCTTGGGGAACCTTATCCATCAGTTATTGTTCTGCTGGCCTCATCTCTTTTGGTTTCAAGCCTTGAGGAAAAAAATAAGGCCTCGTCAAAAGGACTTGTTTTTTGTGATAAATTTGTTGAAGCATTGCGGCCTTTTCTACGTGACCTAACTGATATGTTTTGGCATGAACTCGGGTATAGTGCACTTTTTACTTAATTCTGTGAAATGTTTTGTATAGTTAGCTCTATTTATATCCTTTTGCTTGGTTCTTCCTGTGCATCTGTAACATGCAACTTTATAATCACTTTCTGTCACCCTGCACTTTCAGCGGTCTGCCCTAGTTTCTCTAGTTGCTCATTCCAACTTCTATTATTTGGAATTCAACTCTACTCACCTAAAACATAAGAGTTTGTAGATATCACACAATTTTTGTAAATAAACTCTTAGCACTTATAGTGTAGGATGTGAATTGTCCTTTATTTTGTGAAACTACATTTTTCTTGAGGAGACTTGGAATTTATTCCATTTTTTTACTTGTTAGTACCCGCTTTTAACTGAGAAATTTTTTGTTTGTTTTCAGATGCTTTGCTGAGAGTTCGTTCACCATGGAAACTTATGACTCTGTGGTTGAATATAGAAGATTAATTTGAAGGCAGAAGGAAGGGACCTCATCGGAAAGTTTCAGCCTTTGTTCTTTGGATCTGTGCCTTTTTTTTTCCTTTTTCTTTTTTGGTGTGAAGCTTTGCCGTTGAACCTCTTGATCCCGGTTATAATGCATATTGGGAGTATGCTAGCTAGCTGACCTCAACAGTTGGTTGGTCTTTATGTATTTGAAGAAGCCTGCAACTGGAAATGATGGTTCCTGATAAAAAGGAGGATTTGAGACAGATGGTGGATGGCAAGAAATGAGCTCAAGTTAGAATTTTGGCTGCAGCTTAACCTGACAACCATATGGAGAAAGCATTTCTAAGATCCAGGTTTTGCAAGTAGACAAGGAATTTTTACATAAATCCATTTACTGTCTTTGGCCCTTGCAGCACAGAATCTTAATTGGTTTTGAGATCCACAACGGGGAATGGATGCATGTCCAGCAGCTTATGTCATCAGTTTGAGTAGTTGAGTAGCTCGAGCAGCCTGTTCTCGGAGATTAGTATTTAGTAGCATCAGTTGCAGGAACAGAAGCAAACAGCAAGCACAGGTTCAACACAACAGTGGCTCGAATGGTTTTAGCAAAAGTGGCAATGAGGAACAGAAGAACCACTGATCAGCATCACCAGAGAACAAACGGATTGTGCTGGATTTCCTTCAACCACACCCCACCAACCCCCCCCCCCCCCCCCACCCCACCCCCACCCCACCCCCCACCCCAACCCCACCCACCCCTCCCCCAAAAAAAAAAATAAAATAAAATAAAATAAAAAATAAAAATGATAGAGACAAAGGGTTGGGATATTTTTTGATAGTCAAACCCTGTATTACTCTGTACAAAGGAATTTTTCTCATGTGGAGGGTTAATGTGCCAATCCAAACCATTGAATTTATACAGAATTCTTTGGATTCACCATATGTTAAGTTTCAGGTATACCTCAATCATATGTCCCAACTTATACTAAATTCTACCCCTCATATTTGCAGGAGTCTGGAATTGAACAATGTAATTTTTAATTTCAACAAAATTTTCAACCTCATAATGATGCATTAGGGACCCCATCTAGTATCGAACTTGACTTTTGTCATCTAAGTAGGGAGAGTGGAGCCTACTTATGGGTAAAATCTAAGCCTCAGATGATCTATTGGGTGTTGATTATCGAGATACAAGGTTGGAGTGATAGGAGGTTGGAGTGATAGGATCCTAATCTGAGGCATGTGGATGTGGGTTGAACCCTTTCTAAACTAACCATCAAGCTTCTAAAGTCTTTATTAAGGCTACCTGTTGATTGTAAAAGAGTGGTTTTAAGATAATTTTGTTCCTCAAATGCTTCTACGATGGAGCTCTACAAATTCACAAAAATTGTACTCCAAAAGTAACACAAAAACACCCGAGTAGAAGTAGAAAGGGCCAAGTATATGTGTAGATGTGAGAATGAAATCTCAGAATCCTCTTCTTATTTTTCAAATCCTCCAGAAATCCAACCAAACTTTAGCAGCATTTACACCTATACATGTTCTACATAACACAGAACGTTACTCTTTGAAATTGCAACAAATTGAACATTAAGTTGGTAAAAATTACAAGTTCATACATTGCCAGAGGAGCAGCAGCTTGTGTAGAAGCAACAGGTTCATCCTTCTTCAGGCTCTTCTTCTTCTTGGAGAAGATTTTCTCTGTTGTCATGGGCCCAGAAACCACGAACATCTATAAGCATGCTGGCAACAGTCCCACCCTGTTTGCAAGCAAGGAGATCAGCAAGAGTAACCCTAAGTGGGTCAGCTGGTTTCACCATATCCCAGATCTCATCCCTTACATCCTCGATACAGAGCTCGTAGTTTCCTCCCTCGATCCATTTTTGGTGTACATCTCTATTACAAAACAAGAGAAGTATATTGTTTCAGCTAACTAAAAACAGCTTTTACGAAGAAAAAACAGGCAGCAGGAGTGGGGGGGCAGAAAGAAAAAAATGTGTTCAACAAACAGCCAGTGGTTTCAAATCTTATATCTTATAATAAACTCAGTGTCCTAATTTTGCATTTCATATCCAGTAATTTGAGACCTGTATATTTTGCTCCAGAACTACAGGCAGGAAGTTACAAGGATTTAATTTAGAAAGACTGTATCAGTAGCATCACTACTTTTGGATGCTTCCCTTCTTTTCTTCCGTTTTAGCTTGAAGCCTTGAAGTGAATGAATTGAACAAAAACCCCAACCACTTCAAAAGTGAGCCAATAGACAGCAAATTATGAAAACATAAACTTGTGGAACTATATTGAGGGGTTGTTAATTCTTAAAGTATCCAGTCATTCATTGGACAGCCTTACCTAAAAAGGGTGTGGATATCAGCTGTTGTAAGAAATCCTCTTCCATTAAGATCAAGACACCGAAACAAGTATGTTAATCCTTCGGGTGTATCTTTGTTTTCCAGGGCCAGGACAAAGTCAAGAAAACTCCCAAAATCCATTTCCCTGGAATTGCCCCCTCCGCTTTTCCCACGGCGGACATGTTCATCAAAAGCTGTAAAAGGATATGAAACACGATCAATACAGTGAGAGTACAACCATAGAACCAAATGAGGTAACATTGTAAAACAAGTCCCAACACAAACCCACCCAGCACAGAAATGTCGGTGGAATTCATGACTCAAATCATAAGAAATACAACAACTGAAAAACAGTGAAGTTAAGCACAGTTCAGAAATGATCAAACAAAGAGCTACAATCTAGTAAGCAAAGGACCAACTCTTAAAGAAACCCTGAATATCCACAGCAGGAAATTACACCCTGAAAGTAGAATAAACTTTCTTAGTTCATACCCCGCTCAACGAAAATATCTGTCAGTGTCCCATCTGCATAATCTCGAAGCTCCTGCTTGCTCAAAGTCCCATTCATATCTTTATCTAGAGCAAGAAACATATCTGCAGGAAGGTCAAGAAAAAAGTTGAGACGACTTTCTGTCTCCCCCTCACTCAGACACATACACAGAAAAAGCAACAGCAAAATCAAATAAACACATTATTCCATCAAATAAAAGAAAACCCAAACTATGTACCACATATCCGTTGTGCTGATGTCAAAGAAAACCAATTCTCAGCTTGTTCAGTATCAGTGACTTCTTCTTCACTTTCCTAAAAGATAAAAGGTATACATAAAGGATCAGAACAAAAAAGAAAGGCAATATAGCAGTAAAAAATTAGTAATGTGCACCTCATCTCACATGAAATAGATATAAGCAGTTCATTCGTTGGTTTAATCCAAATCTTCCTCTATACTTCTACCTTTTATAAATGAGATTGACGAAAATACCAGATTATCAAACAAAACTTCTGTAATCTATCTTAAAAGAATATAATACAGTTGGTAGCTACCTTCATTTTTTAGGTCATTGGGATATTTCAACGGCATGTTTAAAAAGTTAAAATTAGACAAAAGCTAATCCTATTTGTGTCAGTAAGAAGCTCAAACTGCACGCCCTTGATGCCTTAGTAAGGGTCCAAGATTTTTAAATACGTTTATAACCAGCAGAACATCCCAGGCTGTCTCCATATAGATTACCACTACAACCAAAACCTCCCTACTCATACAAAAGTAGTTAGAACTCCTATAGCCTACCCCATTTAATTGCAAAAGGTTTAGGTGAGGCAAGTTGAGTTTAGTTAGAATACCTATAAAATGTAATTAAGAAAGTGCAGATGATATAGGCATTTGCTAAACTAGTCGTGCAATTTGGAAATAAACCCTAATTTTGGATTTAGGGCTAAATAGCAAAAAGGCTAAACTGGACAGTAATGCGGGGACCGGTGGGCCCCAGAAGATCCAACTAGGATGGTCTAAGATCAAGTGGCAAAACAGTAAATTTGCTGTTGTA
This sequence comes from Macadamia integrifolia, assembly GCF_013358625.1. Taxonomy (NCBI): domain Eukaryota; kingdom Viridiplantae; phylum Streptophyta; class Magnoliopsida; order Proteales; family Proteaceae; genus Macadamia; species Macadamia integrifolia. The sequence continues at coordinate 28,123,195 of NC_056566.1, read as the reverse complement.
CAGAATCGAGTGGCAATCCTGTAAATAGATTGAAATTCATAAGGTGGATGGCACTTTTGTAATTAACCAGAAATCCCTAATGTTTGAATGGGTCGGTCAAGGAGAGAGGATACAATGGGGATTTGATTTATTGTTCAAGGCTGGATTTGGAACTAAAAAGAAATTAAAGGACAGAGCGGCATAAAGGGGGTTTATAGGGGTATAATGGGAAAACCAAAATAAGGGGATTTAAACAAGAGCCACGATTTAGGTTGTCTTCCACCTTTGGACAGAAGCGGTAGAACCAATCTGGTTTTAGGTGATCGATCTCACCTATGTGGACTCCACTCGAAGTGAAGCTTCAGGAATTAATTCTCAAGTCTCAGCCCTACCGATAGTAACCCATGACACCTCGAACCAGCAGCCTCAGATTAGTTTGGAAAATTCTGAAACAAGGCCTGGTGGAAGAGTTGTGCTCTGTTCTGGTTGCAGAGATGGATTGCACTAAAGAAGGGGATCCAGGAGTTGAAGCTCTAAGGCCTTGGGTCGCCTACAGAGCAGTAACCTTCAATTCAAACTTCAAGTCCAACAGATTAGAGATGTGAGTTCAAGCAATTGCTTTTCAGTCTGCCATCAAACCTGTTGCTCAAGGTAAATCAGATCTGTTCTTCAATGTCTATCACACAAAAGAGGGGCTGGTTGGGACAAGGAACACAGGGATTTGAATCACCCAAGGAAGGGGCTTCTTGATCAATACCTCAGCCACAAAAGTAGTGGATGTGAGGAACTCGACCTAGATCTGAAAACTTAAAGACACTGCCCAAACTGACTATTCTCAGGTAATGCAAGAAACAATGGCAGAAAATCAGAAACGAAATAGAAAGAAGAAGAGAGAAATAGAGAGACCGCAAGGGAAGAGGAAGGGGGTGCCTCGCTGGACAAGGAAGAAATAAGAGAAGAAGGGAGGGGGGGGGAGGGCAGGGGAGTTCCAGAGAAGATGAATAAGAAGAAATAAAGAGGGAAAGAAGAAAGACAGCAGAAGAGGGAAGGGGATTCTCGCAGAGGAGGAGGAGAGAGAGAAGAAGGGGACAGGGGGGAGAGAGGCAGCCACGCAGGCACTACTCAAATCAAATTTTCTTCATTAATTAACTATTCTTCCCATGAATTACATGTCCAATATATAATAAAATAAAATTAAAAACCTTCTAATTAAAAATAAAAAACTAAGATAGAAATAAAATCTCCTACACCTAAGCTAACAAAATAAAGAAACAACTAAGGACTCAACTAGGGAATAAATATTCTCAAATAAAAATAAAATCCTAAATATTCTATTAAACTTAGAATCCAAATTAGTAACTTGGAACCCAAATTGGATCTGGGTCTTAATCCGGGTTCTGGAGCATACTTGGATCGATCCATCGGTGTGCTGCTGCATCAGACAGACTTGTGTTAGACTTGGTTTATTAGCTTAGGAACACAATGGACAAAGACTGAATATGTAAAACACAGAATATTTGATGTGAAACTAGGACAGAAACAAAGAAAATTAGTTGGGACTGGAATTAAGGCAGGTTTAAGGCATAAATGGTGATTTCTGAAATCGGCCATAAATTTGGGTCGACAACCCTCGTAACCCATTCTAAAGGTGGCTTAAATATGGCTGATTACTCTGGTCTATAAAGGGTTCGATAGAGACTGGTTTAGCTGCTACAACAAGGAAGGGTTGCACAAGGGTGATAACAGAAGGTATTCAAAATAGGTTTACAAGAGGTAATAATGGAAGGATAAGAGAAATAGAAGACAGCACATAGAATCATATTTTGATGATATGAACTAGACAAGGTGACTGAAACAGGAGCTCGGAATTGGGTATCCACTAATAACTTAAAAGATGAAGAAGAAACTGACCTGTTTGCAAGCTGAATCAAGATAGCAGAAGAGGGATAAGAAGCAGTAAACAACAGAAATCTAGTGATAATCCACCCACTAAACTTAATCCACCCAAACACTAGAGAAATCCACCATTAATCAGTCACAAAGTTAGAGAACAGCATGCAAACTTTCATCACTCAAATGTGTGTATGTACAAGCAAGGGCGACCCACATATTTAAGTTAACATCAGCCTTAGGCTTCCATTACAAGTAACATAACTTCTAAAATCAGAAAATATATACACTTCCTAATCCCTACCACATTGAACAGAAAATGTAAAGTTTCTAATTCCTACCAAATTGAAGACTAAGGAAACAAAAAATGAAAACTCTTCTAACCACTTAGAGCTTCTAGAACCAGTCACAAAATAGAAACAATTGAAAAGTAGAACTAGAACTCAAAATAGAAACGGTGAAGCTATTAACTGCTGCTGCTGCTAACTGGAGGGAAAAAAGAGCTTTAGGATGCCCACGGTTTAGAACACTAAGGCCTTCTTCCCTTTTTTCCTAGAAGCTGTGGCACCAAGTAGACATAGTTATTAACTTTTCATAGAAAATAAGCCACGACCATAATCATGAAGATTCTTCACATTAAGATTGCACACCAACTCAAGGAAAACTCACAAATAAACAAAGGCAGGGGTACTGTGACAATTGTCAACTGAACACGAGATAATAAAGAACAGGACTATCGGCGAGTATAATTTCATTTCACAATCAACAGGATTCAGGAATCCAAATTTAGAATAAAAGCAGAAATGCATAAATACAAAGAAATACGCTAGTAAATGATGATAATAAGAAAATGTCCTACAAAAAAAATGGTGAGACTTCAAGAATGTGCAATGTCAAAACATCAAGAATGTAGATGCAACTAGTTAACTAAACACAAACTACCTGATGCAATTCCATGAGTTCCTGGAGGCAGTTACTAAGCAGCACCTTCTTTATGCATGCTTTACCTGTCAGAAAGGAAAGAAGTTTTTCTAGTCTAAAATATTATAACAATGACAAAGTACAGAAGTGATGAATATTTTTATACAAGGATCTCCTTAAGTAACATGGGTTTAAATGGTCCACAAAATGGCCAGAAAAAACATTTTGAAGCATTTAATAGAACTATGCCACCAAATATTGTTTCCTAAAATAATATACTGCATCTTAAACATCATTGTAAGTATACACTTATGGCCTAAGATTTTCAAATATAAAATGTGCATTTCAGTAACGTGTGCTTCCAATAAAAGAACACCACTCTTTTACACTTAGACTATGGAATTCAAAATTCCGCTATTGCAAATTAGCACAGGAAATTTCAGAAATCCATCACAATCAAAATTAAGACACAATAACAAACCTCGTCTGTGAGGATCACAGAAAAAGAAGAATTTATGGGCAGCTATGCGGCAGTACATTTGAACAAAGCCTTCAGGCATATCACGTAACTGTGCCAGATTAGGGATAAGGCCTCTTATGTAGGCTTCCATTTCCTGAATATAAGTGAAATAAGCGTTGTTACGAAGTTTAAATTTCAGTGAACATGAACAAGCACGCTTTGTACTTCAAGAAAGTAAAACTGCCAGATAGACCAGCTTCGATGGAGATATGTTAGATCCTTTCAAATATCAAAAACAACTAAACTGCAAGGAGCATACATGAGGTAGGAGGAAACCATCAGAATCCTCATCAAGCTCACTCATATCAATTCTTGCCTGAGTAAGTGAAACCTGATAAGAGAATGAACAATTAGTAGCAGTATATTGCACAGAGACATGAGGGAAATAGATAAAATATGCAGCAGTCCAATGTAAGTCAAGAATATGTATTTGAACAGCATAAGCAGCAGTAAGGATTTAAAAATATCTGGCTTAAATTTTGAATGATGGACACTACTGGCCACATTGTCAAGGTCCTATTGGGCAGACAAAAAAAGGGTCAACAAGTCCAGGAAGAGGCCATAAAACTAATAGAGCATGCCTTGAAGAAAATAGCTTCTGGCATAACCATTTCTTGTTAGCCTTCCCAGATTTTCTTTTTCAACGGAACTCGTCATCATTTCACTAGGGTCAACCATCAAAACACAAGGGGTTAAAAATAAATCTGAATTCAGAACAAAAACATGAGCCCCATCTTATCTTTTGATAGGTAAAAAAGTTTACTCTTAAGACAACATAGCATAAGGCCTAATAGGGTACATGTGTTTCACCAAGTTACATTCTTCCCTTAGCAAGCGCCAAGTTTAGCCAAATAAACATTTAACACCGGAGGGTGGAGGTGAGCATATTCTTACTGCCTTGATCTATTTCTAAAAATTGAATCATTCCTCCTCATGTGCAGGCATATGCCACAGCAAAGAGTTAGAGAGTAGGAACTTGCCAGAGGGAAATATACTCAGCAGAGTGAAGTGCCAAAACACACAGACCCTTCAGAAGGTTTACATTAAACTTGTAGATTAGGATATGTATAATGGAGCAGTATATAGAGCGTCCACTCTATTTTTTGTAGACAGCACTTATCTTCCATCCAAGTTTTCTTAATGAGGAAGAATAATTTTTTCAGTCCTTAAAGCAAAAATCCCATTTAATTATCAGAACTTAAAGCATAAATCCATACAACAACAACAACAAAGCCTTATCCCAACTTAAGCACAAATCCATATCCCAGATATTTCAGTAATATGAGAAAGTAAATGACTCACCTTCCATTTTCAATTCCAAAGAATTTTCACACATGGTCAAAGACAATTTCATCCCTCGGTTATGCAGAAACCAAGAATTAGCTTAAGAAATATATGGGAAAGTTCACAGATTTCCCCAAAAACTAAAATGTCGATTATAGTGGAAATCTAATAATATGCTCACTCAAAAGCCTCTCATGACCAAAAAAACAAAAGGGTTAATGAATTTGAATATGGACAACAGAAAACAAAGTGATATTTATTAAATAGGCATGGAGTGATAACTGATATGTGATTAAATAGGCACATAGTGATAACACCAAGGCGATAGATGACAAAAATGATCGGCAATATACTTTTCTTAGATAGTTCGCTTGAATTCTAATAGAAAAAATATTTCCCATGAAAATGGGGTTATTTAAAGCTGAACAGCAAGACCCACCGTTCGCATCACATAAAGGTAAAATGGGAGGATGGCAATTCTTCCAGATTCATCTTTCTCAAACTTCATAAAATTTGAAGGACTGAAAAACCGTCGACATTTTGGGCCTATCTGCTCTGTACATACAGATGCAATATGGCAGAAATCTTCATAGTTCATCTGCAACAAGGGAGTTGTAGAATGGCATTAGTTGACTGTTTGGACTCATCAAGAAGTTAAGGTGTATTAAAACCAGAAGCTTTGAAGAAAATATTTAATTAGTTCTAGGACAGGGCAAAAACAATAACATATATTTGAAGATTTGGTTTCCAAGACGGCAAGACCTGCCAAAAGAAACTGCACACTGACTTATCAAGAAAAAAAGAAAAAGAAAAAAGTAGTCTGACAAGACAAGTTTAAATGCAGCATAGACCAAAAACAGAAGTAGATCAAAGTGAAGGGGCATACAAACCTTCTCAGCACCAGTGGCATCCTCAATGACACAATTTTCTCTCAAACAAACCCACATGGCATCTAGATCATCAGCATTTAGCAAAAGATCAGATTGCTTCTGCAAATGTATTGAGGGAAACTTCAATATAAGTATCCTACAAAACAATCGAACATGCTATGGAAATAAATTGAATGATAACCACATTGATATGGTCAAGCAAACATTTGTGCGGACCAGTAAATGAACTAACACCTCATAAAGTAGGAGAGAAAGAAAACCAAAGTGTAAGTTGAAATATGAAGTCACAGAGAATAGGGACACACTGACATCCCACAACAGCTGAGTGTGAAAATCCTAAGAAAAAAAATCAATAGAAAAAAGCAGTGCAGACAGCAAATATCAATGACAAAAAATAAACCTTCAGAAAACGATACTTCGCCAGCCTTTGAACCCTATGACTGATAGATCCTTCTTCAGGTTTCTGCAACATAGGAAAATATTAAATAAAAAAAGTAGCCAAAAAAATATAATAAATAAGTACTTGCAACATGTTCATGTAATTAGAATTTCATATATATGTAGTCAAGCAAAAAGATGAAAACAAGAATTCCACAGTTGCTATGCTCAGCACAAATTAACAACTCCAACAGAACAATAAAAAAAATCTTTTTCACAACTGAGTGACCACCCAACAGCGATCAACTCTATTTACACCTACAGCGCACTAGCTCATTATGCTTACAACAATGAGAGTGTAAGTCTTTCTTGCTCTTGAGTTGGAACAAGCATGACATATTGACCTTCCCGCTTGGAGTAAGAAAAAGCTAAGGCCTTCTTGCCACATGGCTCAATGCCCCACTTAGAATGGATGAACTAGCAAAAAGGAAGCTGAATGCCACCAACAACTGTTAGCCAGAAGCATCCAGTAGAACATCAATTTTTACCAATGAATAATCACACCAGAAGCAAAAAAGGAAAATCCATAACTACTAGTTAACGTATTTTGTCCATTGACCATAACTATGGCAATTTATTAATTCATGTGCAGTCATGACTAATTTCATAACGATAATAGAGCCAACCACCCAGCAAACAATTGTGACACATGCCTTTCTGTAGAAGCTCGGAATTGTGCCAGCTTCAGCATTCTTCTGTTGCTTCTCTTTGAAAATGTCAAGCAAGATTCTCTTTGTTTCAAGCTCTGCCAATCAAAGTGTTAATGTGTAAGATAATAGGAATATATTTCCTCAGATTCAGTATAAATAAACAACTGAATAACAAATGATTCATCTTGAAAAAGATATCAGCTTTTGACATGAATCCATCAAAATGTAAGTAACATGTTTCATCGTGTATATTTGTCCCCCCCCCCCTCTCTCCCCCTAACAAAAGGAGGAAAAAAAAAGTTGTGGACCATTTAGTGTTGAGGAACAAAAACTTGAGGAAAAACTTAGGGCCCATTTGATAACGTTACGCGTTTCTGCCATTTCTGTGTCCAGAAACGGCAGAAACGGAACAAAAAGCGTTTGATAAAACTATTTCGTTTCGCTTATTTTCAGAAATAGAAATAGAAATTTCTACCTATTTATGGTTGCCCTTTCTGGAAATGACTTGTGGCCATTCTTTCGCTGGTTACTATTGACTTCTAGAAACATGACTTATCAAACACCTTCAATTCCGTTTCTGTTTCTAGAAATGGAAATTTATGTTTCTGCCATTTCTGTAGAAACGGCAGAAACGTTTTCAAACGGGCCCTTAAATCGTCATCTCTTTCTTTCTTAACAGTTTTACATGCTTGTTGTAAGTATGACTTAATCCTTATATGCGGCAATAAAGATGATTCGTATCTGATGCCTAGGCAAGGCAAAATGACAAGTCACCAAATAGCCACTACAACTATATGGAGCCAAATGGCCCAGAAAACCCACGCACATTGGAATGAACAGTAGATGAGTAATCAATGACATGTGAGCCATTTTCCTTTCTATCTTGATGATGAAACAAAGTTTAAGATTCCTGGTTAAATTGAGAAAAAAAAGGATAGAACAGCCCAAGAATTCTCCAAGATCCTATAATCCAATAAAACCTCAACTAAGCCTGATAAAGATAAGTCACTTAATGGGCTTATTTTATTGCAAATAAGCCTTGGGTTGAGTTATGTATGTGTTGGGCATTTGATCCCATGGGTTTATTTGTAATGGACCACTTTAACGGCCCGAAAATATGGGTAGAAAGTAGGAAAACGGGATTTAAGTCATTAGTTTAGTTAGATTCCTGTTTCGAATCTATTTCCTTTGTTATTTCAGTTTTCTAGTCAGTTTAGGTTTCCCAATTAATTAAGGATTGGGTTAGGCCTTTCTTTTTTAGCCATTGAGTCAATTTTGAGTCTTCTACATAAGTTTGTAAGAGACTACAACATTAGGAACCAATTTATTATTGAAGAAAAAAAAAATTTATGGCTTATGTTGTTGTGCTATGGGATGCAATTGGGTGAGATGCCCATTCACTAGTTCTTCTTCCCCCTTCTCAATCCTACATCGAATTCTCTTTCTTTTCTTATTTTCCCTTTATTTGTTTGCTGTGAGAGAGTGTTTGAGAGCTAGAACCAAGCCCATTGGAGGACATCTTCTCTATTCAGCTAGAATTTCAGATCCAGCCGGGGATTAGGATTACTTATGATTCTAGTTCTACATTAAAGCCATTATCGAAACTCTATGACGTTAATAAGATAACCACGGCTGCAGGTATTTTATGGAAGATAAATACTTATTTTCAACAACATTTTGTCAAACATCTACACTTTCTGCCATAATACCCAACAATATATATGTAATTACTCACAGTAGAAGCTCTTGTTCCCAAAACTTAGACATCCCTACATCTAAGGGCTTAAGTTGAGCTGCTATACCCCTCAATCTCTCATCTTCATGATATGCTCAAGCATGGGGGGTCACCTAACATGTGTCACTTATGCTAACATATGCATGGGGATCTTGCTAACATCCGGGTTGTCTGGTCAATGGGTCAAATATTCGGCTGTTGCGTCACCCATGTCAAAAATCTGCCAAATCCAACACATATTAGTAGAACCACCACCCCAAAAAAAACGCGTGAGCAGTGAGCACATTATGAAGATGAGGGACATAATGGCTCAGTTTAAGTCCTTGGATGTAGAAATGTCCAAGGACTTTCTAGTGTACTCCATCCTCAACACTCCCCCTAATGAACTTTAGACCTTTTAAGGTCTCCTATAACACACAAAAGTAGAAATGGTAAATGAACTAATGACCATGTGTGCTCAGGAAGAGGAGAGGTTGAGGAATAAGTCGGGAGAAAGTGCACACACAACCACTTATGAGAAAGACTAGTCCAACAAGTTAATGCAGGAATAGATTACAATAAACTACCCCAGCAGTTTAAAACCCCAACAATACAAATAGGAGTAGGAAACAAAGAAATAAGACCATCAAATAAACCCCCCAATGATACAATATCCATACAGGAGCAAAACCAGCCCAAAACCTAACCCGATAGGAGAGAGAAAGACCTACTATAGAGTTGGAGAAAGAAAGGTGCGGCCAGGTTTATAGGGCTCCAATTGAGTTGCACATTTGGTCGATTGTAGGGCCCAGGGAAGGTACAAAAACCCCAAAAGTTGAGAGGATTCCGATGGCTGGTAGTGAAGTTACGAGCTTTCTTGATTTTCTGACCTAGGAGAGAGAAAACTTCAAGATTCATCAAAACAGCTGCTGGACAGATCTGGACAGCTCCAAGAAGAGGACCGAGTGGTCTAATAGCAGCCTAGAACACACCCTTAAAAGGGTTTACAGATCAGAGGCAGAGGAGGGAGATATGGAGATCGATCTCTCTCCTAAAATCTTCACTGATGCTGGTCGGTTCTGGACTGTACTATCTTCTAACACAATCTGAATTGTACCTCTTGAATGTTACAGCAAATAAAATAGAAAAAAGAAGAATAGAACAGATGGGAGGTTGAGAAGGGTGAAAGAGAATAAAGGAAGTGGCTATCTCAGCCTAGGCTTCAAGTTCCAAACTTTTTTTCATTCAAATCTAAGAAATAATGGTACATAGGCCTCTCTTTTTATAGAGGGGAAGTTTACAATCATACAAAGACTAGGAGCTAGTTTCCAAAGAGGACTAGACACTCCTACTACAACTAGGAATTCAAAATATGACTAGGGCTTGATTTTATGACTCTAACATGGAGCAGAACTAACTAACTAATAGTCCATATAAGACTTTACAACCGACCAATGGCTTAATGGGCCTTTATTGAATAAAAAAACAACTAATTAAACTAATGAATTAAATTCCGTTTTCCTACCTTCTACCCATATTTTAGGCCCATTAAAATGGCTCATTTCAAAGAAAAACCATAGGATCAAAGGCCCAACACACATATAACACAACTCAAGGCTTATTTGCAATAAAATAAGCCCAACTAACTTATCTACATCACAAGTCCTAACTGAAGAAGGAGGTAAAAAGCCTGGGAAAAAAGAACGTTGATGCGGATCCGAGAGAGTCGGATCGCTTAGAGCCCACTAAAGAACCAAATAGTTCACTCTAGGCAAACCAGGGGCAATAATATAATTTCTGATAAGATTTAGGAGCTTTATAGATTGAAATAAGTGACTAAGGACTTAAAAGGAATTAACTTCAAAGAGAAAGGAGCAATTCTGGAATTAAAATAGTAATGGGGTTAAATTGAAATAAAACCAAGAATGAAGGGTTACTTTGCAAACTAATAAAGAGGTGTTTCCTTAATAAAGAATTCAGAAGTTGGAGGGACTTATTTGTGAGCTATTTAGGATATGGGACTTAAAGGGAATTAATAAATATTTAGTGGGGATAAACTAGGCAGCAACAGAAGTAAAGGATAATGTGGTTACAGTAAACAAAGGTAAGGGCAACTTTGGAAAAGAATTGTGAATACCAACCCACGACCAGAAGTCCTAGTTTTAGGTTGTCTTCAACCTTGCGCTCAATAATGGAGGCGGGAGGCAATTCTGGTTCGAGCCCACTAACCCCTTCGAGGGCTCTTCTACTGGTCCTGCGAATTCAAGAATAATGTCAAAGCTTCCCACCCTATCAGATGCACAAGTCAGTGGTAGGGATGAACTCTGCCAGCAGCAACTAACTTCACCTGCAACTGATTCCAACGCAAGGCACAGAACTAGATCTGAACCAGGTCTCAAACCTCTTGATAGAACGACCCTGTGGAGATGAGATTCTAGCACTAGAGTCGCCTAGGGAAGGAAAACCCTCTACTAAAATCTCAGTCCAAACAGTTTAAGAATGAGGGAGATCGATCCCCTTGTTTGGGACTGCAACTACCGCCCAGTAACAGAGAAAGGGAATACAACCAGAAAAGAGAAAAAGAAGAAGAAGAAGAATAACAGAGGAAGATGAAGAATATAAGGAAGAAGAAGAAGAAGAAAAGTAGGGGGGGTCACACACAATCACAGTCATCAGCCATTAAACCAGTTGTTCAAATTATTTCATTCCAAAAACTCTGTCTGTTACTAGTGTATTACATAGCTTATAAAAGAAAACCAAAGCAATAAAATTGGGAGTTCACTAAAATGGAAACTAAACTAATTGACAACTAAAATAAAAATTCAATCTAAATAAAATTACTACCAACTAATTCTAGCTTTAAAAATGGAAAGTAAATAAAAGATATCCTTAATCCATCGGCAAACTGCATCAAACGCTCTAAGGAACCCAAATGCTTCTTTTACAGAAAGAAGGGACATTTCAAGATGGACTATATTAATTCAAGCGCTGGTTCAAAATAAAGGTATGTCCTACGTTTGTTTTAAGTCTAATTTGGTTAAACTAATCACAACAATTGGTAGATTGACTCTGGTTCTACAATCCATGTTGCCAATACCGCGCAAGGCTTTCTACAGACAATACCACAGAAGGAAAGTGGGAGGAGCATCTACTCCAGTAACCAGGTGCAATCACAAGTAGAGGTGGTATGGGTCTACAGGCTGATACTGTAGTTTGGTTTTGTACTGAACATAGAAAGATGCTTCATATTCTGTCTTTTTCCAATAACCTTGTATTTGTTACTAGATTGATACCTAAAGGTTTTGCGTTGATCTGCAATGGAACAATTTTTAATTTGTAAAAAAATAGCATTTGAGTCGGTTATGGTTCTTTAGTAGATGGGATATACCTTTTGCATTTAGATTCAATGTTTCAAATTTATTTACTTATTTCCTCTAGTTGTATTGACACTAAAGGAATGATTGTGAATGAGAATTCTTCCAAACTATGGCATCAAAGATTAGATCACTTTTCTGTGTATAGACTGAAAAGGTTGGTGAATGATGGAAACTGAAGACTCTAGACTTTAATACTTGTGTAGACTGCATTAAGGGTGAGCAGGCCAACAAGACCAAGAAATGGAGTCAGAAGAAGAACTGAGACGCTTGAGATCATACATAGACATATGTGGAATATTTACCACACCATGTATGAATGATCAGATATAGTCTATCTCATTCATTGATGATCATACTAGATATGTGTATCTCTACCTTATAGCTAGCTCAAAAGGACGAGGCATTTGATGTCTTCGAGAACTATAAAACATAAGTAGACAAACAAAATAGCAATGTTATTGATATAGTAAGATTAGACAGAGGTGGTGGATATTATGGAAGGGATATCTGGACAGAGACCATGTCCATTTGCACGCTACCTTACAGAGCAAGGTATTGTACCCCAATATACCATGCTTAGGTCTCTGGACCAAAATGGTGTTGCTGAAAAAAGGAAACGGACACTTGTGGAAATGATCAAGACTCAAGAGTATGATCAATAACTCCAAAGTTATGAATTTTAATTTAAAATCCATTAAATACATTGTATAGGCCAACTAGACGCTGAAAAGCGGGGAACAGAGTGATATAGCAGGAGACCTGCTCTGATACCACATGTGAGGAAACTGAAATTTAATGGAGAATTACATACCTCCAGTTGACCCCATCATGCCACCTCCTGCCATCTCCAATCAACTCAAGGATCTAAGCTTTCCGATGAGTTTTCGGAATCTTCGGCAGAGCTCCGGTAGTGAGCACAGACACACACAATCATTATGGGATTACTTTCTGGCTTTGTGACTCCCACCCAAAAATCACAGTGTATATGATGTTGCCGCAATACCCGAACCCCATCTTTATTAACCCCTTTATAACTTCCCTACCATCATGGGAAGTTACACGATGGGTTAGAAAACTACCAATTACAGTATTGACTGCTGGTATGGCAATGTTGGCCACATCAGCCAAGACCATGTTCATTTGTTAGAAATCCAGTGAAGCATTTCCCTGATTTTGATACATTTAACCAAGTGAGGGGAACAAACGACTAGAACCAAGTGAATCAACTAATTGTATAACTTACAATAATCAAAATGCTTACCAATAATGAAAATAAAATAAAATTAGCAATATGATAAGACATACCCATCAGAGCTTCGGAGCCGAGACCGGCGCCAGATCCAATGAACTTACGAAGGTTTCGAACCCACAACATGGAGGACGCCGGCGGGATCTTCCTCGGAGTTGCTTCGTGGCCTTCACCATCGCTGGAGCCGTTATACATGCTTCCTAGCTCGTCTTCCCTAGTCCCCCTCGCACTATCCTCAATCTATAATGGCAGACAAATTCAAGAAAAATCTGCGGGAAGGTGCATTACGGATGAGAACCCTAGTTCTCATGGTCAAGTTTACAGAGCTAGGTACCTTCGAGCTCCAGAAATGGCAGCTCTTCTGTGCGAGAATAATGAAAACGGCATTTACGGAAGGGGATCAGAGGATGCTTGTAAATGTCGCGAAAAAAAAATAAAAAATGAGGGGATTAGAAAAAGTTTTACAAAATAAAATTACGTAATACCCCTAAAGTTTGAATCTATTATTTGAATCAGCCTAACATCGTAAGATTATTACAATCAACCCCTGTGACATGGGTTGGGAAACTCTTAAATAACCAAACTACCCTTGAAGGGTAGTGAATTGATAACTTATACACCCATGTACCGTGGCTCGATTGCTTGATGTCCCTAAAATTTAAAACTATTACTTAAAATCTTATGAAACTTGACAATGTTTCTGTTATTAGTAGTTGAATAAAAATACCATTTTACCCTTACAAATTATTCAACTGAAACTTGTGAAGTTAGGTATAACTTGAAAAAACCCAGATCGATTCAAATAAGATTGTTAGATAAGAAGCTTGAAAACGTTCTATATTCATAGTCAGCAAAGGTGAAGGTGAAGAAGAACACTAAAATTTCAAGCAAGACTCACCACTACAACTCCCCACCAAAGGTATGTCTCTACGGGAGGTAGCTAGGAGATTGATGATTTCCCTTGGACGAGAGGGTTGCAAGTTTGAGTTGCGATTAGGGGTGGGCAGCAGAAGTGCTTGTGGTGGAGGGTTGCAGGTGATGGTCTCATATAGGATATAGGGATTTCAACGAGGGTTTGTAGAAGGGTTGAGAAGTTTTTTTATGGTTGGTGGTAGGATGATAGATCACCATATAGGTGCTTGCTTTGTTTTTCTCCAACGATGCAAGGGAATGTATCTTCCATTTGTTTATTGAAGGATAAAAATGTCAATTCACTATCATTTAAAAGGGTGGTTTGAATATTTAGGAGTTTCCCTATCTATGACATTATTACTAAACATTGACTAACTAACGAACAAGAGCTAGTTGTAATAAATCTTCAAACACAGTGGTAGTTCAAATAATAGTTTCAAACTTTAAGAATGTCAAACGATTGGGCCATAGTTCAGGGGTGTCCAAGTAACATATTATCGTAAAGAGTAAATTGCTCTCAAAGTTTAGGGTCCTCTATAATTTTAGGAAAAAGAAAAGAAAGCGAAAGCGTACAAGAGACGGCTTTGTGATTTCTGTAACATCAGTTGAACTCGTTCAGCCCAGTCCGTATATTAGTATATATAGACACAATGGCGGCAAAAAACTGAAAAAGCCTCATCCGTTCCAACTGAAATTTCGTTCTCTTCCATTCGCCATTTGAAATTTTAGGCATCCATGATTCCCACCTAGTTCTATCAATAATTCATATTATCGTTCTCTAGTTTATAATTTTGTTTTCGGAAATGGAGAAATCACAATCGGGAGGGAACATCTTCAGCCTTCGAATCGTGTCTATCGATTATTACATGGCGCCTCCCATTCCCGACCTCGACATTAGTTACAGTAGTTTCCAAGGTACAGTCTCTGCAAATCCATTTCAGTAGAGATCGATACAATTATTATGCGTTACTGCTGTTTATGGAACTTTAATGAGTTGTAGTTATTTGTTAGTTCATCTAATCTCAGTTGTTGGTTCTGTTTCTCTTTTATTGTGAATTGTTGAAGGTGGGAAGGTGAATGAAGTTCCAGTAATAAGGATTTATGGATCCACTCCGGCTGGCCAGAAGACTTGCTTACACGTTCACCGGGTCCGTCACTCGCTGAATTTATTTCATTGCATTCGTATATGTTTAATCGTGTAAAGCCATTTTGATTATTTCGTACCCTCTTTTGGAAACTAAGATAATTTTTCTAGGTTCTCACATTTTTAATTTTAAGGTTTTGTTTCATTTCTGGTTGTTCTAAATTAATCTGGAACTGGAAATGAATATGCAACTGCTGGTTTTGGTGAAAATTGTCTTTCATCTTCAGTGGGTGTTGAACGCATTTCTAATATTTTTCGAATTCGACGATGAAATGATAGCACGGTGGGCACTTCTGTATTGTGGTGTATTGACTTATTCGGTATTTTGTGTGTCCTGTAGGCTTTACCATATTTCTATGTGCCATGTTCAGATGCTTCGCTTAGAACACAGGAGGAAGGTAAACTACTTGCTTCGATCGGTTCAGTTTTATGCCTTGCCATTCTATTTGTTTCATCTTGGCTTGACAACCATTTACAGCCTACCTCAGGCTCAGGGTGTGCTTACATGATAGTGTGTCCTTCCTGTCTCGGTTCTTTGCAATTGCTTCGTTAGTACGGTCTTTACTTTGCAATCCTTGATTACAAACGACATGTGTTACTCTGCTGAAATGTTTGAAGACCAACTTTGGTTATCTTACATCTGTCTTTTTCTTTCATTGAAGCTATAGAAGACATACTTCTTGCATCCAGATGTTATGATCCTATGAATGGATTTTTATGATTGGAAAATGAATTTGAAGCATTTATGAGCAAACATTCCCTCAATACCATTTCTGCTCTTCTGCTTTACTCAGTTTAGTTAGTTGTGTATGTGCGGTCTTCCCACCCCCCTTCCGTCAGACAAGCAACTTGTTCTCTAGATGTCTGGAGCAATGTTTGTGGTTGATATAAGCTGGTTACTGTGGTTGTGTAAGCCGGGAACAATCTGATTTGAGTTAGTAATTTTATTGTTGTCGGTTTGCCTTTGTTTTACGAATTGGAGCCCTATTTTGCTATTCAGGTAATGTATATGTACATACTGTGGCCCTTGCTATTGAGAAGGCCCTAAAGGTATGGTCTCTCAATCATATCATGTATTATATGGTATTGTTTGGGAATCTTTTCTTTGGTCCCATTCATGGTCACTCTTGGCTGATATGATGGAACTTATAATTTTCTTTGAATTCTTACAGCTTAAAGGTAGTTCTGGATCAAAAAGACAGCATGTGCATGGTTGCAGCCTTGTGCGGGCAAGGGAATTTTATGGCTACCATTCACCAGAGGAACTGTTTGTGAAGATATACCTGTATCCAACTTCTTAAGCTGGGTTTACCCTTAAGAGTTGTTTTGTCAACCATTAATCTGATCCTTTAGGCTTTCCTATGGATGACTGTTTATTCTGTGCTATGCTGGATGCAGTGAAGATTTTATCTGAGATTGGATATAGAAAAATTTTTGTGTTTTATTATTTTTCAGAATGCATAGTTTATAGCTACTCTTTTTTTT
>NC_056566.1:28092999-28106722 GCF_013358625.1 Macadamia integrifolia | reverse complement strand
TCACTTATACCTATCTGGGAGGTGTGGTACCAGCTTATGTATGTTCTGCTATTGATGTTCTCTGTTGGAATATTTTGGCCTTCTCTTTGATTAATCTAATCTTGATCGATTCAGGAGGAGTTTGAAAGAACAGGCATGTGTCAAACCTCAATGTCTCCTGATCCAAGCAAACCACTTCCTGAAAATGTTTTGAGAACTCTTTTGCATGGGCTTGAATTTGAAAACACTCTCCTAGATCTTTGTGAGAAAGCAGAGAATTTAGGACAAGATATTCTGTTGGAGGAGAGTGAAAAGTTTGTGCAGTCTATTAAATCCTTGGCAGAGGTGGGGAATGCAGTTGAATCTCTGGATCAGACAAGTCCCAATAATTCTAAGAAAGAATCTTCAAAGTGTGAAAAGGATGGAGATACAACTGTAGGCCTGGCTCAGATATCACAAGGATCTACCAGCAAATATGACAATTATGGCATGCCTTCCTCGGAGGGGGATGCAGGACCTGACGTATTTCCAGTCAATCAGAAAGCATTGGCATCTGAAATGGCTGAAGTGTTAGATGCGAAGGTAATTTTTTGCTTTGTTTTTTCTGCCTTCCTGCTTGTCACTGCTTTATTTCTTTGAGCATGTTCTCATTATTGTTTGACTTTTAGTAGTTATTTAATCCATGTTTAGCCTGAGACAAATAGATCTGACAAGGCTCAAGCTTAGCGCCTTCATGGTGCTCGGGTCGATAGTGACTTCTTTTCATATCATTTTCCATTGGTAAGAGTATTTCTCGTTTTGGAGGAGTCCACCGGTGGGATTTTACTCTTGAACAACAGTTTCAATTTTTTCTTTTTCTTTACCAATTAAAACTGAAAAAAATAATTATTTCTTAATGTATTTGATTTATGTAAGATGTTAATATAAAAAGGTATCCTTCTATGACTCATTTGATTTGGACACAAAACACACAGCTTTATTCTCAAATTGAATACGTGTGCTACTCATGTGAGCTAGATGGTGGGTTTGGTTATGTACCCAACTCACTGTGTAGCAGCAGAGTCTAGGTTTACATCGAGTAATCCCACATCTAAAGTATGATGAGTAGTAGGTTTCAGTCTTTGATCTGATCTTAGGAGAGAGAAAATAGTTTTAAGGGAAATCTATAAAAAAATATATAGTTCTAAGGGAGAGATGCGAGAATTGACAGTAGAATCAGATAATTGGAATTGGATAGTAGAGTAGCATCTCTCCTTGAATAAATTGAGAATAATAACTTAAAGAAAAGGTAAAAAATGGCCAGCAACATAGTGATCCAAGTATGGTTGAGTTGTATTGCCTATATCAAATCCTGTTTCTTGGTAACCTCAAAGACATAGCATCTCACCACGTAATAAAATGAAAAATTCCTTACAATTCCACTTCATAAAAATAAGAGGTGCAGTTCATATTGAATTAGATGCATGGAGTATTTTCAGGATTACAAGCTAAAGTTTGTAACTTGTAATGATGGGAGCTTCTTTGATATAATTTCATAGAAACTTTGATGCCAACTTAGAGTGACGGACCGCGAGAGGTAGGAGTGATGCAGATAAGTCATTTAAAAGGTTTATTTTATTAGAAATAAGTCTTGGGTTAGGTTATGTAGGTGTTGGGCCTTTGATCCCATGGGTTTTATTTGTAATAGGCCACTTTAATGTGCTTAAAATATGGGTAGAAATTAGGAAAACGGGATTTACTTCATTAGCTTAGGTAGAGTCCTAGTCTTGATGTGTTTTAGTTGCTTTGCTTGAGTCCAACTCCATGTTGGAGTCTTAAGTGTCTTTTAGGAGTCATATTATGAGTCCAGTTATGTTTTAGTCGGTGGACAAATAGCTTAAGTCCTAAGCTAAGTAGAGAGCCTATTTTCTTTTTTATTTTAGTTTCCTAGTCAGTTTAGGTTTCCTAATTAGTTAAGGATTGGGTTAAGCCTTTAATTTTTAGTGTTTGAGTCTGTTTTGAGTCTTCTATATAAGTTTATAAGGGGGCTACATTGAACACGAATTTGAATGAAATTTTCTCTTGTTGTTTGCAAAGATTTGCCTGAGATTGGTTGTATTCAATAATTGGAATAGTTGAGGGTGAGAGACCCAGTCTGAGATAACCATTATTTTCTTCTATTTTTCTGATTTTTTTTTTTCTGAATTTGAAATTTATTGAATTTACTAAAGATCCTACCTGGGATTGGATCACTTGTGATTCGATCTTACATTAAGGAGTTTCCTTTGACTTTGGTTGTTGTTGATTGTCATAAGGCTGTGCTTGATAAGAGAATCTAAGAGTGTGAAAGATTAGAAGATGGTGAGAGCTACCATATTTTCTTTCACTTGCACTTTCTTAGGACTTTTAAACACCGAAATTGGAAATTGTCTCATTTCCTTCCACCACACCACTTTACCGGCAGTCCATTGAACATTCTCCCACTATTCATTATTGCACACTCTTTTACATTCTCTTGACAACCAAAGACAGGATAAAGGGTTTTTTTTCCCCCCCGGTGCTGATCGAGTTATTAAAAAGAACACTATGTTTGTCTCTCAAACATATCTTGAGATGTTTATTGAGCTTTAGCTTAATACATTTTATTTGTATAAAGGGAGAATTGAATAATGCTTTTCCAAGGATACCTTAGGGCTACCTTGTGAGTTGATTGAGTGCCACAATCTTTGTGTTGAATCCAGTGCCTTGACCTAATGATCAAAGCTGTGGTTTTATTGCTTTAATGGGAATTCCAAATCCATTGGTGAGCAAAGCTGTATTTTTTTTTTTGTTTGCTCTCCCTAATCCTGAAGTTCCCTCTTTCTTTGGCTTACCAACCGTTCACCAATTAATTAAGAAATTTAAGATTCTTCTGTTAATCTGATTTGGTTCTGGGCTTCTCGCATTTACAAGAGGCAGCACACCAATTCAATTATCCGGAATAGTTTGCTGGTTCGTCAATACTGTAACTTATGGAGTAAGTGAAATGGTGGACTATGGGTTTCATGACATTCCCCGACCTTTTCTTTTGTAATATTTTCATCCAGAAAAAGTTGTCTTTGAAATCTCTTGGTAATTGGAAGCTTTTGGTATCGAGTTTATGTTTTGCCTTTTGAATTCCCTGCATGAATGAACCACATGCTATGGGTGACAAATTAGGCAGTGGTGAGGCTCATGAGATGATGAGAATATTTTGACTGTCATTAATTTTAGGCATTGTTCTTTTGATTGGTTTCCTCTTGTGATAGTTCATACATGCACTATTTCTGATCTGCCTTGGGTTTATTTGGAAATTGTAAGCTTTGCTCAGTTTCCTTGCATTTGTAAACTGTAAATTTCTGTTGGTCTTGGGCTGTTGGTAGTACTTCCTAGAGATCTATTGGTTGAACCTTTTTATACTTTCAATTCCTTACATTATTTCATGGTTTTAGGTTGTAGATGAGGAGGCACTGGGGCTTCTAAGGTGGCTTGCCTCCTCCCAAGCTGCAGAAGATTTGAACACTGATGATTTACTTGTTCATGAGTCCATTCTGAGTCCCTTGTTGCCTAAAAAATCCATTGATAAGTTTATGGAAAATGCTAATTTTGTTTACGAGAATGAATCCCAACAAGAGTGTCAGGACATTCTTGATTCAGTTGAGGATATAGTTGACCTTGAAGATTTAACCAACAGTGCTGCCCATTCTACACATCATAACCATTTACCACAAACATCATCAGCAGACATCATTCCTCAGGTGGATGGCTTGTATGACGATCAATTCACAACTCCTGCTAGTGATACAGCCGAAGGGCACAACTGTGAATTGGAGAGATCTTCTTCAGACCAGGTTGTGCAAGATACTCTAATATGTCCTGCTGATGGAAAAATGAAAAAACCATTGCGAGGCTCTTTGACCTTTACTACACCACAAAAGGTGAATACTGATTTGCAGTCTTCCAGTTTTAATTTGACTGATCTATGTAGCAGTAAGACAAAAGATGGCAAACATACCAATTCTTTGGCCAGAATCACAGCAGGAAAATGTTCTGATGCTTCACTGTCGAATTCGGACAGAGATATTTTTAATTTTAGGGAAGGAAACATGCTTACTGAATGTTCTGTGAGGGAATTGATGAGAAAAAAGCGACGCTACCGGATCGGACCATCTGAAAACAGAAGTTGTACATTTAAGAAGGCCCTTTTGGAGGAGCCAAAAGCGGAAAAGCAAAAAGAAGAGACATCTCTCTATCCAAAGCGGCTGGCGTTTCATGCAATGGAAGAAGATGAACAAGTTATGATGCCCCCTGAAACTCCCAGTATGAATCCTTTTTTTACTGACCAGCAAGGAGAAGTTTGTGTGAGGAACTCTTCTATGAAAACTCATGCGGCAGAGGTACATTCTGAGACCCTTGAAGTTATACTTGACTTTTTCAGTTTTCCATTGTGGATTGGATGGGTTTCCATACAAAAATGAGTAGAGAAGACTGATGTTTAATGGAACATCAGAACTACTGCTCAATCTGCAAGCCACAAATGCAGGTCTCCAACTTTGAACGTTGGAATAGAGGGGTTTGATCTATCAGAATGTTTAATCTCTGAACCAAGACATTAGATTATCTATTGCACTCCCTAGATCTTCTAAGTTATACAAGAATGTTATTTTTAGGAAACTTGTATGTCTATTGTTGCGAACCTTATTGTTTAATTACTGATCAATTGTTGAACTTTGACGTGGATGGTAAATATACATATTGACAAGGGGCTGGAGCAAACAGAGGATGTCAGTTCAATCTGTTTGGCAAGTTCTTCTGTAGAACATACGAGGTTCTGTGAAGGTGGTCACATTGTCAGAAACAATCTGGTTGGTGCTACCATGGAATTTGCACCTTATATGTGTTCTGAGAATCTTCTGAATACAAATAATTCAGCCGCTGCCATTATCCTGCAGAATGAGAATGGTGGTGCTAAAGAAGAAGATGCTCCAACTTGTTTACCTTTGCCAGACAAGTCATTGTCGACAGTCACTGACTGTGCAAAAAGACATATAGAGTATATTGAGATGGCCTTCAAAAATAAACCCCCTACTATAGAATGGACAGACGGGATATCTGAGGATCCTCCACCAGCTGCTAGTTTGCATGATCGTGATCTTCCTGGGGTCATGGAAAATTATGAAGGAACAATGCATTGCAAATCCAATTTACTGGATGGTATGTGGTATCAGTTTTATATTTCTGTTATGTAATCTGCTCTATTTCTGTTTCTTGATATATTTTTATGCTTTTATTTGTAGTCCTCTCTTTCTGTTTGTGATAGAAAGATCAATGTCATGGTAATTTTTTTTTTTTAATTACTGATGGAGGTACCTAATCTGACATTTCCATGCATAAAAAAATGGTAATGAAGGGTCTGAAAGAGCTGGTCCTCCGATTATTCCTCTATGCCCTCTTCCTAGCCTTTGCTGTTGACTCCTGCCCCGGCCTTAGGTCAAGAGCAAACACAAGCTCCATTCCATCCCTATTCCTCTGTCCACTTCTCCTTCGGAGGCTTGGCAAGAGCTCCGTTAGTCAATAGCTTATGAAAATCTGATTGCTTTCTTAGGCTTGTGATGTTTCATTTCGGGAGAAACCTATTATGGAATTCATGGATGTCTGTTATCTTGATCTGCAAGTAGAATACCAGATATGGTGGAGAACCTTTATTAGGCCCCAAGGGTATAAGAACCTTAATCAGGTCATGTTTCAAAAATACTGGATAGGTTGTTGGGACTCGGGGTGTATTTCAACTCACAAATTCTTGATTTTTGAGTCAATGCATGTTCATTGTTCCCTCTTTCGTCTTCCACAAATATGGGCTTTCTTAGCTTGTTATATTTATTATTTTTATTTTTTTGGATGATTAGACTGCATGAAGTCTTTGGGTTTACAAATGGTTCAGAGAATTGTTATGAGTGCTTTTGAGAGTGATAGGTTTAGACTCCCAGAAAGGTTTCCCTACATGTGTTTGTCCTGCCTCATAGTCTTGCTCTTTCATTATCGCATAAAAAATGGTTATCTTTTGGAACATAGTCATTTAGAGCCGCTCCAACTGTGATTGACAGAAAATTTATATGAGCGTTTGTTCATCAGTTGTTTTTGTCGGTTCATATTGTTGTTGAGATTAACTTATGTTGTTTAAATTCAAATACTGAAGTGCAAGAAAGATTTGTAGTCGATTTCCAAGCCAGCATGCTGTTTCTTATTCACATGGAGAAGCTACGTACTGATGGTTGTACTGTTTTCCAAAGATGTGCTACATTGGATACCTCTACCTGTTACTTGTTTTTTAAACTGTTGTTGTTCCTTAATATTTCTTATCGTTGTAGTAATCCTTCTCACTCATCTCTTAAATTCTCTCACAGTATGTGACTTTACTGAGATCTCTTGTGATTAGCCTGTGAAAACTTCTTTCATTCATAAATACTATGATGGGTGGATGGGGTCCTTTTAAAAGTTTTAAGAGTCTCAATCATTCATGTTTTTGCATTTAACTGCAGTTTGTACAATCTATTGCCTTGACATGTGGGCATAATTTTTGTTTCTTCCTTTACATACATTTAGTTGGGAAAAGTCTTAATGGAGGCGAGAGGAGAATTCCTTCTTTTACTAATAGTTCTAGGTGAAAAAGTTGAGGATTCTATTCATTCTTTGTACTCCATTTCTGTTGCTCATTGTTTCTTCCTCCGTATCCATACAAGATCTTATTTCATTCTTTGCCTATATCTCCGTTTAAAAGTTTTAAGAGTCCCAATCATTCATGATTGTTGTTGTTTTTATAACCTTGACTTTTAATGTTCATCTAACTTTTGCAGTTAAAGGGGTAGATGAAAATGAACTCCTCCCATTTTTTGTGGACAACTACCAAGAAGAGAAAGAAGCCAATCACAAATCTTACAGAAATACTGAACTCAATCTTCATCAAGAAACTGTTCTGGGTGTCCCTACACACTATCAAAATGATGGGTCTTTTCTATACTTATTGACGCCTATATTTTCACCGCCATCTGTGGACTCTGTTCATAAATGGCTATTGTATAATGTGACAGGTATCAAGTGGGAGTAGCTATGAGTATATTCCACCATTATTAGTCACTGACATTTTAATTTGATTTTTTGGTTATGGAATGCTAGGTACCTTGGGAGAGAAATCCCAGGAGCAGACTTTTCAGGGACCTGACGGTCATCTAGGTCTTGGAAATGTGAAGAATAATTCTTCCGGTTTTGGGGAAATAACGACTGAGCTTCATGACCTTCCTGTGGCTACGCCTAGTCATCAATTGATCTCTCAAAGTTCTTCATCTGGTCCTTGTTTTGATACTTCACCTGTATCTTTGTCCGCATCTGATGTGAAGCATACTTTGCATCAGTTCAGTCAAGATAACCATGGGAACCTGCACACAGAAAATGATCTTTGTCATACTGTGAATGCAACAACTGAACCCAAGCTAGAAGAGACAATTATGAAGGGAAAAGCATGTGGTGAAAACTGGCAAGATGTCTCTCAGATTTCTGGCCCAGATAAAAAACCAAAGCTTACCCCTCTCAGTCAAATTGGATTCCGTGATCCTGCAAGTATTGGTGCTGGCCAACAACTAACGTTGTTGAGTATAGAGGTATTTCCTGGTAATATCAGCTCTGATGGCATTGCCATGCACTCCTTCTGTTCCTAAAATAGACCACTTTGAAAAAAACACATTTAAGGGATGATAAATTAATACTCTGACTTCCCACTTTTTAAATTTATTTTCCTAATTTATCCTTCATCTACAACAGAAATTCCTAGTTGACCTTCATTTACAAGAGGTGAAGTAACTTCACTACTGAAGTAGTGTCTCAAAAGAGTAAAATGGAAAAAGAACCAAAATTGATGCATTAAATGCCCAAAGTGGGACTATCATTTTGTTACAGTTAAAAATCCTAAAGTGGACAGTTATTAAAGGACAAGACCTGGTGAATAAAGTATCCACAATTTCCAATTATAGTAGTTCAGTTGATTTTGCCAGCTTCAGGGCCAACCCAGCCTAAGAATTCTTTGATGGAATGGACCAACCTGTTGCATGATCCTACTTGAGAACTAATCCAAGATGCTAAAATCTGACCTTGGCCCATTACTAGGGATGATACTGTTGACATAGTTATGGGATTGAGGTGGTTCGTTCTACCAAGGGTGTTGTCCTTTCTTAGAGAAATACACCTTAGATCTTCTTTCAGAGACTTGACATGTTAGGGTGTAAGCCATTAGACACACCTATTAAGGCAAATTCCCATCTCAAGAACAAGGTGAACTAGTTGATAAAGGTGGATATAAGAGATTAGTTGGGAGGCTGATCTATCTGTCTCACACCCGACCAGACATAGCTCATGCAGTGAGCCTTGTGAGCACGGTTCAAGATCTCGGTAATATCTCGTTTTTTCAAAAAGGCGAGAATATAAATTGTACAAAAACTCGACCGAGATCTTGCCAAATCTCCCCAAATATTGCCAAAATCTCTCCAAATCTCACCCCTCTCTCTACTTTTAAAAAAAAAAACACTAAGGAGTCGAGGACTACTTACATAGAGTACGAAGTCAAAGTACAATTTTAGGTTTGATTTTACAAAAACTAATGTTTCCATTGTGTTTAGAAGGTCTAAAATAGAGTAAATACCAACTTTCAGGGGGCTACAAAGACCATATAGCCATTGAGACCAACCACCGAGTCGATCAGGAAAAAATACATGATCTCGGTGAGATCTCTCTTTTTTGGATTAGCGAGGTGGGGGGCGAGAGCAAGATCTTAAACCTTGCTTGTGAGTCAATATATGCATGATCCTCATTCCTCTCATAAGGAAGTTGTGTTTCGTATACTTCGGTAGTTGAAGACTGCTCCAAGGAATGGTATCTTATTCTCCCCTTCATAACATGAGGATATATGCATATACTGATGTTGATTGGCAGGTTCTCCAGATGATCGTCGATCTACTTCAGGCTACTGTGCATTTGTTGGTGGTAACTTAGTTACATGGCGTAGTAAGAAGCAGGCAGTTGTTGCCGAGTCTAATGCTGAAGTTGAGTTTCGTGCAATGACTCATGGTGTTTGTGAGTTGTTATAGCTTAGAGGTCTCCTTCAAGACTTGGGTGTAGCTGTTCAGATGCCTATGATGTTATATTGTAACAATAAGTCAGCCATCAGTACTGCCCATAATCTGGTTCAGCATGATCATACTAAGCATGTCGAGATTGACAGACATTTCATCAGGGAGAAGTTCGAGCAAGGGCTTATATGTCTTCCTTTTGTGCATAATGAAGATCAGTTAGTTGATATACTCACAAAGGGTCTTAGAAGTAAAGTTTTTCATTTTATTTGGTGCAAGTTGGGCATGTGTGATATCCATGACCAACTTGAGGGGGAGTATTGGAATAATTGATTTTTGTAATAACGAGTTTTAGGGGTGTTATCCAAATGGACTTCTAAGCCCTTTAGGTTTTTACTTCTATTAGAATAGAGGGGCTTGTGTCAGTTTTAGGCACAATTCAAATTCTCCCTAATTCTACAAAAAGGTATACTTTGGAGTCTAGATCTCATAATCCTTTGTAATTGATTTCCTATTAAAGCTGATACTAATACTGTGCGATATAATTGTTGTTTGCAGTGTATTAACGTCCTAACGTTCAGTTGTTACCAGATAGCAATTTATGTGCTTAACTTGCTGCTTCAGTTGTTACAGTTATTATTATTTAAATTTCTTTCCTTTTATCATTCTTTTTATTCTTTTTTGGGGAGGGTTATGCTTCTACAGGTGCATATGCCTGCGAGAAAGGAAATTTCAAATCTTGATCACTTTCAAATCAGTATTCTTCATACCTCATGTGTTCATTAATTATTCCATTGCTCTAATTCAAATTCAGCTTTGTGTAACAGGTTCATGCAGAATCGAGAGGAAATCTTCGCCCTGATCCTCGAATAGATGCTGTCAATGTTATAGTTCTTTCAGTTCAGGAGGATAATTGTGCAGCCATTAATGTTCTTGTGCTATTGCATAGTAATGATGGGGAATCATGTCAAAGGTGATGCTTTTCTTATTATGTTGAACCTTAATGAGTCTTTATGTTATTCAGGAGCAGTCGTTCATTATTGACTAACTTCTATGTTTTGTTAGTTATACTAACATTAGAGAAGTGTTCATTTCCATCTTCTTTATTTTTTGAAAAATTTAATGGCAATGTATTTGTCTTTTCAAGGTTACAATGTTATCTTAGGTTTTTGCTAAAGCATGAATTCCACATTCTATTTCATGTTCTTAAATGACTCCTGTCCATATGCTTTGCAATGGGAATTCAATCAGAACACATCAATCATAGTGCTGATGTAGGACACAGACTGCAGTACTTTGACCGTCTATTGTCTTGCACAACTGGAAAAACTGGATGGAAAAAAAAAAAAAAAAAACGTAGGCAACAGAAAAGGATTTGTCTATTAGAGAAGAAACACTTTTCTTGTTTTCTTCTAACGTGTCATCGTGTCATCTGCAGAAATCCTGATGGAATAAATGGTTGCAAGGTGCTAGTTACCTCTGAAGAGAAGCAGTTATTTTACCATTTTGTGCAGATTATTGTCTCATTGGATCCAGATATTTTGATGGGTTGGGAAATACAAGGTGGTTCCCTTGGCTTTTTAGCTGAAAGGGCTGCACATCTTGGTGTGCATTTGCTGAATAAAATATCTCGGACACCTCTACCGGAAACCAAAATCACAGCTAAAGCTTCATCAGATGGTGAAAAGTCTGTGCCAGATAATCTGCTTCCTGAATCCTTGTTTGGTAATTCTATTTTAGAAAATGCAATAATTGAGGATGAATGGGGACGCACTCATGCCAGTGGTGTCCATGTTGGTGGAAGAATTGTCCTCAATGTTTGGCGACTGATGCGTAATGAAATTAAACTTAATATGTATACTCTTGAATCTGTGGCTGAAGCAGTTCTGAGACGAAAAATTCCGTCAATCCCTTGCAGAACATTGACACAATGGTTTTCAAGCGGTCCTGGTCGAGCGAGATTTCAATGTATAGAATATGTTATAGAGAGATCAAAGCTGATCCTTGAGATTATGAATCAACTTGATATGGTATGTTAGCAGGATCTTCCTCTGTTGTTAGTGATGTTCATATTCCAGCAGGCTTCCTTTAAAATTCTTCCATCTCTAGATGTTATATTAAATCCAAAACAGGCAAAACTTGGGGGATTGTGAACTGGAAAGATGGAGACAATGAAGAAAAGTTCCAAGAAAATTTCCCTCAAGGGTCGCATAATGCTGATACAGTTGAAATGGAAAAACTATGCTATCCTTTTGACACTTCCAAAGGTGTCCCAAGGCCTTGTGATGGTTGAATCCACCCTTGTTAACTTCCTTATTTATGCGGAGGCTTTTATGAGTGTTGTAAAAATAGGGCTTTTGATTTGGGCTATTTTGGTTGTCATCCTCAATTCCTCATCATCTCTTTAATTGTGTGGATTATTCGCTTCTAACAAAAAACAAACTGAAAAAAAAAAAAGTGGATTATTTGCAAAAAAAAGACGATACTAATTGCCTTGTGTATTTTTGTCAGAGGTTCATCCTCTGTCTGTCCATGTGCCTTTAAATCCTTTCTTATTTCCTCCATCCATTTCTCTTTTGGCCTTGTCTTCTTCCTCAAAAAGGTCATCAATGTGTGCGACTGTACACCTTGTTGGTTGCTGCTGCTTTAATGGATCTTTTTGCAGGTGACCAAACCTTATAAGACTAATTATTGGACAAAATTGTAAATCCTGCTTCTACTGGGGAAAGATAAAGCTTGATTCGTGTAGATTTTAATCCTCTAGATGACCTTCCTAATAGATTCTTAAAATTTTCAATTATTTTCATCTTAACTCTGATTTTCATTTTGAAGCTCCGTGTTTCTGTTATTTGGCTTAGGCTCTCTTTTCTGTTGTATCTGTTGGGTTGTGGTTCCTTTTATTTTCCTCTGCCTTAATAAACTTTTTCATAAGGGAAAAAGTAATTTGTAGTTATAACTGTTTAATTTATTGTTTAGTGGTAAAAAGACCTAATTTTTGGGTTGCCCTTGAAATTAAGTGTTGACTTTCTATCTTATTCCTTTCCTTTTTTGGGGGTGGGCGGGGGGAGTGGTTTACAGATAAATCGCACATCAGAGCTTGCCCGTGTCTTTGGCATTGACTTCTTTTCAGTTCTATCTCGGGGTTCTCAATATCGTGTTGAATCTATGCTTCTGAGATTGGCACACACACAAAACTACCTTGCCATTTCTCCTGGCAATCAACAGGTCTTCTGCTTCTATGTTTTTTCTGTTTTACATCTATTGCTGTATGATTCAGTTTGTATGCTGGTTGGCTACCTTGAGGACATTCTGATAGTTACTTTTTATATTTTGCTGTGCTGAGTTGCTTTTGGTAGATAGGTAATATAAGACTAGAATCACAAATGATCCTAATCCCAGGAAGGATCTCAAAATCTGGCTGAATAGGGAGAAATTCGAGAACTTACAAACCGTGGCTCAGATGGAGCTGAAAGTAGACGAAGGTCCTATACGGGTCAACAAACCCTCAAAAGATGAGACAATTCCGATGACTGAATTGAGAGTTATATTGTCGACATGAATTAGGAAATTTTATGGAAGTTCTGCAAAATAGCAGCTATAGGCCTTCAAACTGGTCTTTCGATGGAACTTCTGAACTTCAACGGGACTATTTTGATCACTCAAACACTATCTCACAGAAAACAAATAAAAGAAAATAAGAAAAGAAAGAGAATTTAATGGAGGGGTTGAGAAGGGGGAAGAAGAACTAGTGAATGGGTATCTCATGCCTCAGGTTTTGGGTATCTCACCCCTCAAGGTAATAGCTATCTCAGCCATCTGTAAACACTCAATTTTCATAAACTTTAATCTTTTTTAACTTCTCAATTGATTACAACATCTCCTTATAAAGGAGTGAGTTCAGCTTACAATTAGAAAGTTATTAAAATAGGAAACTAACATAAGAGTGGAAACTAATATCGACTTTCCTAACAACGAACTACTTGTTAACCAAGTAAATACAAATATAGGAACTCCTATTAATCTAATTTCTCCCAACAAATAATACTAACTTGCTAACCAAGAAAAACCAAAAAAGGAAACAAATCTTCCTAAAATTGATAGGCAGATCTTGAACTATTCTGGACTTCTTCCTTTCAAATCAGATGGGACAGTTGGCATACTTCTAGAAGATCATTTTAAAGACCAAAAATTGCTGAGGAGAGTACTGTTACTTGTGTTATGGAAGCTGCTGGACAGATTGTATTGATGGCTGCTAGGGCTCTTCTAGAAGACCACTTAGGGAAGTAAAATATGCACTATTCAAGGGGCTTCTATGCTGGTTCAAAGGCTGCAGGAGTGGACCAGCATAGGTGCAAAATTGGGGCCAATAAGGCTGGCTCGACTGGACTAAACTAGGTCCAGACTTGGGACAGAACTGAACCATGGTTTGGTCCCTCCTTTTGACAGCCCTATGGCTCCTATCTACATCAATGTGCTTCTATCTACTTTAAGTGGCTTCCAAATCTTCTTTTTTTTCATGGTATTTTTGCTCAATTGTTGAGGTTCCATTTTATATTTGGGGAAATGGTAGTAGCAAGGACCTGTAGTCTACATTCTTGTAGTCTGTAATCACTGTTATTTATTTTATTTTT
>NC_056566.1:28092362-28092979 GCF_013358625.1 Macadamia integrifolia | reverse complement strand
TTTTTTTTTTTTTTTTTTTTTTTTTTTTTTTTTTTTTTTTTGCGGGTTTTACATTTTGAAACTTGTTATTCTTATGAGGCTCATATTTAAGCCATCTTTATTTCTTTTTAGATAGGTTGATTGATAACTTGTCTCCTACCCCTTTCTTAATTTAACCTATTGAACTTTCTACTTATCTGATCCATGTTGTAATAGACGTTAATTGGCTGACAGTCAATGGGAAAACACATGCAGCATGTACTTAAGCTAAATTCTGTGTTAAGGAAATTTTTTTTTGGTGGGGGTGGGGGTCAGAAAATCCAGCTATTTTTACTATTTGATCGATATATACATATTTACTAAAAAATAAAGTTACCTTCCTCAGTTTTCCTTTAGATAGGTTGTTTGTAAAGATTTTCTTTCTTCTTCTCCTTATTGTTTGATACCTGTCCTACTTATTCTTCTCGTAGCTATGAAGACTTTATCTTGATGCCATTTATTATGTCAAGAAAATTATCATGGAAAGCCTTTACAGAAATCAAAGATATTATCCACATGAAGTTGGCCGTGTTGCTAATCTCCTCCTGGTATGGTTTTAATCCCATTTACTGAATGCTAATTAAAATGGGGTCTTTTCT
>NC_056566.1:28024566-28092342 GCF_013358625.1 Macadamia integrifolia | reverse complement strand
GGGTTTGTTGTGGGGTTGTTGCTGAAGTTTAGGATCAACTCAAGGCCACTCTATTTATATCTTGTAAAAGCTGGACTTGCACCAGGTTATGGTCCTCTTTTTGTTGCTGACATTGACCAGGAGCAAGAGAAATGATTAGTTAACTAGCATAGGCTGCAAATTGTCTCATTGACATTATGTGAGTTCAAAATCCTGTCAAATTGTTAAGGCCATATGTACCAAATGAAGAGGTTCTCGATTTCAATGATGTCATGCAATGCAAACATTATTTGAGTGATTTACATTTACGTTATGGGATGCATATTTGTTTAGTGGGCCAAAATAAACCGAAAAAATTATGCCAGAATTCTCTCAATATTAGACAATGCATGGACATCTTGTTGATGAGTTTCTTATTCAATGGTGTAAATTGCTAAACATGGGGAAGAAGGTACTAATTGATTTGTCTACATTGTATCACACTTTATTTTCCCTGTGTATGGACATGATAAGGGAAACTTCACACCTCATGGGTCACCATCCCATCATTGTACCCTTATCCACCTGGTAATTGATGAACTGTAAAAATTTAGGCGGGTGCCGGGGTCCAGTTGATGCTTATCCACATGCAGGACAATGTGAATGGTTGCAAATTGAGTCTGACAATTAGGCTAGATTCTGTTCTTTGCTTTCATGTTTGAGAGCCAAAGGTGGTGAGGCTCTCAAGGGAGTCTTCAAGCCACCAGTCAAACGGGGACACACTTTCTTCTTTAAGAGCTAATCCTCTAGTCTCTTTTCATCTACCTTTATTCTCAGTTCATAAGTTCCTCTGAAGGCTTCCCTAGTTCCTGTTGAGAGCCACCTTGAAATTCCCAAGCCCTTAACGATCCTATGGCTCGTTAAATATAGAAAGGCAATAATTTGGTTGGTCGGATGGAGTGGACTTGATAAAGCGGTACCACCTCCTAAAAACATGTAATTGGTAAGGATCATTTTAATGGACTGTAACTTCTGTTATATGTCATAGTTACCTTACAGGCTGAACATGTAATTGAAATATCACTAACCTTTTTGAAGAGGAGAATTAAAATGTATTTTGTCTAAAAGTAACAAGTTTGAGATGTATCCAGAATGTCATAAGACTGGTAGATTACATAAGTTGGGCTTGATAAGGGCCTCTGCAAGAAATGTAATCTCTCTTCTAAAAGCAAGGATGGCCAGTAAACCTTTCCAGCAGTGATCCTAAGAACTCATTAGCTTAATTTTGGTGTACTTAGAATCCAGTTCAAGGTTCTATTTTGTCCAACAATAATATTCTGTTCAGTTTCTGTTAGCTAGCTGCTTGTTCTTTTAGCAATAGATCAAATATTATGCATTCTCATCATCTCATATTCTTTTGAAGTATGTAGATGCACTTTTTTTTTTTTCTTTTCATCTTTGCTCATCTGAGTTTTCCTTTTACCATAAGCTTACCACCTAGTGTAGCTGCTCCTGAGAGTAACTGAATATTGAATCAGCTGTTGTCCTTGCAGGTAGCTTCACAACCTGCAATGGAGTGCCTACCTCTTGTAATGGAGCCAGAATCTGGATTTTATGCAGACCCAGTTGTTGTTTTGGATTTTCAGTCTCTTTATCCATCAATGATAATCGCATACAATCTCTGCTATTGTACTTGCCTCGGGAAAGTTGTGCCTTCAAAAGTAAATACGCTTGGTGTGAGCTCTTTCTCACCAGATCCACAACTTCTTTCAAAGCTAAAACACCAAATACTGTTAACTCCGAATGGTGTTATGTATGTCCCTCCAAAGGTAAATCCCTTTGATATTAAATTCTTTGGGGGAAATATATATATATATATATATATATTTATATATCTCGTTGTGTCTGACATTTGTATCTTATATATGTTACTGTAAGTTGTTAAAATTGATGGTTAAGGTTATTAAACTGATATCTGTTGCTTGTTATGCTGGTAATAAGTACAACATTAAGGGGATTTAAAGGACGGTGAGTGGCTACTTTGGACATGTATTTTTACATTTATTTTTATGTTCTGTGCCCTTTGCAACAATTTAAGAACTTGAGAAACAGGACCGAAGAGGAAGAAAGTAGAAGAGAGAGATGAGAAGAAACCAAGAAACCAGAGGTGAAACAAGCTGTGCGATAGATGAGTTGAGTCTACCGCCAGCAACTTATCTTATTTATACTATTTTTTGGGTGAATAAATAATATTGTTGATTACAATCATAGAAGAAAAGTGATACTAACTCTTACTTAGCTAACAGCTATCCTATCCACAGTAGGAAACTGCACCTAGTTACAAACTAATAAGGAAACAACAAAGGAAAGTAAACCTAGTCTCAACTTAGTCCATGATGGGGAGTTGGGGACACTCCTACACCCTTTATTTTTCCATTTTTTGTGGGACAACAGGTTTGGGCCATGCTGTTTATCATCTGATTGCATCACAAGTGTAGCACGCAGGGTACTTTGTGAATTAGGAATCTATTTAACTACTCTTGCTCATGGGCATCTGAAAGTTAACTTCAAAGAGTAGAAATAGCCATCTGGATTGATTATATTTGACTTGCGGCTAATTAGGGGGGGTGTCAAGAGTTTCTAGTACTTATCTCATGAAATTTTTAGTTCATATGCTTTATCTCATGACTTGCAACCTCTTGGTTGGGTTTTCAAAACTTGGAAACCGCCTCTCCTGCGAAGCAGGGGGTAAGGCTGCATACATTTGCCCCTCCCAGACCCTGCAGTAGCAGGAGCCTTGTGACTGGGTTGCTCTAATGCTTCATCTCATGAAATTTATGGTTCATCTGTTTGACCTTTCTATTGAAGATGCTTTCATTATTGTTCACTGTTTCTACTTTAGTAGGATTAACCCTATCTTGAATGTCATCTCATTGTAAGACAGGTTCGGAAAGGCATACTACCTCGTTTATTGGAGGAAATTCTGTCAACCAGGATCATGGTGAAACAGGCAATGAAGAAGTTGACGCCTTCACAAAGAGTTCTATTTAGGGTAAATAAATCAGAATCTCTTATTTAAGTCCATCAGATTCTGCAAAATATTCATGAGGAATTTACTGCATATACTTTATTTGATCCATTTCCTTAGTTAAAAATCTAACATGCATGTGGATTGTAATACCGATACTCTGACAAAGTTTACCCAGTTTGGCAATCACTAGAATTTAGGTCTTGGAAGTTTTTGATGATTTGAGCTTTATATTTTAATTATATCTGAAGGTAATAGGTGTATTAATTTTGAATTCTATGCAGTTTAAATTCTTTTGGCCACCTTTCAATTATTGCGCTAATTTTGAATATAGTTTCTGAATATTATTGGTACAATCTAGTTCTATTTTCCAGACTATCCAGACTACCTTCCTCAATTAACTTGAGCCTTAACCATTCTTGGTTGGTGGGTCAAATCCTGTTTCACTATTTCACAATATAGGGAACTATTTTCTCAAGTGGTAAATATTAAGGCATTTTCTTACTACCTCAATCCACTTTCTTTATTGACTTTCTATCATCTTCCCAGAGCCTTCAACTTGCTCCAGACGCTGTCCATTGACTACAGTTTTGGTTGTTTGGATTTTATTATCATTGAATTTAGTAAGATTTAACATATTATCCCTACAAGTGTCTGCTTGGCAACTTGAGATTCTGAACCATGAAACCCACAAGAACAAGCATATATGTGAAGGTGAATTATTTTCCATTACTTTTCCCAGATATTCAACGCAAGACAGCTGGCTTTGAAGCTGATAGCAAATGTCACTTATGGTTATACAGCTGCGGGCTTCAGCGGCCGCATGCCCTGTGCAGAACTTGCTGACAGTATTGTTCAGTGTGGCCGCAGAACCCTGGAGACTGCTATCTCGTTTGTAAATAAGCATGATAAGTGGAATGCAAGAGTGATATATGGTGATACTGACAGGTATATAACCATCCTTGCTGTTTGGAGAGTTAATGTTTGAAAAACTGAACTCGTTCATCTCTGTGTTCATTGATTGTGACTATGGTTATAAGTTGCATTTTTTTTCCCACAGTATGTTTGTCCTCCTTAAAGGACGCACAATCAAAGAATCCTTCAAAATTGGACAGGAGATTGCGGCTGCAATAACTGCAATGAATCCACATCCAGTCACATTGAAAATGGAGAAAGTGTATCACCCATGCTTCCTTCTTACGAAGAAACGCTATGTTGGATTTAGTTTTGAGAGCCCTGAGCAGGCTGAACCAACTTTTGATGCTAAAGGTATTGAGACAGTTCGCAGAGATACCTGTGGGGCTGTTGCAAAGACACTGGAGCAATCATTAAGGATCTTTTTCACTCATCAGGACATCTCTAAGGTCAGAATGCTTCCAATTCTACTGTTTGAAGAAAAACCAGATTCTTCTCAGAAACCTATGTTCTGAATTTTTTACTTGACAAGGCAAAGTATTGAAAATTCATCATTTTGACCAGAAATCAGTTGACTATGTCACTAATTTGGCTGGTTCGTTAGAGAAGAACTTTTCAGACTTAAAAATTGGGAGAGCCTGAGGACATAACTAGGTCGAGTGGGCTGATTTCTCATTCAACTAATGAATTCTATGTAAAGATGTGGAGTTTCCTTCATCTACTTCCTGCATTTTTACCTGGCTAGATGCATTTGAGAAAAATCTGAAGATTGTGTATAAATGTTGATTTATATATATATATATATATATATATTTCAAATTTTTGGACAACTTTCTGAGTTTTTCAAAACATGATGGGAACCTTAGCTTTAAGATGGTGGCATAATTCTCCCTTCCTCATCTTCCCCCTCCACCTTTCTTTTTCTTTCACTTTCTTTAATGAACATGTGTAATCTCTCTCTCTCTCTCTCTCTGTATCTGAAACTCCCTACATGCAATGGCTCCCATCTAATTACATTGCGCTGCTTATATGGTTTGTACAATTAAGTGTAGATCCCACATGGCATTTGAAATCATCCTATAAGAATTTTCACTATTTTTCTTCTTTTCATGTTTCTTTTGCCAGCTTAAATTATATTTACAGCGCCAGTGGACAAAAATTTTACGTGGGAGGGCGTCCCTGCAGGATTTTGTATTTGCAAAGGAGGTACGGTTAGGTACTTACAGTTCTAGGGCCTCCTCACTTCCACCAGCTGCAATTGTGGCCACTAAAGCAATGAGGATTGATCCTAGGGCTGAACCCCGCTATGCAGAGCGGATACCATATGTTGTAGTCCATGGTGAACCTGGGGCCCGCCTTGTTGATATGGTTGTAGATCCACTGGATCTTTTGAGAGTTGATTCTCCTTATAGGCTGAATGATCTATATTACATCCAGAAGCAAATAATCCCGGCACTGCAGCGGGTTTTTGGACTTACTGGTGCTGACCTGAACAAATGGTTTTTGGAGATGCCCCGTCCAGTTAGGCCAAACTTATCTAAACGGCAAATAACAAATCAACAGAGAACCAGAATAGATTATTATTACCTCTCAAAATCCTGTATTGTGTGTGGGGACTTGGTCCAAGCATCAAGCCATATGTGCGATAATTGTTCTAAGAAGCAATTGGTGGTCGCTACAGCTGCGATTGGTAGAACATCAAAATTGGAGCGGGACATTCAACACCTTGCTGCTGTAAGTCTTCTGGTTGCTCTCAATGTATGCTCCATATTTTGAGGTTTTAATAGTATTTGTAGTTTAAGCAGGTTATAGTCTATGTCTAATGATCCATTGTAAGGTGTTACTAAACTCCGTAGAAGTCCTATCCTAATACTTTGGTCCCTTAGGGTGAAATATGTGCTGTCTCAATCTTCGGAATACAAATATTGGTTTCTTAGTAGGATGGTGATTATGGGTGTTTTAATGCCGCAGATATGTCAGCATTGTGGAGGCGGTGACTGGGTGGTTGAAAGTGGGGTGAAGTGCGTGTCACTTGCATGTGCAGTGTTCTATGAGAGGCGGAAAGTTCAGAAAGAACTTCAAGCCCTTTCTTCTGTTGCTACAGAAGCCGGTTTCTACCCTAAGTGCATGGTGGAGTGGTTCTGAGATGTTTTTCTACTCAATTTTGTGCATCTAAAGTATCCATCCCAAAAGTTCGAACTAGGAGTTGGAAGTACTCCCAGGTCTATAAGGGGTAGGGGTTGTAGACTAATTAGCAGCTAGTGTGGGACTAAACTCCCAACACTCCCCCGCATGCTTGCCATCTTCCACGGAATTTCTCTAATCAATCTTGTCCGTCCTGCATATATACAGTCACACACACACACGCACGCGCACACACACACACACACACAAATAAATAAATAAAAACACATTGTGTGTGTATATATATATATATATATATATCAAGGCTGCATTTCTTAATTACTATATATTTGTTGTCTCCTTGGTGTTGTAGTTTTTCATCAAGTTTTCATGTTAAATACTTGAGCTTCCCTTTCTGGTTTTGATTAAGATGACAAAGGGAACCGAATCACGAGTTAATATTATAGTTTGTGGTTCTTTCCCATGATCAATATATTTTGAGAGAGCCCCTAATTACTGTTGATATCTTCTTCTATCTGTAGCCTTGCATTCTCTCTTTTTTATTTTTTTAGGAGTAAGCAGCATGGAGCAGGGAGCATGGGAGTAAAAGCAATGTATAATGACTCAAGAGGCTTTTGCGGTATAGATTTTAATGAATTCATACGGTATTCATATAAGGAGAGAGGACACTGTGGGGTGGGTCATAACCGGAGGTACAGAGATTTTTCACATTTCTAAAGTTAAAAGTGTCCTAAAAACTTATTCCTTTGGGCCCTTGGATGGCTTAGAAATGGATTCAAATCACTGACGCAAGGATTTGCAGTCCTTTGCTCTGACCAAGCTGAGCTACCTATGTGTTTTCTTCATACGGTTGTCCTACCTTTACCAAGTGGTAGAGGAGCTCTCTCAAGATTCGAGAGCCATCCATTCCCTGGCTGAGTGGCTGGTCATTGTTAGGTGAAGAGGCACCTAGTTGGAGTACTTTAGGGCCGCAGGTTACACTTCTTCAGGAGTCCATGATCCATACCCCTTGCCTCCCCTTTTACAGCCCTTGAGTTGAGTTTATGAGAAAAAGGTAGGGATGTCTATGCCCTCAGTTCTAACCATAAGGGTCCCCTGATGAAACCTCATTTGATGGCCCAATGGTTGACTTAGGCATCGCAAGGTCACCATCTTAGCTGTAGTATATGGTTGCCTTGGAAGTTGTGTTATTTTTTTAAGAGGGGGTGGGACGGGTGGGATCAAAATCCTTTGTGGTAAGCCCTTTCAGCCGTTGGATCCTTACTGTCACTCACTGACTTCACGTAGACGATTTTTGTCGAGGGAGTGGTGATGTAAAAGCATAAGATAATAGTATATGACTGCTTTGGAGTTCTGTGTCAAAAGTCCAATCTTCCAATCGCATAATAGCAACTCAGTGCATGAGGTTCATGCCATGCATGGTCTAGGAGGGGCAAGTGTATGAAGCCTTAC
Organism: Macadamia integrifolia; assembly: GCF_013358625.1. Lineage (NCBI taxonomy): Eukaryota > Viridiplantae > Streptophyta > Magnoliopsida > Proteales > Proteaceae > Macadamia > Macadamia integrifolia. The sequence continues at coordinate 28,084,844 of NC_056566.1, read as the reverse complement.
CCCTGCTTCGTAAAAGAGGTTGTTTTCAAGTTTTGAACCTATGATCAACATGGTGCAATAGAACAACTTAACTATTGCGCCACAGGCTCGCCTACTATTAGTTAGTAAAAACAAGAACTGTGAAAAAATTTGACATGAAAATTTTTGAATAGTACAATGACAAATGTAAAAAAAAATATGGATGGTACCGTTTTTAAATATGTATATTTGAAAGAAAAAAAAATGATATACTCATTGATGATTTTTTTATTATTTTATTTCATTTTTTTTACTAATGAAAAATAAATTAAGGTAAAAATGAAAAAACAGAGAAGTCTGGCTACCAAGAGGGAGATCCTAAACAAGAGAAGTTAAACAACTAATAAGGGGATGGTGCATCAAAAGCTAGAGGAGGAAACATATCAAAAGGGATGATACATCAAAGGGGGGAGAAATAAATATCTAAAGGATGGCACATCAAAAATCTGGGGGAGAGGGAGAAAGAAGAGGAGCTCCCAATTTGTTTGTGTCTGGGCTCGCAGAAGCCTGTGTTCTCTCTCTATCTCTCTCCCCCTAAGTGGTTGGCTTTGAGTGGAGAGCACAAATGCAAGCAGCTCATCTTGGTGACCAATTGCCGTGGTTGGTTCGCTGGAAAGAAGTTGTTCTATTTGGCATAACTTTAAAATGGCTTCACCTAGCTTACGGCTTTCACGGAGTCACTTGCCCTTAAACTCTGAAGAGCGGGCAGGGTGATGCAGAAGCAGGGAGGAGAGAGAGAGAGACGCAGATAGGTGGGGCAAGAAAGGAGGGAGAGCGGATCAGGTTCACTTACAAGAACGACCTTGGCCCTTGGATTTAGAATCAATTTTCTCTCTCTTCATTTAATAGATTTTAAATCCACGGACTAGGAACGTACGAGAAAATCCATGTTTAAAATCTTATTGCACAGTTGAAATTAACTTAATGTCAGATCTACGGCTATAATATAAGGACATGTCAATAAGTTGGCAAGACATCTGTATTGATGCCACCCTCTCAATCAATAGTGCATCTTGTTATAATCAAAGTAGTGAATTTAGAAATTATAACCTTCTTTTGATTGCCCTATTCCTCATCTTATTTCTAACAATTCTTTAAGTCAAGAGTAAGAAAAAAATTTCAAAACAATTTTTAAGTCACATACATTATGTCATTTTCAAGATTAACTTGCATATTTTTCGAGTGTACATCTGAAAATGCCATTGTTTTACTCATTGAAATAAGTGCATTATATTAAAAGGGGAAAAAAATTAAGGTTACAATTTGTAACTTTTTTTCACTAACTTTGGTAGTTTGGTTACCATAAGAATTCATATAGGAAAAGATTCTTTGAGCTATCAGGGAGGCTCTCTCTCTCTCTCTCTCTCTCTCTCTCTCTCTCTCTCTCTCTCTCTCTCTCTCTCTCTCTCTCTCTCTCTTCTAACGAAGGTGTCTGGACTTTCGGTTTGATTATTTCCCCAAGCACGCACATTACACCCCTACACGTGTGCACCGAGTCAACACCAAATCTTATGAGAATCATAGAAGCCATGGGGTTGACCCCAAGAGGATAAAGGGAGTCAAACTCAGGATGCATGCTCTCTTGCCAACTCAGCTACACCCTTAGGGTTCTCTCTCTCACATACACAAAATAATCCCACTTTCTTTCTATGTATGAAACAGTTTCATTGCACTTCATGGGTTCTCTCTCACTCACACAAACACACAAAATAATCCCACTCCCTTTCTATTTATGAAATCGTTTCATTACACTTCATTGATACGCTCCTTTATTCTGATTATTTGAGAACCTAAAAGGAATTCTTTTAAGGTGTCAAATAATTTATAATTTTTTTTTTTTTTTTACCTTCCTACTATATCACACTTTTTTTTCCTCCCAATGATAAATCCTATCATTTGAAAGGATTCATTTCACACGTGTAATGTGTACTCTATAGTTGTATCTTGAACATGTTTCATTTGGAGGGGGAGAGAGAGAGTTTTAAACAACATTTTAAAATTTTTACGGCTCCCTCGCCCCTTGAAACTCGGCTTCAAGCCTTCAACTATGGTCGAGCAGCTGCGGATACTACCGATATGATCTTCGATCTGGTTTTTTTGCCTGTCTTTCTTCCACAGTTCGATCGATGGAGGAAATAGGAAACGTCCTTTCTTCTACAGCTTCACAGTCTGATCTTCAGACGACACATCCAAACAAATTCCTGCTGCCTCTGCTCCAAAGAATATACAGTTGTTCTATTATTAATCTGTTCCCAGGCCACCCTCGACATGGCCTTTTCCTTTCCACCTCCACCACACCAATCCCCTTCTTCTGCAGATTTTGATAGAAGATAACAAAGTAGTACAGCTCACTCTCTCCCCCTTCATCCTCACATCCCCATCCAATTCTCTGCAATGATTCCAGTTATCGAATCTGAAGAAGAACAGATAAATCTGCTTTCTTTTTGAAAGAAAAACCAAATACATCTGGAAATGGTAGCTGGGTTCTTTGGAAGTAGCTCAGGTGATATGTCTTGTTGGCTGTCATGACCCCATATGGGGAAATTGAAGCAGAAATTCAGTCTTTCCACATCACAAGAACAAGAAAAAGGCAAAAAGGGAAGATCATGTGAATAGAGGAATATGAATTGAAAATTTGAAAGATTGATTACAAACCCTTTTTATTTTTGGATCTTTTTGGGTCATTGCCATCACCTCCAATAATGATGTTTTACAGTTTCAGTACCATGCTCACTTTCTTCCCGGTCCACACCTTTCCAGTAAAACCATCTCCATTTACAGTTGGTAACAAGTACAACTAACAACCACACTGGTAAATGTACGAATTTTGCGACCTGGTGGTCAAGTGGTCGAAACAGCCTCTCGACATTCTCAGCGTAAGTATGCATAGTACTTGCCCCCTGGTGCACCGGGTACACCCTTTTTTTAACAACTAACAACCACCCTTGTCAAGTTACTGCTTACTTGATCTGGATAATAAAATAATTTGCAACGTCTGGTTGTGGTAATTGTGATCTAATTTGCATGTCAATGGATCTCTTTAAACTTAGGAGTAATTCTGTTTTGAAATCAAATGCCTAAAATCTTTTGTTCTTGTTGATCTGTTGTTCTCTCTCTGGCATGGCCAGCTGATTTTTCAAGTAGACAGATCATCTTCTAGACTTTATGATGACATGATGTGCATACACAAGGCAAGAAAGGTTGGTAACTGCTGTCTGAGATCCCCATAAGTTTCATATCCGAGTTGTCAATTCTTAGTTACTTCATGGAAAGGATGGTCTGTTCTTTTTCTGATATTTTTCAGTGTAAGGTGTTTCAGCTTTCTGAAGGACAGAAAAGGTGGGAAGTAGTGTTGTCTTCTGATACTTTTGTTTAGACTTTAGTCGAATTGAACCGTACAACAATATCTGGTCTCCAGTGGATGTTTAGATCAGCCAGTTTGGTTTTCTGGTTTTCTGAGTAGTTGTCATTGTAAAGCCCACTTGAGCTGGTAGGAGTACTGATTATGCCATTGTACACAAAGTGGGACTTCAATTGAGAGTGACAATTCATTCAGGGTTAATAGGAAATTCTTAACTATCTCTCTCCTATATGAGTCTGATCTTCAATCTCTTTATTTCTCCTAATGGGTGCCTACAGTGGCTTTGGATTATAGATCCCATGTTAGGTTTGTGGAAGGAGGCAGAGAGCTCCTACCAGATGTCGAGGTCAAATGCACCCATAGTTGTTGGTGCTGTAGGAGGGCTTGCATTGATAATGCTTGTCATTGTGCTTGTGTGGTTTTACATGTTGCAGTGTAAGAATTCAAACAAGAATTCAGAAACAGGTTCTTCAGACCCATCTACACTAGGTAGGACCTTATTTGGATAAGCCATTAGAATTCCTCAGAGCTATGAATGTTTGGTAATAACTCTTTCCCTCTCCTGCTGTAGTTACAGTGGACTGGAATAGGCGAGCTGGATCGAGTACAGTGGGAGGTCCCCATATATCAGGACCACAGGAAGGGAAGCAGTTCATGCTTGATAAGTTGGAGCATGCAACAAAGCAATTCAGTGAAAGCAATGTGATTGGACATGGTAGTTTTGGTTTAGTCTACAAAGGTTTGCTACGTGATGGAACTGTTATAGCAGTTAAAAGGCGTCCAGGTCCTTCCAGGCAGGAATTTGTAGAAGGGGTATTACTATTTTCATCCCAAACTGATAACTTTGTTCATATTATCTGTTTTTATCAGTTGGAAGTTGGAAGTTGGAAGTCTCTCTTTTTCTGTTGATCCATTATTAGATTCACAATATACACCAACTTGACTTTATCAGCTTTATATTTGACAATTTTTTTGTTCCCATGAGTAACAAGGCCAAGGTTCTTTTGGGTTCACAGATTCTACTCATTTCTGAAGGCTATGTTTGTGAAAGGGTTCATAGGGCTTTCATGATTGCCTTACTGAAGGAAAAGGTCGATACCATGGTTCAAGTAAGCAGAATCCCCAATGTGACTGGCCTCCGCCGATTCTGATTCGAATCAGTCAATTTGTACGATGTAGATCTGCTTCCTTAAACCATGGTCAAATACTGAATGCCTTAGGATCATTTGGGGTCAATTAATCTTAAAAGTCTTTAAAATTGCTTTATTTTAATCACCTAGTTAAATGAAGATATTTTTGACTTGATTCATCTTAAAGATTTTAATGGTGCTTCATTTTAATTGGCAAATTAAATAAAGCATGTCAGTATCTTAAATAATGATAAACCATATGTTCTGTCATTTATATAGAAATATTGGAAAGAACAATAGAACTCAAATGATTTTGTATGAGATATAACACTGTCATGTGATAAAACAGGCATACTACCTGTCGGAGATCCGGCACCGAAACCTTGTTAGCCTTCTTGGTTATTGCCAGGAAGATGGCTCTCAAATGTTAGTTTATGAATATTTGCCCAATGGCAATGTATGTGGTCATCTATATGGTAAGTCTCAATTTGTTGAAAATGTTTCTCAATGTTATATGTGGTCATCTATTGTTGAATATCTGTCTGCTTACTCCTTTTTTACAGATACTGGACAAGGATCACAACTGGAGTTCAAACAAAGGCTTTCCATAGCCTTAGGGGCAGCTAAAGGTAGACATACTGAAAAATTCAATGAGGATTCTTTCAACATTTCCAAGAGAGAGATTAACTGAAGATATGATGAGTTCCTACAAAATGTCAATTTGCAGGTCTGTGTCATTTGCATAGTCTGAGACCTCCTCTAGTACACAAGAACTTCAAAACGGCTAATGTCTTGGTTGATGAAAGCTTCATGGCAAAAGTTGCTGATGCAGGGGTTTCTGAGCTACTTGAAAGAATTGAAGATGCGGGTCCTTCATCTCGGTCAATGGATGGTGATGTTTTCCAAGATCCAGAGTATCTTTTTTTCCTTCACTCATGGTTTTTTGATATGATGTATCACATTGGATCTTCTTCAATCTTTTTCTAATCAATCATTGATGTACTTGTTTAGGAAAGGAGAATCGAGATTATTCTCTGAAAAGAGTGATGTCTACAGTTTTGGGATATTTCTCTTGGAGCTCATAACTGGACAGGAGGCTTTAAGAATTAACCAGGGATCTAATGAAAGCTTGAACCAGTGGGTAAATAAGCAAGCTTTTTATAGTATTTTTCTTGCAAGATGTAGCTAGTGTTTTAGCACTTTTCATCTAAATTGGGTTTTTGACACTGAAGTAGGAAAGCTTACAATACCCAACAAATGACTAACTGCAAAATGCACTTTCTGCTTTCCATTACACGACTCTTGTATGAGGAGAATCTAATTTGATGTTCACTATTATTTTAACTCCAATATGGAGAAGGTTGAATCACTTGCGAGTTCAGACAATCTTGTTGACAACCGGCTGGCCGGAACCTTCACTTTGGAGAGCATGAAGAATTTGATCAATTTGGCATCATGGTGCATGAACTTAGCAGGAAAAGTGCGACCAAAAATGGAAATGGTTGTGACCTTGCTTGACCGAATTCTAGAAAACGAAAGAACAATGACCACAGTAATGGGTGAGGGTACTGCCACAGTTACTCTAGGGAGCCAATTATTTACTTAAAAGGTGAAGAGATGGAAAACAAATGGTTTTGTGTGTTTCTGGTTCTACTTGGGCCAAAGCTTGTGAAAGCCAAAATAGAGGAGCTAGCTGTGGTTTCATTTTGCTTTTGGGTGTCTACAAGCTTCTTTCTTTACTTCTATTTGATGTGGATGTACATAACAATTTCTCCCACCCCTCCCCCTCCCCCCCAAGAGTGTGAAATAATAGTTCAGTATTCCAAGAAAATTGTTTTTTACAGTTCAAGCCAAGTAGACCTAAGTTTGATTCACATCGACATTCTTTTTGTCATCCAAACCCTGGGGCATGTGATCCTCCTCCTCTTGTTCTCTTGCCAAGTTCTCAATATTCTATCAATGATATCATATTTTCTCCTAACGGCATTTTTTCATGCTTTTAAAATAAGGAAAAATGTAATGAATTGAAGTGTTTGATGATGTCCAAGCTTCAAACTGAAGCAGCTTGTTTTGCTACATGGACTAATTTGACCATTGGATAATATTGATTTTGTTAAAATTTGAGCCACATGGACCCCCATTTTTTAGGGCTCTTTACCCTATTTCTTGCACTTCACCTAGTCCTCCATTCAGGAAGGTTGGAATACCTTCAGCCAATTGCTCCATAGAAACTGCAATAAAACTGAACTTCATTATTCAAACAGGTTTTGGCTACTCTGAAGTCTTCCCACCTACATAAAACAATGAATACATTGGACAAGATTTTGTTCTACAAATTCTTGGACCCTGTTGCAAATTGAATGGGAATCCTACTTCTAATGGGTACAAGGATATGACTATGTGCTTGAGATGTTGACAGGGGCTGAGTGGCTGACAAGTGCTTGTGGACCCTGCAGCAGGCACAACACCTTAAAGAAACCAAAAAGTAGAATGCTTCATCTTTAGATCTTGTGTATCAGATTTTTCTTTTCTTTTTTTCCCTTTTTTATGGCCAGGACATCAGATTATGACAGTTAAAAAAGTCTGGTTCTTTAATGGGATTTATTTCAATTATGAATTAATGCCAGTACTGTTCATCAGCCAGATTAGTCATTCAGAATAAAAAATTTTCTCAGCATCATATGCAAAACTAATTTATCATGAAAAGGGAATACAACAACTCAGCATCTTAGAACATTAAAAGAATACAGAAGTGATTCATGTACAATCTCCCACGAAATCTATTAATCTACAGATTAAATTACATTAAGAATGATGCAAAACTATTTTTATTTCGGTTGTGAATAATGAATACATATAATGTAATGTAAATCAACTATCATTCTGGTCCAATAACTAACTAAAGGAAATCACAAGCAATCCATCATATAACAAATGTGATCATCCAAGATATAAGCTCTCTTCTCTATAGTTGTATTCCTCTTCCAATTCTCCACTGCTCTTTCAACTATGGCTTTGCCTTTGTCGTATCTCTTCAGCAGAAAACTTGTGATGTATGCCCAAATGGGCCCTGGCTTCAGTACCTTAATGTACAGTCTCCATCTCTTGTTCCAGCTGCCTGTGAGACAACAGCAGGTAAGCCAAGAGATACTACAAGACATACGGGGATATAGACAACCCAATGCCATCAGAGGCAACTGGAGGAAAATAACCGACAATCGAATTGAGTCACAGATCTATTTCTGCCTAGCTTGTGAGATGTATGCAAAAAATCTTCAAGTTCATCTGGGTTTATTTGAGTTGAAATAACAGACATGGATAAGGGTAAGGGAAGTGTGTTTATACTTGGGGTGGTGTCTTATATATCCGCATCCAATAGTTCTGTATTAAAATTAGTAAACAGAAGGAAGTATACCTGTATTTTAAGACAAAATCGAGCAATATTAACAGTTTAATCAAATATTAAGTATTAATGACCCATGATCATTGCTGAATTATGGTTCCAATAGTTCCTTCCACCAAGTTAAGCATAATTATCTAACATCCAAGGTTTAGTATTGTAAAGAGAAAGGATAGGCAACTAACTGTACTTTGATACTAGAATTATCAATCATTCAAAATCTAAGTTGTTGCTGACCACCAGCACCAACATGATTAGTCATTAGTGAAAAAAAAAAGTTTGAAATTTGATATCACATAATTGAAACAAAGACATCCCAGCACTTGACCCTGCTCCCTCTGTAGGGACTAAGATCCATAACAGAGGAGGACCCATAAAGATTTATAGTTGCTAAAAGGTAGAGACACTAGTTACTTTTTGTCATGTCAGTGAGTAAATCTTTTAAGAGAAGTAACAGATATGGAAAGAAACATTTTATCATGTGCATTCTTCCTCACTATCATGGTATTCATAGATTTTTTGGTGCTTTGTTATGCCAAACTTGACATGGTATCGATGCTCTGCACTGACCATAATGCCTCAAACTTGCTAATACTTTAACTTGTAAAATTAAGGGTAATTTAGAATGCCACCCCTGGATAATGCCACAATTATAAAATCATCCCCTCTGTTTCACCAAATGATTTTACCCTTCTTCCCTTCTTACCTGTCTTACGGCGTCCCCTCTGTTTCACCAAATGATTTTACCCTTCTTCCCTTCTTACCTGTCTTACGGCGTTGTCTTGCTGATCGGCATCCTTATGATCGACCTCTTCCTTGATCTTGAGACCCTGTAACTCGTCCACACAGTGGCAACCTTCCTCATCACTCAACGAATCACCAATGCCGGCGACGACGACGACATCATCCCCGAAGGTTTGTGGCAGGCCACCGCCTTTCTCATTGCCAAAGGGTCCCAGTTGCGGCGCTGTCGGTGCCGGTGATATCCCTACAAACGCATCCAACAACTTGCCATCGCTTGGGCCAGGATCCTGGATACAGCTATTGGCATCGTCTTCTTCATCTTCAGCCATGGTGAGGATAGAGGAAGCCCGAAAGCTGATGGAGCTGGCGGCCTTGAGGAATGCTTCTTTGATGGCTTCAGGGGAAAAAGCACAGTCCTCCAGGCCTGCATCTTCGAGCCTCGGTGGTCCCGTGGTCGAATCGTGTTCAGCAGCCCTTCATCCCTGGTTGCTTCCATCCTCCTCGTAACCCTAACATTTACCCTCAAAAGAATCTTTGATTTAGATCCCGAAATCGTGTTCAACTTACTCCTCTTTTCTTGGGTTAGGGTTTCAATTGGAGAGTATTAATTTGATCACACAGGTAGTGATCTGGTCTGGTTTATCGGATCCACCGGTAGCCGAGCTTTGAAGTCGGACATAACCTACTGTCTCTTGCATCTCCTCATCTGATCTCTCCCTTTCTTGCTCTCGATAGTTTGCAAACCCCTCTTCCTGCTGCATTAACCTCCAGACTCGCCACCCACCGCCCACCCATTAGCGATGATCAGTATGCAGATGCACAAATAAATGGCATAAAAACAAAAAAGAAACTTGGGGTTCGAAGGAGCAAATGTTCACCTAGGATTTGAAGCCATGGCAACTATGGAATCAGTTCTAGGGCTTGTGACTTGAGCAGTAATTTTTCTGCAACTCACAGTTCCCAAGTTCAATCGAGATGCATCCGTCCTCGGACCACCGGTGATCGTTGACAGTTCAATATTTCTGCAACTCAACAGTTCACAGTTCACAGTTCACAGTTACCAACCATGGACGGGTGTTCATACAATTGTGACATTCTCCAGGGGTGTCGCTGTAAATTCATAGAAACCAAATAACTAAATCTCAAGTCTTTTTAATCCGTATTAAAAAGTGTTGCATCTAAGGGTGTCAATCGGTCGGGCCAGTCTGGGCCTAGCGGTGTGAAACCTTTGCACTGTGATCTTTTGTTTACTTAAATGGGCCTAGATTTAGGAGGCATGGTACGATTTGTAATTAGGTCGATTGGTATCGGGTTTTATCTGACTACCTTAAACAGGCTTAAACGGGCTATGGACCTACTTAAGTCTAAACGGATTCTAAACAGGCTCCCCCTAAAATTTTTTTTTAGGTGAATTAAATGTCCATAAATCTTTAATTTGAACATAGTAAATGTCACCCAAAAACTCTTCATAGTTAATCATATATGAGATCATTGTTGTTTCTTATAAAAATAAAATAAAAAATAAGAAGATAAATTATGACAAGTACCAAAGTGATTGTTCTCCACAAAAACTATCTATCCTTCATTCAAAAGACCCTATTTTATTTTATTACAAAGTTGGATGTAATACCGTGTTCAACATCATCTATCATAAATTTTTTATGTGGTAAAATAGGTACTTAGGTAATTTTAAAGGGATCGGGTCGGTCGAGTTAAATGGCTCGGTTCAAGCAGGCTTCTTAAACGAGCCGGGCAGTCAGACACCCGACGGGCTAGTAGCATACACCGTAAATGCCCATCTAAGCCTGACGCGTTTATTAAACGGGTCGATTTAGATTGGGCTTTAAGCGAGTCGGGCTCGGCTGGGCCTAGTGGTGCGGGCGACACCCGTAACTGCATCAACCCCTAGCTCCTTTAACCCTAACAAGTAACTAAGTGGTTGGTACCTACTAAACAGAGCTTGGGCACACAGTAATTCTCAGATCAACAGCATAGGGCAGGGGCAAACGTAAGAGACAATAGTTTCTGAAGCATTGTGATCATTTCATTTTGTTGGAGAAAGTAGCAGAGAGTACCTGAAGAAGCCAGGAGAAAGGGATGGAGATTCCAAGAAGGGTTGCGAATGACATGATTTGGTCACTTCGCAGTCTAAATTCTAAAGGAGGAGAAGAAGAAGAATGAAGAAAAAATGAAATTTGATGGTTGACACGGAATTTTGAGAAGCCATTTTTCCCAGAGAGAATGAGATATTGGTTTCTGATGAGAAACAGACTGTAGAGAGAGAGAAAGAGACTGTAGTCTCTGGTATTTCGCTTTTTCTCTTTCCTCTGCAGTCCGAACTCTGCAAATTAGTAAGGAAGGCCTGACTGGTCCGTGACTCTCGATCAGCTTTTCAATAATCTGGAATCGGATCTACGAATCGCCCTATTCGGATTGGGAACGGCAATCACCAATCCCAATTCTTAGAAAAAAAAAATACACACAAGGAATCGTTGGAATATCCCATTAGATTGGCTGATTCTAGGCGTTGGGAATTGACACTGACCGATTCCGACCCCGATTCCAGGTTTTAAAACAAGGGCTTGGTTACATCCTATGCGATTTTTTTTTTTTTTCTTAAATCTTGGATTTAATTTGCAAAATTCTAATTTTATCGCATGACAAATTATATTTAGACCGAGAATTGACATGCAAACATAAGGACTAAGGAGTTTGGTTCTCTCTTACAAAATTTGGGCCTTGTTCGATCTATCATGTGACAAATCATTAGGTGATTTAGAAAAGGCTTGATGTAGTCTAGACTCTAAGAGTCGAAGAGGAAGGAATCATGGTTGATCCAACTAGGAATTTTTTGCCAACTTAGATAGAGAAACCACACCCTTAAAGAGTGGCTAACTTAATACTCTTTTTACAACCCCATCATTTCTTAAGGTGTCTTCAAAGTGGATACACAAGGTTCAAATGAACCTGTTTCAGTCATGGTTTTAATCCACGGTATTGAATCAGGTATTGATCATTTTAGTGTCCGATATTAGATTAGGTAATGATATTGATATCGATATGTATCAATCCGTATCATATGTTTTTACTCTAAAAGATATTGATATTGTACCTTATTTTGACATTTTACCTTCTCTGTATGCCGTATCACCGATCCAATATCAATCAATTATCGGTATTAATATCAGACCATACCAATACAGATCGACCGATACGATCTACTACCAATTCTTAAAACCCAGGATCCGGTCTTAAAATATGGGAACTTGTATATGGGAATTGGTTCTAGATCCTTACAGCAGTGAGCAATGACTGCTACATCTCTGAAATGGATGGATGGATGGATGGATGGAGATAGTTGCTTTCAGTACCCCCAGTTTTCAAGTCTTTTCAGTGGCATGGTCTTCAGTCCTTGAGTCTCAAGATTGGGTTCACGGCCATAAAACAGTAAGTTACATAATGCCATATCTGATACTAAAAGCTCCATAAGGCTATGTTTGAAAGCCAAGAAAATAAAAGAAAAAGATTAAAAAAAATAAAAGTGAAGAGAGAGATATAGATACATTAAAAATCATTATATAATTTTAATTTTATCTTATTATATCTTTTCGTATTTTTACTTTTCGTTTCTTGACTGCCAACCATAGCCTAAGGATTACTCAAAATAACCAAAGTGAAAAGAAAAAATGAAGCCAAGAACATTGGACCATTCATGAAATATGACAAACCCAGTTTCCCTCCTCCACCTCCCACAATGGTGAACCAATGTGGTAGGATGGGACCCTTTGGGACTCCAAGAACAGTCTCAGACTTCGTCTAGTCAAAGAAGGGTAGTATAACCCTCTATTCTCTAAATTTCTCTTTTTGACTATGTTTGGTAGTCAAGAAAAGAAAAGAAATTGGGGAGAGAAATAAACACATAAAAAAATCATTATAGAATCATAAACTTATCTTCTTTTTTTTTCTTTTCTTTTCTTGGCTACCTAAAATAGCCTTAAGGTGTATGTATCAGGCACAGATTCTTATGACAAGAGTCTCAGAATGTTCAATTCTATCCATCATTTTTGGAAGGTTGGACAACTCAGTTGATCTTACTTCATGGAGTTAGTCAGCTGAACCCCGAAATAATACTATTTAGGGCAACTCGATGGTTTGAGTTCTTACAGTTCAGGATTTGCTATTACATTCAAATGGAACAAGGTTGTTGTTACTGTCCAACCATGACAGATTCCGATTCTGGACGTTTCAGAGTGCTTGATTTTAGGGGTTTTGGGACATATCGCTGAGTTTTTAGATATGAGAAGTCAATTCTAAGGTTTTTGGGACTGATTCCACGGCCGATTCCGAGTTTAAAATCCATGATGTCCATGCCAAATATCTTCCCTCTTATGAACATTGTACATTGTACCACAGCTTGTCTTGCCAGACCCACCATTCAGACTTCGGAAATGATAATGTGAACTCATGGGTGCTTGAAACTCCATCAACTCCTATTGGAATCAAAGGACTGCAACACAATACAGTTGTGTTTGTTTTTTCCTATTTTTCATGCACCCAACTTTCTGTGAGAGATTTATGAAGATTTCATGCTATAGTGGGTTCACTCTTAACAGAAGTACAGACACTTGGTGGCAATAGGTGAAATTGTGAAATACCAGTGTTTTAAAAATCAGGATCAGATCAACCAGATCAGCTGATTCTGCATCGGAACCGGTCAGGGTCAGTGAAGAATCAATCAGTACCAATAAGCCTGTCACGTTTTACAGGGCAAAACCAGTAGTAAATCCAGCTGAACCCTGATCCTCTCTCTCTCTATCCTTTCCATCCTGTGAACCACAATATTTCAGTTACGGGAGAAAGAACGCTACCTGGTCATGTGGCCACTACACCAGCACCAGGGCTAGTGGGAGTGTGTGCTCAAGCATCCAACTAGAGGGACAGGGGCATCTTTTCACGGTGTCCTGTGTCTAGGCATAAGAGGGCACAACCGGGTAGCATTCTTTTCTCCCTTCAGTTATATATTTTAAAGATGCAACTAATATCCAAACAAGTAAAAATCAAAGAGAATGTACAAATCAATCTAACTATTAACTGAAAAGTCCTATGAACTACAGGATTACAGTTAATATAGTTTCGGGATGTAAATAATATCCAAGCCAGTAAAAATCAAAGGGAATATACAAATCAATCTAAGTATTCAATGAAATTTTCAGTTTCATTGGTTCAAGTCAATCAAAGTCTTACCATCACGCATGCAGATCCAGTCTCTTCTGCATTACTCCCCAAGATACCATCATGGAATGGCAAGTTTCACTCGAATAGGTGGTAAGTACATGGCATGGATGGAAAATTTGGAGAATGTCTCATTGACTTTTCAATCTTTAATTTCTAAACCAAAGTGCTCATTTAAAATAGCTTTAGGAACTCTTACAAATCCCTTTGCTACTTCCTCCATCTCTTTGAGTCTTGCAGACTCTCTGTTTATTTGTTTCACTCTGTTCAAGACATTTGCAAGTAGAGCATCAGAGTTCCCTTCGGTATCTGGTGATTGTTTAGCCAGTTCAGACCTCTCCTTATCGAGCTGTTCATACATGCTAAGAATGGAACTTTTTTTAGCATAAAGCCTCTCCTTGGCAATTCTGTATTCTGTTTCCTGAGATCTCTTCAACGATTGGAGCACCTGGTCAATCTCATCTTCAAGTTTTGAAGCTGCAATCCGATGGTCTGAAGTTATGTAGATAGGTTGTTGAGAATTATTCTGTATGGCAGTGAGATCAAGGGGGAACTCTGAGCCTGTTGTGAAATCCGGTGCATCTTGATCAGCTGCAACCTCCAGAGTCCCTAACAAGGTCAAGTAGCTTCCAAAATGAGACGTCTCATCATGCTAAAAAGGTCAATAGTCTGACATGTTAAAGGATTAACAAAATGCATTGCTAAGGAGTTTTAGTGGACTTAGAAGTGTTCAAAATTTACCCGTCGACAAAATAAATTTAATAGAAAAGCTTTGAAGAGATTGAATTGTTGACATGATGCCTCAACCAAAAAAAAAAAAAAAAAAAAAAATCTGATTTATCTTGTATTATTTTTATTTCTTGGTAGAAATTTTCATATATGATAAGCAATAACAACCGACAATGGAAAAGCATAACAACAACAAGATAACTGGTAAATTTAAGAGTAATGGATTCAGCAAGCCTATGTCATAAAAGCAGAGATTTTTCCCCAGTAAGAAGTTTATATGCAAACTAACCTGTGGAAACAGCAGATCTATCATCTTCTTTCCAAATTTCTTCAAGAGCAGTACCACATTTTAGCTGATTTCAATATCAGATTGTCATGCAACTGATTTGAGAAAACCAAAAATAACAGAACTTTGGAAGAGATGACTACCGCTAAAATGTGTCCTAAAATGGGTCAACTTTTACCTTTCTCATAGCCAACTCCATACAATTCAGCAACTTCTTTGCGCTTGTTCTTTGTGAGCCTCGTAAAATGCACAAACCTAGGGTCAAAATCTTCTCAATATCCTCCTGAGCATTGAGAGATTCACAGGTCTTTAGAAGCCTTGTAACATGTGAAATGAGATCTGTCCTCCTATCACAACGTCTGCAATAATATTCAACATCTAATCCAATACTTCCTCCCACAGTCCCAGCCATGTATGAACGAAGAGCACATTTGATGTGTGCAACATGCCCACAAATATAGTTATCATCCATCTTCATTTCGCATCTAATAAAACTATAACCTCCATATGTCCAATCAATAGTTTTACAGCAAAGTATACAACAACAGTCACGACAGAAACCAGGTTCACTGCAACATATATTACAATCCATGGCTGGTAGAGAACAATTCTCTGCTAGTAGTTGGGGATTGCACATCTTATTTCTAGCCTTACAATCCATATTCTCATTCTGTGACTCAGATTCAGAATGCATAGCCATGTCTTCCACAGGAAGCATATCACCCAAAGTAATCCGGCCTGTAAGCCCCACAAAAAAAAAATATATATATTATATTACAGAATGAAAATCACCATGTTCCTGTGATCCCAAATGAGTACTGGCACCTGTTCAAAATAGGATTATCTAACATTTTAACATGAAATAATTTCTCATTACTGTGATACTTTGATGAGGTAAAGAGAAGAGGTAGGGAAAAAAAACAAATCAACATAGGAGATTCCCTCTTTTCTATTCCTCAGAAGGAGAAGAAAGTAAAACTTCAAATGCACACAGTGAAACTAACAATTATGACAAATGGATCCGGTGGTCACGTAACGGGGTATGTAATAGATGTGATTTTCTTATTGACACCCCTTACGGTGTCAAATGATTTGTAATCTTACTTTTCTACCTTTTTAGTATAACACATTTTCTTTCCAGTAAGTGTAAGTAAAAAATTGTAATTTCACATATATATACTCGAAACATGTGCAAGACAACGAGAGCTTTTGATAATGATATAATGATAAGCCACTTTAAAAATATTTTTGAAAATCCTTTCATACCCTAACTTAAATAAATTTTGGGAATAAGAAAACAGACAATTAAATGAAGGTGTTAAGTTCTAAATACACCTATAGAGGTGTCATTTAGACACTCCCACAATAGATTTAGGTTCTCTGTTTTTTCCCCTTTTTTCCCTCCACATCTTCCAATTAAGAAAAAAATATCCCCAATAGAGAGTGACTGCTTCCAGGTATTTATTGATTGTGCAATGCCATATAAAGAATTTATTGGGCTAGAAAGGACTTATTTCTCTTCCAGCTGGAATTCCATGTTTTATGAGTTATGTATACAGTTTTTTATGGGTTTTTTTTTTTATGTATAGTTTTAATTTAGCTTGTATAGATTGTTGGGGTATGATCATACTTCAGTTGTACTTATATATTTTGATCAATCAAATAAGAAGCTGTGTTGTTTCCGATAAAAAAAAAATTAAAAAGGGCTGGTGCTATTTATCCATTCTTGATCAAGTGCATCACAACAACAATGCCACGAAGAAACAAAAACAAATTGCTCATTGGTCATCACATCAAATCATTTATTTCTGGATTCTTTGGCAAAAGGAAATGCAAAATGTGGCAAAGCTATTTTGTAAAACAACTCCAGATATGAAGATTTGCTTTCTTCAAAATCAATTTTCCACATTAAATAACCCGCGATTTAATTGCATACAAGAATAAGCCAAATGTGCTCTGTATATGTGATATTTAGGAATTAGATCATGCAAGTCATATCTTGAATTCTATAAGGTTCTCAGATATAGGGAAAAAAAAACACTAATCAACTGATCTGATCTAAATATTATCCAAGGACAATCATTATGAAATGAATCCAAGCTGGATGCCCATCCATTGGGGAAACATTAGATCCATCAAGACAAGAGTCATAATGGAAAATATTGACAGTGTGGGTAAGCAATACTACACAATGAAGTAACCTTTCATCAAAAGTGACAACTTAAAAGGAAACTCAACCAATGCACAAACATGTGCAAAAGAATGGTCGTGGAGTACCAATCCTATAACTAATAACATGTAACTGATGCAGCTAATCACCTAAATGGCTTATTTTATACGAAATAAGCTTTGGGTTGGGTCATGTATGTGTTGAACCTTTGACCCAATGTGTTTTCATTATAATGGGCCAATAGTATGGTCAGATGCTAAGCATACGGGATTAATTAAGTATTTTATTTTAATCGTTATTAAGTGTTTTAGTTAGGCTACATTAGGATTCTATAATTCCAATCATGTTTTGAGTTAGTTTCCTTGTCAGCTTATATTACCTTATTAGTTAAGGATTGATTTTCTAGTGTTTGAATCTGTTTATTAGTCTTCTATATTATTTTTTAAGGGGGTGTTACTGAGAAGTATGCTGCTGTGAGACCCAGTGAGGAGTTGTGAAGATTTGGGATTAGAAAGATTCTGATCTAGGCCTATTGGTGGGATATCAAATATCACATCTATTCGTGTTATTAGCAAGGGAAGTACCATTCATTTTTTTGTAATGTATACTAGGGGTAGTTTCGTGCTTTCCAGTGTAGAGCATTTCTATATGTAATGTATAAAATAGGAGGCGTTGACCTAATCACGAATTTCCCTTTCTCTCCATCTCTCTTCTCCTCTCACATTCCTCTCTCTTGCTCTCACATCAATATCTTCTATATTTCCTGTTTTCTTCCCTCAAGTGAAATTTTAATACTGTTTTTGGGTGTTTACGGCTGCAAGTTGATCCCTTCATACAAAGGAATCAAACCCTCATATTGAGCTGCTTCTTGGAGGTGTTAATCACCCTTCCAGCAGTGTAGTTCGACCAAGGTTTTATCTCCATCCAACCTACTGTTCTGCTGTTCCTGAAGTTCGTAGATTTCAGGAACTTTAATTACTAATTCTGAAATCATCCCACAGTTTACAATCTGACAGTTGAATTTGCCCATACTTCGGGGTTTTAAAGTGCATCCTATTAGTAACCTTCAACAACCTTCGACCAGGGTATTGTGCTGATCAGACCTTTTGATCTGTTGCTATAATAAATCTAGCAAAATCTGAATTTTGGACCTCCTAATATACTGTTTTGGTTGTTTGTGCTCGATCAGAACATTGTAATATTGCAGTGTTTTGGGGTTTGATTATTCTAACACTTTGTGAACATTGATCAAAATCAAACATTCATCAGATAAGGTTGATAAGGTAGAAATAGGATTGACAAGTCAACCTAATCCCAATGCTGCAGGATACTATCAAAGAACAACCAACAATAAAGGTAGAACAGCAGTGCAACAGATCAGGATAAGGGAGAAAACAGATCTGGAAATCTAAGTTATTGATTCCAGAAATTAGGGTTTTTGGGATCAGAATTTAAATCAGATGTGAAGGGTGAAATCAGGTACTGAAATAGAATTATAAAAGAACATAAAACATGAGTAAACATCAATGGAAACAAGAAAAATCAGAATAGCCCTGTCGATTGCTGTTTCAGACTCCATTAAAAGACAAAATAAGGGTGATTTCTTATAACTCACCAACGACAGGTCAGAATGACCGAATTTTTGGTCGAGCTCCTCCCTTGATGAGGGGCACCTTCAATCCAAATTATGGTGAATTCTCATGGCTCAGTTGGCCTACAGGATTGGAGAGCAAGAAACAGGGGGAATCTGCACAGAAACTGTGAGAAGAACTAGATTCAGTTACCTTTGATTGACGGCATGCAGCAAAGCAAGTTGAATAACTTGAGAATAGATCCTCTTGGGCTTCACACCGCAAAGAGTCGCCAGATCAGACACCAGCTCTTCAACTACGATCAAACACACAGCAGTTCTTCATGGAGAAGACAACAGCAGCAGCCATCAATTGGGTATTCAAAATCGTCGAGCTTATGGGAGCCTTCTTGATTTATTTATGGTGATAATGGGGGAAGTTACATTCTAACAATTGGCTGGTTCCAAAGAAGGAACCTCCAATCGATTCTCCTTGTACAATAGTTTCTAAAACTAAAAATGGAAAAACTAAAGAAAAGGAAAGTAACAGCTAGCTTACTGGCTTCCTAAGAATTAAAACAAGACATCAATGAAATCGAATCAATGCCTGGTTCAACTAATGAACGAAGCCACTACTAGACCCAAAATAAAATCAACCAAAACAAATAACCCCCCAACTACAAAATCAGCCCTCTTCCAGTTCTACCCGATAGGGTTCTTCTTCCTCCTTAAATATGTCTTCAATGCTGCATCAGTTACTTTGACCCTATCATTGACCTAAATTCTGTTTAAGGGTTTTCCTTGAGATCCCGTTAAAAGGGGTGTGTAATCTGGATCTAGGGTTCATCGATCTACCCCCCACCAACAATGCTTTAAAACAGTAGTCATCTGACCTAGAATGAAAATACAAATGAGATGTCCTGACACGCACGCTATGAACTCCCTACAAAATAAACACACATATTATCCAGAAGTGTTCACTCAGCAAACTAGCTCCAAGTAAGTACATGGACAGACACCCAAGAAGTAAAAGATAAACGAATCATGTAAATCACGTATGACAAAGTGTATACATATGAAACAAAAGACAGTATAAATGTGCATAATCTAGACAATACATGAATCAAAGAGACACCAGGATGACTTCCAATGAGACAAATGTCAATAATATAACTGAGAAGGAGCAACCCAAAAACTAAATGAAGAAAGTAGAGGCATAGAGATGAATGGAGATATTTAAATGCTTATTAAACTCATAGATAACTTAGTTGTGTTGTGAACCATCATTATTAGGAATCTATGAGAATGAAAATATGTTAGTGTAGGTTTTGATGTGCTTTGTAAAATTTATATATTGGAACTTCAAATGCTTATCGGAGGTTCACATGTAATCACTTGCAATCAGCACTCGCTAAATTCATTAGAGCAAGTACCCATAAAATTTCCAACCACGACTCGGGGCCATTCATAATGTGGCCTCTAGCTGCCATGTGGCAAATAGGAGAAAAAGATGGCAGATAAAATTGCCATATGGTGAATAAAATAAACTGTCTAATTTAATGCCGCAAAT
The DNA here is from genome assembly GCF_013358625.1 of Macadamia integrifolia. Lineage (NCBI taxonomy): Eukaryota > Viridiplantae > Streptophyta > Magnoliopsida > Proteales > Proteaceae > Macadamia > Macadamia integrifolia. The sequence goes on along the minus strand of NC_056566.1, from coordinate 28,064,634 downwards.
AAGAGATGGTTCCCTTATTTGGATAAGGAAAATCCAGTAATCATTTGATGCTAACAATAATTGTGGAAATTATTAAAAGATGACAACTAAAAATTGTTTATACTTAAGAGGCTTCCCCCCCCCCCCACCAAAAAAAAAATATGTTATAAGTAACAGATTGATGCACCTTGTCAATTCTATGGAGAAGATCATTTTTAGAAGCCAAATATTAGTTCTAATCTTATTAAAAATTACATTAGGAGGATATGTTATAAGCCCATGTAATTATAGAAGAAATAAGGTAAATCTAGCTGTTCCTAACAGCTAATTCTCCAGGAAAATATTGCATAAAAATAGATGGAGCCAAAAAGAACATCACTACTTCATTCAGACCTTTCGCTCGGTTGTTTTCTGCAGGGATCTTCCAACTAAAAGAGGAAAAGAAGGCATTAACATCCTTATCAGGGAATTCTGTCCGGATATATTGTTCAACCGAGGGCTTGCTCGCGAAGCTCCGTCTCTTACGCAAGGTCGTCTGTAGCCTGATTGGAGGATACAAGTACCTATCACCCCAGAAGCCACGAATTGATTTCCTTTTTCCTACCTTCCAAGTCCAGTTATCACCAGGGTTAGGCCAATCTATAGGAGCATATGGCAGGCCTTCACCCGATTCTCCTGCCGAAACTAGCCTGAGATGTAGACCGTTTTCCTTTATCTCAGCCTCATAACCCATACTTTCATCAGGAACTGTGGAATTCATTTGTTCTATTTCTCTGGAGTTCATTGAGCCTGATGAACTGTACCTGATCCAGTTGGTCATTAGCAATTAAAAAAAAATCATAAATTAAAAAGACTATAAGTGCTAATCATTCACATAGTGTTGCTTTATACGGGATATAAAATATAGAGACAAACAGGCAGATTCTACCCTCAGCACCAGTGCCACCAGAACCACTGTCGTCACTAACACAGTAAATTACAAGGAGTTTCCAACTGGAAGGGGCAGGCGAATTGTGTTCATGCACACAATTATCACTGTTAAGATATATGCCATGATAAGGGGTTGTCCCTATTGTATAATAAGTTGGTTTAGTTAGTAGTTGAGACTTAAGTCTAGTTTGTTTCTAGTTTTATCTTCTACTCCTATTGTGTTTGTACATCAAATCCTAGTAGGAATTCCTACTAAGAGAAAAAGCATCACCACAGTAGAAGAGCTGGGTCTATCATGAGTCAGTATTCTCTCTCTTTCTCTCTCTACTTGCAGTTATTGGTTACAGATCCTTGGTATTGTCACAATCACCAAGCCAACACAATTTATTGACGAGAAAAAGAGACAAACACTGAAATTTTTATTTAGACTGCAAATCAGTTTTGTTTTTGGGGCAAAGTTGAGTGTGCATGGGGACATTTATACCTCATTGCTGATTCATAATTTCATATAGGTCAAGGCATATTTCAGGTCCATGTCATACCCATTTTGTACCAAACATATATTCTATGCCTATATAATTCACGCAGACTAAAACCATCGAGAATAATAAATGCTAAAAAATGCTTTCTAAAATTTGCATTCAAAAACTAATGATTATACAACACAACTCTTAGCAATTAAGCTAAGTTTAACTTGCAATCTACATGACCTATTATCTATTAGAACAGTGATTACATCACCCTCAGGTGAGTCAGCAAGCTCAATTGATCAAATCAAATAGTGGTATCCAGGGGTATTGTTGTAAATACAAGTGGGTGGATAATTGTAATTACAGACATATTATGCTCATAGAATTGATGGGTGAATCAACTACAGGTGAGCGATCATCTTCCTATTAATCATATATTAATATCAGAAATATGACAAGCTGGGTTCTGTAGAAGAACAAAGTAACTGAAGGTAAACTTCTTCAGGTTTGACTGCCAGATCGGTTGATAGGCCCAGTGATATCAATAAATGGAACATGCAATATGTTCAACTCATGCCATTTGGGAGCTAAATCATCGTCTACTCAATTGCATTACTATTTTGAATTATAAATGCAGATTTAGTTTCCTAATAAGGAGAAAAAGTTTTCAAAATTAAAACTACAAAATAATAACCCATTTGATTAAAGAAGTTTGCAAAACTTTGAAAATGTGATCGTCAATTAATAATGAGCTAGTCCTAACTATTGGTTGTTGGAGATGTAAATCTTCCATAAAAATGTAACTGCACTACCTTTAAGAAGACTTCAAACTCTTTTGGAGTCTTGATTCATGCTATTAAATCAGGAATCCAAGAATTTCAATTTAGTTTGAGTTTTTGATAGAAATCAGCATTAATAAATATAGTTTACACAGTAGGAAGAGTTTTATGCACTCGAGCGAAACCAGTCTCTACTATTATTTACATAGAATTACGAATTGATTCTGATGTTTCTCGGTCTCCAGTAGACAAGTGAAAGAAAACCTTTTTACAAGCAAAGAAATTTATAAACTTCGGCTATTGTCTTTGATTAACAGCGAACCACTAGATAGAATGACAACGACTAGGGATAAAATTCTAGCTCCTCACACCAAACCACAGAAGGGCTTTAAGACTTCTCAAACACGAAACTCAGATACTACTTCCGCTGTACTACCAAGGATTCTCCGTTTCTCCAGAGTCCAGCCATTCTAAAATAATAACCTTTCAAATTGGGGTGTTTGGTTGGAAGTAGAGTTGACGTAATTGTCGATAAAACATTTGTAGACATTGTAACTCTAGAAAGAATTTCTAAATGGACATAACTGAGTTTTATTGGATATTTATAGGCTTGCAATAAGTAGCCTCTATGATTAGGAGTAAGCTGAAAACTATTCTCAGATTTATTAAAAAAATAACTTTGGAGGAATACAGTTTTCTTTGGTTTAAGCCAACATCTGGAGACTGTACTAGTTTAGATTCTCCGGACCATCTGCAAAGACTGAAGAGAGGACACTCACTTGGTTCAGGATAAGCTGATTCCAATCCGGAGGAGATTGTCATGATTCATGTGACGGTGGATCATTGGTGTATAAAGCCAGATTTTAGGAGGTATTTAACAACACTTGCAGAAAGTGGCAAACCGTACAGTGGTCCTTTTCCCTATTGGGGCATCCATCCTCTACTCTCTCCAACTTCACTGAGTCCTAACAAATTCAATTTTTTTATGGTTGTTCACTTGACAATCTAATCTTCTAGGTTATGAGGATGTTTTGAGAGGGTTCAATTGCCTATGCCCACTAGAGGGTTACCATCACCAAGTTGTAATTTGTCACTATGGTGGGCTCCTACTAAAGGGTTTCACCCAGCTAGTCTTGGGAAGAGCGCGCGCGCGTGGGGGGGGGAGAGAGCAGTATGCTACTTTCATTGATTGGTTGCAACTTCTCGATTGCCGAGAAGATATATTCATCTCTTTGGGAATGTTCACCACTTGGCGTCTTCAATGAACATCTTGTTCCAAATGAAGCATACCTCAGGGAACTGTTTAGGCAAACAGACTGTGTGTTGAGACCATTTGTGTGCTTTGAGTAGCATCACCCATCTTCATATGGAGCTGTGATGCATACTATTCTCTTGATGAAATATGAATCATGTCATTCAAAAAAAAGCATTAATCCTACAATGGTTTCAAACCGGTGGATCATTTCCCTTCCTCAAAAGGTAAGTTCTGAACCTTTAGATTCCCAAAAAGGCAAATCACCTAGGCAATAAAATCATCTTACCAGAACTCCCCTCGGCCCTCCATCTCCTTTACCCTATGCTGCTGAATTGTTTTTTCCTCCCCTTGAAAGATAACTGTTGCTGCTATTAATGAGACTTGACAATTAGCCAATTAGAAAGTCATCTAATTCAAGAAACTCCCTAAGAATATTCTTGTTTTAGGAGCAATTTTGACAGTTTTACTTCATCTTAGAAAAGTTCATTGGTGTACAATTTTAGCAGTTGTACTCCCTAAGAATATTCTTGTTTTATGCTAGCAAGTTTTTGGATTTAGTTACAAGTTTACAAGCAAAAAAAAAATTTCTTACCTCAACGGTTGAACAGCCAGTGTAAGAAAACAGCTGGTTCTTCAAAAACTACTGATTCAAACATATATATATATATATATATTGAAACTAATATTACCATTGACCCAGTCCATCCAAGGCATTGGCTAAACCAAACAATTTTGAGCTGAACTTGGCAATACTTAGTAAGCTAAGGGCCATCATAGACTTCTTCTCCAATTGCTTAAGTATCAATAATTCAATGTCTTTAATTTGAGCTTCCTATGACTGTGGCACTTGCACTGAACCTTATCCATAGATCACTGGAGCGGTATCTTGCAAGGTTGTCTGCGTTTTGTGAGTGCCTAATCTGTCTGCCAAATTCTAAACTATTGCCCTTTATTTTTCAAATTGGAATAGTACAACATGCAGGTATGGGTGAGATTGCTCAATTTCATCTAGGAAATTTGATAAACTGGCCGCTTTGTGTCCAATGTCTCATGGAAGCAAATGTTGCATCCTTTGTGCCCGGTTATTGGTCATTGCAGTTGGAGGGAAATCAGGGAACTCCTGAAGGATGCACTAAACCAGCCTGTATAATTGATGACAGCACTAAGGATCCAAAATTTGTAGTGGTCACCATCAGGAAGTGGCTTGAGAAAATTACTCAAGCTGATTGTAGAGATAAATAGCCTTTGACTAACTAAATCGCAGACTCCTGTATAGTATGGAAGAGCGTGCCTCACTGAGGATCCGCCTTTTTTTTATTAAAATGATTAAATATACCTGCTTTCCAGAAACAGAAAGAAAGAGAGAAGAAACAATGGAGGCCATAAGTTTAGACTACCTTGGAGAAGAAGAAAAAGATTCTATAGCATCCCAAATTGAATACACATTAGGCTGGACACAAAAGGAAAAACAAAAAAAGCTACTCCCTCATTCTCTGCAACCTTGGTTTCAACTTCATAAATGGTAACACACATTTCAGAAGAAAACCTATTTCTGGGCTTTCAGATCAGACACAAAGAACCATACACACAGTCAAAATGATTTTTCATGGACCAACTAATGCATGGCAGGGACGGCCGAAAAATGGACAGAAAAGATTCTGTAGCAACATACATGTATAAAATACATCCGGACTTCTATAAATACATCCTAACTCGCCAAATCATAAACAGTGGAGTCAAGCACATTCTTGTAAATTAGATGGAGTAACTTGTTTATAAACTATTTAATAAAATGCACCTAGCTTCGCGTAGAACATAATTCTCTTCTCCTTATAATACAAAGTTACCTTACTTGAGGGACAAATGAAGAAAATCAGAAAAGGTGAGCGGCCCCGCCCACAAGCCACAGATAGCCAATTACCCTGAAAATGATGAAAATTGTGGAATCAAACAGATGAGTCAATACAAGTAATTTATCATGCACCATGCAAGTAAAAATAAGTTCATTACAACAAACAACTGAATTCAGGATTAGTTCAAGGTTGGAAAAACCCAGAACCAAACCCGTCATGTTATCTGGTTTTAAAGATCAAATACAGGACATGCAAAACAAAAGGCTGGTAATAATTCATCAACAGAATTACAAATTAATTTATTAATTAATTAAAAAAAAAATCTTCTCTCTGCATATGGCTTACCGGAAAATCAGTTAAAGTTAAGCATGAATGCCCGGCGGCAGCGACCGATGAACAGGACTGGATTTAGAGGAATTGCAAGGTTGGGCGGGGTGAAGTAGAACTATCGTCTGAGACGTTAATAGCTGCGGCGAGTTGATATATGAACCATGATTACTGAATCGATCGTCGACCTTCGAGGATTATCGTTGATACACGGAAATCGATACAGTCGAAGAAGAGAATCGAAGTTCAAGATAGTAAAAATGACAAGATCAAACAAATATAAAGCGGAAATGAAAATTAAGGATTGAACGAATTGCAAAATGCCGCAGAGTGATAAGGATTCTCAAATTCAGCCGTCGGCGGCCGGAAACCGCCGTGGACGAAGGTGAACCCCGCAGCCAGTCCTGACCTGAGTTGCTGTTCGGTTCGGAAAGTGCCACTGACAGCGACACAGAGAGAGAATGAGAGAGGAAAGAGGAGAGAGAGAATTCTGTAGTTTATATATAAACTCTCTCTCTCTCTCTCTCTCTCTCTCTCTACGTTGGCCGTTAAATGGAGACAACTCAAACGCTCTTCGGTTCTTCCTAATTTTACTAATTCTAGCATCTGGACCGTCAATATTAATCGAAGAAATCTTTAAGAACATCTGGACCGTTGAAATGTGGGTCCCTTGGACCTATAACATGAAAATGTTTAAATCATTCATAAACTACTTTTTTCTAATTATGATTAGAACTTAATGATGAAGACACTGATGTTCAGCCGTTAATATGATCCAGTGCTACTATGATCCAACTCCGTTATACGTATCTCATTGCAAGGGTCGTTAGATTAGTATCTCCTTGCATGTACTATTATCTTTCTCTATCATGATGCTCCATCATGGAGAGCAAAGGAGCGATGAGCTTCCTCACTGACACACTCCCAGCGACTGGGGATTTTGTTTCGGTTCCGACGGATTCCATCCGATTCAGGCCAAGTAACCGATTCGATCTCCGATTCTGTTTTTCAGAACCTAATCTGGCATAATTGGTTGAGTCCTCTCTCTCTCTCTCCTTTTTTTTTTTTTTTTTTTTTTGAGTAAGCCCACCTCGATTCCAATCAAAGCCCATTCATGCAAAATCTTTTTTGAATTGGACATGAATGTTCTTTGCTCTTCTTTTGTAACTATTTTTTGTGGACAAAGTTTTTCTCGACCGTGTGGTGAGATTTACAGAGTGATCCAAGGGTTAGAAAACACCATGTCTCCCTCTCACCCACTTGTGACCCTAATCGGCCACAATGAATAGATTATCATTCATTCATTCACCGTGGTTATAGAAAAACTCAGTCTATTGTTTATTTATTTAATCTAATAAAAATAATAAGCATTTAATTTTGTCTTTTTAATGAAAAAACTTCAGGAGAAAAAAAATATGGCTTCGTGGAAGTATTTGATTATTCCGGACTTCCGTTTATAAGGTTTTAGGTGATTTTATTCCAATTTCAACTAAATTCAGTTGACTCCAATTAAAATGTTTAGAGGATGGTCACATGTCTCATTCATGGTTTTTAAACCTTACAAGTATATATGCAAACAAGCTCTAATGTCTCCCTATAGCTCCCACTACATTGGATTTTCATTTCTTTCGTAGTAGATACTTCTATCTTTCTCCACAATCAAATCTGGTAAGAAAATGGATCGCGATATTGAGATTCAGTTGGTAATTCTCCTATTGGACTTTACATGCTTTATTAAATATGGAAATAAATAACTTAAAACGTGGACAGAATGGTGACCGAATCAACGATGTCACTTATGTAACTAAGTGAGAGCATCCTCTGCATGAAGAATGTGAATAAAAATTGGGAACAATATTGTACTAATATCCGGATCCAAGTAATACAACCACTCATAAACCTTATAATATCCAATTGTTGCTCCTCCTAAAAGGATGCAATTTGTAGAATAAAATTGATCACAATAATTATGATAATCAATGAGACAATAAATGAAATTAATTAGACACAAATGTTAGGTACATCGAGATTAGGAAATGGAACTTTTACCAGAGATAGCAGACGAGGACTTATCAGCAACTCAAACCTTGTCCTTACCCAACAAAGGAAATAGATATGAAACATGTATGAAGAACTAGTCACATGATTAAATGCCCTTGAATCAAAGAGCTATGATGGACTACAAAGCGATGAAACCTTAGTGGGTGAGATGAGAAGTTGGTCTAGTAGAAGAAACCATAATATGCTAAGCCAAGTTGTATAATCGTGCGCTGGAGAGACCGAGGGAGAGTAATAGCCATCAATAAATTCATACATTTAAGCATGAGGGTGAGAAGACACCTGTTTTTCACCGCATGTTCCCCTTTTAAAGTGATCATGAAACTTCCAACAGGTATTTCGCTAGTGTGATTGAGATGTATTACACTTCCAAAATCACTTGGTATAAATCTTGGTTATGCTATCTATATAATAATAAATGATTATTAAGTATACATGTTTTAATAACAAATAGCTGGAGTAGCTCAGTTGGTTAGAGCGTGTGGCTGTTAACCACAAGGTCGAAGGTTCAACCCCTTCCTCTAGCGACCTATCATTTAATTTCTAATAGATTTATTAGAATAATAAATATTATTTAATACAATGTAAGTGTCTGGTTTAATGGTCTATTGGTCAGGACATTGGACTCTGAATCCAGTAACCCGAGAGTTCAAAGCTCGGTGGGATCTTTTTTTTTTTATTTTGTTTATTTTGTACATGTCTGGTTTGGGAATTTTTTTTTTACCATATTTATAAGCCCACACACATTTATTTTGTGCCACGATCCAAGTGGAGTAATATTATTTAATACAATGTAAGTGTCTGGTTTAATGGTCTATTGGTCAGGACATTGGACTCTGAATCCAGTAACCCGAGAGTTCAAAGCTCGGTGGGATCTTTTTTTTTTTATTTTGTTTATTTTGTACATGTCTGGTTTGGGGATTTTTTTTTTACCATATTTATAAGCCCACACACATTTATTTTGTGCCACGATCCAAGTGGAGTAACATTGGGACAAATCATGAGTGATTATTCTTTGCCATGAGTGCAGTGATACAGTGAGCATTAGATGATTGAAAGCATTCGAGCACACGTTCCGAGGTCCTCTCTGCCATCCGATGCATCATTGCACTCACTGCAAATGATGTTTTTATGACAAATCATACCTACCAAATCTTTTTTTTAAGTCTTACGAAAAAAAAAAAATTTTAATTTAAATTCTTTCAAGCCGCTCTTAGGCATGCCTTCCCATATACATCCATGCATCCCATGTGTGGTCCGAGATTCATCCAACTTTTGGTAATTATAGAATTACTACTACCTTATTTATATTGGCTAACAAATTTCATATTAGTTGAAGCTTGATATGTGAGCAAGGAATATTAATTAAACTTTATGTATAGATCAAGTTTCAACTCTATCCAACTTATCACCCAATAGAATAAGCATGTAAGTTTTGTGAAACTCACAGTTTTAGACTGCCTTCATCCTTCTAAAACTTATCTCCACAAACATACATGCAACGTCGTACCTTTACTCATGTCTTGACTCTTGAACCTGAGAGCACCCCCTATCGCATTGTTGAAAATGTTTATAGAAACAAAAAATTCAAACACCTTTTTACAATTCCAAAATCGTTTATAAGTACAAAAATAGATTTTTCCATTTCTATTGTTTCTAGACATAGAAATAGCATTAACAAAATCAAACAAGACCTTAACGAACTTTAATCTCAATCCTCATAGGTTTGGTTTTGTTTTGTTTTGTTTATTTATTTTTTTTTTGTGTTTTTAGGTGGGTGGTGGGTGGGTGGTTTTTTTGGGGGGGGGGGAAGAGGGGGTGTTTCGGTAAAATCCTCATAAGTTGCAACACCATGGCCCTTACGCTTTCTTGGCAATTATGACATAACTCTTATACGAGACTAAGGAAAAGGCTAGGTATATTGCTAGGGTGTCTAACCTGTGTTATACTCTCTCCTCCCTCTTGGAAAAAGAGCCCTCTACCATCCTATATCTAGCCTTTGATAGGTGCATTCCTCTAGCTTGCTGCAACATGATGAGTTTATAATATGAGAACAAGAACACTATCGAGTTGTGTCCCTACACCTAGTCACATGGCTGCATGAAAAGACAACCCTACCGTCGGTGGTTGATGCCTCCATGTGCCCTTTCAATGGTCCACATGCTAGTGCAGTAGGCAAGTGACCAGGTAGGGATCTCTCTCCCTATGAACCCAACTGGACCCGATTGCAATGAGGCAACTTGTTTTGAGGTTTTAGCGGGTCGGTTTTGGACCGGTCCAAGACACATAGGGCATTAGAGCCCGCATTAACTTTAACGGGTCAATCTGAATGGTTTAAGCTGGTCTTCCTTGGACGTTCTTCTACCTCGCATAGTCGAATGGCGGAGGGTTTTAGAGAAGTGTAGCCTCTCCGTCACTTCCATGGCTGCAACCCTTTTCTCTCTTCTTCTTCGGCGGAATTCGTCTCCGAGGAACCCTAATAGCATTTTGTGGACTCACTCTCTAATAAGAAAAACTCGAATTTCCAGTTTCAATCATGGCCGCAACATCGAATTCTTCTCAACTTCTCAATCATCTCTTCTGCAAACCGAAACAGAGCTCCCAAAAGATCCTGACCCCAAAACAAGCCTCTCGGCTCGCATGAGCTTCGTATTCGATCAAATTGATGCCATTGAGAAAGAGAGAAGTGGCAAAGACGAGGCATTGCAGAGGATTCGCGCTTGGAGGGAAACGAAGAAGAAGAAGAACGAAGAGGAGGGAGATTCGCAGCCTGGGGTTTCAGCAGGTGCTGATTCGAATTTGAGTTCAAATTTGACTTCGGAACCGGAAGTAGCGGTGAAGAAGGAAGGTAATTTGTTCAAGAAAGAAGTTGAAATGGTTCATCCTTGGCCTGAATGGATCGAATTGATGGAACGGATGGTCCAGCAGAACTACTTTGATCATCGGAGGAAGGATGAGGATGGACTCCTTCGGGGTCTTTCCATTGATGTTGATGCATCTGATTTTGCGGAGGAAGGTTTTGATTTTACCAGGGACTGGACCACCGTCCGCACTGCTTGCATCAACTTTGGTCGCGACCGTTTTGATATCTTGAGGTCTGTATTTCTTCCTCTCGTCCTTTGCTACCTTGTACTGTGATTGATGTTTCGGAGATTTTCTTGGTTTGTATTATTGCATACATTTTTTACACATTCTGCTTGCGTTTCCCCTAACTTCATCTGAAGCATTAAAAATGAAATAAGGGGTGTTTGGTTCCTTTTTTTTTTATGGTAACACGGGTGTCTGGTTCACTGCAAATGTATAATTGGAACTCAAAGAAACATCAGTTTTACATGGAGTTCATATATGTCTATTAATGCAAAACATTGGCTGCAAAAATCATTAATATCTAAATGCTAAAAGTTGCTAATCTGGCAAAGCTTTCAGGTCGCTGTCAAGGCAGGACGTTCAAATTCTTGTTGGTCATGGATGCCCTAGTACAGACACCAAAGTGGTTTTTTCAGGAAAGCTACTGAGGAAGCATGTCCATCTTGATGAAGGAGATGTAAGTATTCCTGTGACATCACTAACTTTGGTATATCTTAATAACTTTGATTTGCCTGTGTGATGTGAAATTGAGAGGTGATGTTGCATGCTAGAAGTATTGTCTAGCAACCTCAACTGTAGAACATAAGCTTATTTTGCTTGGAGTGAATAATGGGAAGAGCTTCTACCCAAAAAAAAAAAAAAAGAAGAAGAAGAAGAAAAAAAACAATAATGGGAAGAGTTATTATTCAGGTACCGATTACTTTCAATGACTTTAGAGCTGCTTTCCGTTAACAGCTCATCATGTGACATCACAGCTTTTTTCTGCTTTGTGGGGGGTTTTCCCCCTTTCGGGATGGGGTATATAACTCTGTGTCCTTGATATCTCATCAGTATCCCATAATGTCGTGCTTTTTTATCGTGACTCCTTGCATGCTAAGAAAAGGATGTGGAAAGAAACAAAATCATGTTTATTTTTGGAAAATATGAGAAATATGCATCTCTCTCTCTCTCTCTCTCTCTCTCTCGCTCGCTCTCTCGCATGCAGTGGTGCTGGGCTCTACCATTGTTGTCAAAAATTGGTTTGATTAAATCCATAACATCCATCTGTTGAGTTTCTGATATTTTCAAACTACCCAATACATATGTAAATCAATAACAGTTTATTGATATAAGAAAGCATCAATAGAGTACAGACCTTGCTGGGATTTGGGAACATATTAAGACAAAAACTTTAACAGAAATTTACGATACATCTCAGACCAATATTTAAGTCACTACATGATTGGTTATGCCTTCAATTCCACTATAAAGGAATCTTCTGTACCAGTGATTCTTGAAAGGCCAAGATGATGTATCCCAAGTGAATTTCACATGAACACGTGAATATTAAATAGTTATAGTCATCATTATAGTTGATTCTGGACATCGGAAATCTATCAGGTGGATTTATTTGGTGTAAGGTGGATGAATAAATCTCTCTCTCTCTCTCTCTCTCTCCTCCTCCTCCTCCAAACCCCCCCCCCCAAAAAAAAATTAAAGAAAAGAACATGTGCATCATGTGTCCTGAATGATTCTCACTCTCCTGCATAGTTGATCTATCTATGCCTTTTCCTACCATACTTTAGTTTTGTGCGTACAAATAAATTGTGATTTTAGTGAATGACATATATAAATTTCCAGGTCTGTAGTACCTGCAGTCTAAGAAGCTCCTGTAACAAAGCATATCTGCTAGCACGTAAAGAAGATGAGGCACGGACTCTTGATGTCATGCGTATCTTATTGACATTTGGCTTTGATCCCGTGAAGGGAACAGTAGAGAATAAATCTCTGCTAAAACTGAAATCTGTGAAAACAGTGGTCCGCAAGATGCTTCATGAGGTTGTCAAGTTAAGTGCAGTTCCAATAGATCCAAATCTTCCACCACCTGTAATAAAGAAACCACCTCCAAAAGTGAAGCAACCGCCTCCCCCTCCAAAGAAACGAGTAGGCCGTGATGACATTGAGATGAAAAAAGGGGACTGGCTCTGTCCCAAGTAAGTTTAACTTCGTTCTGTATGAATACATATTTTTCTTCTCATAGCTCCCACTGTTTCCTTTTAAGTTCTAATGAAGAGAAGAGCTTATCAAATATGCCTGATACGATAACTCGCATGTAAAACTTGAGCTGCTAATAGATCCCATTGTTTGATTCAGATGATCCCCCAGGCTAAAGGTAGTTCTAGGCAGGATGGTCTTAATTATTATCTACTATATGTGTGTGCCTTTTTCTGGTCCATCCACCGTAGTGTTTTCATTCATCCATAAGAGAAGACTTCAGAGATTTGATGATTATGGTTATCCCAAGTGGTCGATCTGGCACTTGCCTTCTAGGTGGGATGAATTGAACTGTGGGTCATATTGTGCCTGCAGAAACTCCATCATAACAGTTTTGTGTAACATCCTTTTGAGTGCTTATTTTTTTTGTTTAAACTGTAGAGATGTTCAATGAATTTCTTAGGCAAGTGTACTTAGTTTCTGTGAATGCTAATTTGTTTTCAGCTAATGCAATGGGTGATTCTTAGGCACTTGAGGTTTTCTTTCTAACTTGTTATTTGGATGATATTGATCGCAGGTGCGACTTCATGAATTTCGCAAAGAACACCGTATGCTTGCAATGTGATGCCAAGCGCCCAAAGAGGCAGCTGCTTCCTGGAGAGTGGGAGTGTCCAGAGTAATTTCTCTCTCTCTCTCTCTCTCTGTCTCTGTGTGTGTGTGTGTGTGTGTGTGTGTGTTACTTGGAAGCTCTCTGTGGTAAAAAATTAACAATATTGAATAGTCAAAAGCATTCAATCTGCAGAGTTCTTTTATGGACCATTGACTAAACCTTTTGTTTTTTGGCATAATTGAAGGAAACTGTGGATATTTATTACCAAACCAATGGTGGTGAATTTTCAGCTTGGAGGTCTTGTGTGTGAAAACCTATGAATAGTGGATGTTGAACTTGTGTGATATTCACTTTAGATACAGGAATTAAGGCCTCAATAGTCTCTGACTATAGATGCTTCTCTTCCTCCCACCCGGTACATTGAGTTACTTCTGATTGCAAGTTCCTAGGAAACTTTTATGATTGTTTCTTATATATTTCTGCAGGTGTAACTTCTTGAATTATAGGCGAAATATGGCATGCTTTCATTGTGAGTGCAATCGTCCACCTGATGAATTTACAGACAACCAAATGCAGGCAAGGCCTACAGGCCAGAGAAGAGGATTGGAGAGGGTTGGTCGCATGCCTGAGACTTCTGGTGCCTGGAACTTTGATTTTGATGACAATGAATCAGATGGTGCCGATGTTGCTGCTTTTGAGTTTGCAGATCCCCCCAGAATGAGTGAAGATTCTTCATATGGTCGAACTCAAGGAGGAAATTTGAGTGAATTTGAGGACAATTCCTTTGAAACCAGCAAAATCCTTAAAGCCCATGAGAGAGGCAAATACTCTGAACCTGAACCTGCCCAGAGGACGGCAGGGAGGGGATTTGATGACTTTGATGATGAAGAGGACGATGATGTGGATTCTTATGAGTTGGACACACCTGATAACAATTCAATACTGGAAAGTTCTTCAAAGGATTTTTCGGAGGTTGAAGGATACTCTGAGTCTGAAGGTTTTGATGGTCCCAGTCATTCCAATGCTCGCCCTGGGAGCAACTCATCTAGATATGGTAAGCCAGCAAGGCCAATGCGAGGAAGACCAACTTTCACCAACACTGAGGATATTGAGCAAGATTTTGATTCAGAGGAAGAACCTTCTGTTCGCCCCAGCTGGAAATCAAGTCATGTTATGGACTCTAGACAAATAAATAGAGGTAAAGGGGTAAATGGTCCATACAGGGGAAACACTTTTGGTTCGGATGATGAACTTGACCTTGATTCTGATTCTGATGATAATGCAGATCACAGTTTCAAATCCAATAGTAGTAAAAGGAACAAAAGGGATTTTAGGAGAACAGGAAGTTATGGTTCTGAAGATGAGCATCCCTTTGGTCCAGAATCTGATGATGATCTACATCCTGTTAAAAATAAGATGGTGGGAAATAAAGGTGGCCCTAATAGAAGAGGATCCAGGGATTATGGCCATTTTGATTCAGCAGGTTATACGCGGTTCAGATCCAATACTAATAGAAGAGGAAATGCGAATCTTGATAGTTCTTTTCAAGATTCTTATGGGAATGACCGAAGATCTCAAGGTGGTGATTATGGCGGTCAAAGAGGATCCAGGGGTTATGGCCATTTTGATTCAGCAGGTGATACACGGTTCAGATCCAATACTAATAGAAGAGGAAATGCCAATCTTGATAGTTCTTTTCGAGATTCTTATGGGAATGACCGAAGATCTCAAGGTGGTGATTATGGTGGTCAAAGAGGATCCAGGGGTTATGGCCATTTTGATTCAGCAGGTGATACACGGTTCAGATCCAATGCTAATAGAAGAGGAAATGCCAATCTTGATAGTTCTTTTCGAGATTCTTATGGGAATGACCAAAGATCTCAAGGAGGTGATTATGGTAGTCAAAGAGTGAAAGGCAGGCGATAATTTGAGGAATTTTTCTAGGCTGGCAAAAAGATAGTGATATGGATACTGGCGGCAACATGGATGATCAAAGAATTTGATAATCAGTCATATCCAGTCAGCAGTATTGGTGATGAATGACCATGCATACATTATTAAAAGATGAAACTATCACATGTCATGGCTTCTACCTGTATTTATGGGGTTGTTTTTCTATATGAGTTGGCCAATGCGGTGGTGGACTAAATAGTAGCATGGTAATCTGACAGAAGTCCAAAGTGACTATTGCTTGGTATCGTTCTTTAGTATGGTATCCGATCTTCTCAATCAACAATACCTGCTGGGATTTGCAAATTTTAAGCACACACCATCAGTTGTCCAATATATTTAGTATGGTATCTGATCATTTGTTATTTATTTACCTTTCTGCGGAGTCCATCAGTTTTCTTTTTAGATTTCTGCTCTTTGAGGGGATCTGCAATTGGTCAGTCTTTGAATCAGTTTATTAGTCTGTGATGCATGTGGGTTGGGTGGAGCACATATCTGCAGAAATCATGTGGGATAGCCACTCTGCCAAAAGTCTGCTTGTTCAATTGGTAGGCTGTAACAACAGGTCTACTCATTTATGCTGGTGCATGCATGGGGTGTGGTGGAGGATAGTTTTTAATAGGAATAATGTTTATTAATAACTTCAGGGATGTATATTGTAGGAATTCCCCTCTTTCATTATGAAATGTCAAGTTTCAGTAATAAGTAGATTAAGTAGATACGCTTGTTCGCTGAGAGAAGTGGAAGTGAGGCCACTGTTGCTGTGGCTTTTTTTCTTTCATTGAGACGACGAGATCAAGTGGATTCTCACAAGCCTCAGAAATACCTTTAGAATACATATTTGAGTCAGCCTCTGCTTGCAAATCTTCACAGAACTCAAAATACTGGTACTGAACAATGAACATTGATAAAGTCTCAAAACGATTAACCGAGATCAGAAACAATAACCATTTTTTACTATACACTCTTATGCACACTTAGATATGGTCACGAAAGAGAGTGGGGCCTTCGTTTCTGAAATAGAAATCGAGCTTCTGAATTAGCTTTGGCACTAAGGGGCTTGACTTCTTTTATTCGGAATAAGACATTGAGCCTGCTTAGCTTCTTGGTAAAAGATTTAAGTATCTTATTAGCAGGATTTGATCGAACAAGCTCCTGTTTCATAGAGATGTGATCTTTCTCCAAGTCAGTCAGCCTCATTCTCATTCTTGTAACTTCAAGCTTCAGCTCTCTATTCTCTCTTCTGACAGAAGCATAGTTGTCTCTTGGGGAGATGGCTCCACTGCCTGCACCACTGCTTGAGCGTTGAGGAAACTGGCTATTGATTGAACCAAAGAAGAACTGATTGTGACCCCCATTCATTGCATTCCGAAGCCTGATCTGCTCAAAGTAGAGCACTTGGACTGCCATTTGCACAGGTAACCTTTCATTTTGAGCTGCATGACTACAGGCTTCCTGAGATAATTTCTGACAGTCGATGGTTTTGCACAGTCGGTAGCGTTCAGATTCCTTCATATTGGGATGAACCTGTAAGTAGGAACACTAATTGGTGTTTGGACCGTTCTGAAAAATTTATTGAAAAAAGATAAAAATGTAGATTGTGGGGGACTGGGTCTTACCTTGAGGAATATATCAACTGCTCTGTATAAGCCATCAGTCAAAATACGGGCATGGTCTGGTAGTAGTTCTGCTAGGGCAGTGAATTTTGATGGCATCAAGTTTGAATCCAATGCAATTTCTGCCAGGTAATTGTCCAATAGCTTTGATGCCTTAAGAATTGAGCTCTGTTTAGGAGATCCAGGGCTGTCAAAATCATAACACATATCACATTCATCCTGAAATTGGTTCTCCTCATCGTCATCCTCATCTACGTTTAGGAAGATGGAGAATATCCTGAATATGGAATCTGTATCATACAGAGGATGGTGATTGTTGCCATGCGAGTTTGCTGGAATGAGGATATCTTCAAGAATAGCTTGGTCAAGTTGCAGACCAATTCTTCTCTCTAAGTCGGCTTTACAAGTAGCAGAAGCTGACCCCATTATTGCAGTTTTCAATAAACTTGAAAGAAATGCAATTGGTACTGAACTCTTTCTTGACTGGGTTGGTAGCAAACTCACTATTGCTTCAACAATCATCCTCTGTTTTTTCTGTAATTCTGCATCCAGGAAGCTACCTTTCACCGATTGAGTGTCTCTGACAATAAGACCTTGAAGAGAGTTATGTGCATAGTTTATTAAAATCTTGCTGATCGTGTCTTGTTTCAGGCCCTTTGATTTAACTGCTGACAGAACCCGCTGGAAGAAATCTAGGTTAAGCACTGTGAGCCCCTTTCCCCACCAATCTGATGGAGTTTCTGGTTCTATATTTGGCATAGGTTTGACAGGGAAGTTTGGCTCAAGTTTGGATAAACCAGAAGTGAGCTGCTCTTTACAGGCATTGGATGCAATTCCATTGATAATCCTACTAACCAGATTGATGTCTTCTGCTAGAGGTAGGAGGGTTTCACAACAATGAAGAACAGATATGGAGTTCGAGGTATTTGGGAGTACCATCTCCTTTATATAGATTTCAGTTCTGATTTCCAAGTTCTTTTCTGCAAATTCCTCCGACATTTCTAGGTAGTGTGCCACGCACCTTAGCATCGCAACATTTGATAGTGTGATCTCAACATTTACACCATAACAGAACTTTGCAGCTAGCTCAAATCCCTCTGATCCTCCTGGAACAGAGGGCAAGCTTATCCGTGAAACTTTCGTGTCCTTTGCTTCCAGCAACAGCTTCCGGATTTTGCCGCTACGGGATCCCAGAGGGAACTGCAAAAGAACATGAGCATAATCTGTTACTTTTTTTCCATGTTTTCTTTGCCTGACCTCAAGGACAGAAATATTAGATTTCCAAGTCAAGCAGGTATCACTTGCTTAAAACTATATTTGGGAATTTGAGCATTAAACTATCAAGAACTTCAATTCTTGACTACAACCCAATTTCATTTTCCCACAGGGAGATTCATTTTTTCTTCTTACCTTGTGAAGTGAAAAGTTTGTTGCTCCTACTTCAACTGTGAGATCACTGGAAACATCAGAAATTGGCCTGTAAGAAGAAACACTGTTAGTAGGCATTCTTGACAAACAAAAAGATACTTCTCCAATTTCATGAAGAACTGTTTAGCCTACATCTTTATCAATGCTGATTACCCAACTGTCCTTCATGACATTCATCAAAGTCTGTTTGAAGCTTTGAATCCATGAGTTCCTAAATCTATACTAGTTCTGGGCTGTGACAGGTGCAATTTATGAATCTGCAGAACCCATTATCAAGTAAAATTTGATGATTTCATTCATCTGGACCATATAAATCTCCTTGGGCTGCCCATATGGTAAGGTCACAGCTCCAAATTCTGATTTTAAGTGTCCTAAAATTTGCAAAAAGGTTTAGACAGTGACTGATGGAAACTGAACACTATTGTGGATATTGGAGTTGCTTCCGCTAGCTCTTGATGGTGCCAATTCACATGGACATGTAGGAATGGGACAGATGAGCCATATGGGTTTCTTTGTTTTTATTAGAAGGTTTTGTCTGCTACTTGTGTTTTGAATAGGTTGCACTTATCATTTAGGGGCAGCTCTGTACAACTGATGGTACCTCTTTAGGGCCTTCAAGCCAAAAAAATCAAAATTATTGATATCCCAAAGGCAAAGTTCTGTCTATTCCACAGCAGTGCAGGTTGAGATTGGACAAATGGGCCAGAGTCTCATGTCAGTGTAGTTCAAACATAACCATCAGAACTTTGATCACTCCTATAGTGTCCCTATCATGATCAGGGTTATAAAACAAGGGCTCAGTAGCTGAATCGGGTCCAGCTGATTTCGATCTGATTCCATTTTGGCTCAGTCATAATTGGCCAGATTTCACCTGAACTGTAGAATTCCAGTGTGGATCGGCCACTCTGGAATGATAAGAATCAAGATTGGGCACAATCGGTTCCAATTCGAAGCCTCCTAGACTGCACATTCCAAGGAAAATCCCTATATGCCAGTTCCAAGTGTTAGGAAAAATAATTAAAGGGTGTTTTGATCATTGACATTCAACGCCTAAAAATGATAAGAGCATCCCTGTGATTTTTTTTTTTTTTTTTTTAATTATTATTATTATTATTTTTTCAGTTTGAAAGAGACTATGGGAATAGGGCAAATGTTTTCTATCCGAGAGCATCCCGTGTCTGTGGTGCAGGAGCTGTTCTTGGATAAAAAACTGTCAACAACAACAACACAACTCAGCCTTATCCAACTGAATGGGGTCGGCTACATGGATCCAACATGTAGTGTGGGAGATTCCCCTCATACTAGCGGCATTGGGAAGACGGGAACCCTCGCCCTCTCTTGGTCAAGTTTATACATAATGTTTCCCTGTCAAATTAAATACAGTCATTCTAGGGTATCTCTGCGCAAAGTATTTTGCTGAGATTGATATGCTACTGATGACCGGTTTTGCTTGGTTACCCAGGATCATCTGGTGAGGGTGGAGTGAGGTGAAATTCTATACTTACTATTTGCTTTCTTGGGGTCCATGGGTGAAGTGGGACTTCATAAGTGGCAAATTTTGGTTCTTTTTCATTGGCTTGGGTTCTCTCTTTTAGTCTCATTAGGGTATGAAAGAACAAATTGCCAAGGGAGTACTTGGAGTAGTTAATAATTTGGTGGCTTAGTGAATCAAAAGCTTGCTTATTGAAGCTTTCATATCATTTTAGAGTTTAGTAGCTTGACCCTATAGGGTTGAATTCATCATTCTAGTGAGGGTCAAAAGTGGCAAAGAAATTTGTTTCTTTCAAATATTAAAGTAAAGGATTAAGTTTTCCTTCATTGCCGGAAGAATTTTTTCTCCACTGATGACTTGACCTTATGATTGGACTTTGGGTTCATCATTAATTTTCACACCCTATTGTTTCAATTACAAATATCTCTCATGAGTTCAATCACATGGTTTAGATGTCTATGGTGAGGGGTTCTTTCTTCATCTTGTGTGAAAGAATACTCGGTCCTTACTCCTAAGGTAAATGATAAATTTTCTTGGGATCATGAAATAGATTATTTCCCCTTTGGAGAAGGTATTGGTATGTTGAGAGAGAGAGAGAGAGAGAGAGAGAGAGAGAGAGAGAGATTTGGTTTCTTTACTTAATTTAACATCTTTTGTAATGAACTCATGAAACTGAACACTCCCACCCCTGAGACAGTGATATGTAAATCTTGAAAACTGTTATAATGCTAATTCTGATATATGATCTAGTATTCTCAGTTTGCCCATATTTACTGATTATATCTATAAAACTCAAGCATCTAAACCATTACTTACAGTTTGACCAGCCAAAGAAGGTTTCTGTGATCTTGTTTTCTATATACTTAATTCAGATGCAACTAATATTGTTGACAATCCAACACATTTTTTCTTGTCATTGCTCACTAAACTCCTAACTCCATTTAGCAAATTACATGGTCAGCTTATATGACTAAACTACACCCCCTCCCCAAAAAAAAAAAAAAAATATATATATATATATATATTAATACAGATCAGATCTCTAACTATTTCAGAAAAGAGAAACTGTATTAAGATAGATAAACAAAATTATCAAAACCTTTCTTCTTTTACATCAAAAACCCATCCTTCTGAAAAAATGATTAAAACCCAGATTTTGAAACCACTGCTTAACTGAGATTGTTTAGTGTCATAATTATGAGAAGCCATAACAGACTTGCACAGGGAGGCTGAAGTATACATGAAACCAGACTAAAAACAAGAGAGTTGAATTGAAAAAGAAAGAACAGGAAGATGAGGAACAATACCATTCAGTAGTTTGCCTTGTACTTGAGCTGGGTCTGAATGATCTCTTCCCAGATATACTTGACTTCAATTCACCAACAGTAACAACACCCATCTTGTTGAAACACACCCCAATTCAGCTTTGCTCTAGAATAGCTTCATGAACAACCACATCATGGAAGAACTAACTCTCTCTCTCTCTCTCTCTCTCTCTCTCTCATACACACACAATCATGGAGAGAATGTTAGAAGTTACTTGAGCCCATTGCAGGATTAAGGGAGAAGATGGGTTTCTAATGGTATTTTAAATGAGTCTATTTGTCTAATCCAAAGTCAAGAATATGGAACTCTTCATGCACTTTTCGGTGAAAGTAAGTGGAATTGGTTTTCCACTTTGATTTTTTTGGGTGTGTATTCAGGAATCCTGAAGGCCTGCATTGCTTTTGGGGGTAGTAATTATGAGCAAGTGAAAGCTACCCTAGTAAAGATTAGCTTAAAATAACTCTACATTATGTGTAAAGTTCACTAAAGTGAGTACTAAAAAGATGCTTGATTACATGATATATGGTTAGATGCAACCAAGATCTCAACAAAGTGCTACACAATTGTTAATTAGCTTGTACAAAAGTTCCCATCAGCAAAATATAACACCCCCACCCCCACACCTCTTCCAAACCTAAGGGTGGAAACCTTGGACAAATTATCCATTGATTAAGAGTTGCCTTGGAGGGTTAATTTACAAGCTAATGATCACTAGGTAAACACCAAGTGTTAGCTAGGGCATCCCCTATAAACGACACACCGCTTTAACGTCTAATTGCGATGACAAATGAGCGAGGATCTCGCACCACGAACTAATGCAGATTAAGAAGTTGGTCAAAAAGCATCGGATTATGTTAGATCTTGGAACATAAGTTCTTTGACGGGAAAGAGATTAGAATTGATAGTAATAATGAGAATAAGAAGAATTAACATAGTTTGTATGAAAGAGACGAGGTGGAAGGGTAAAAAAGCTAAGGAATTAGATGACTATAAATTTTAGTATACTAAAGATAAAAATAATAGAAATGGTGTGTGAACAGTAGCTGATAAATATTTAAAAAATGATATAATAGTTTTTAAAATAATTGGTAATAAGATAATATCTACTAAGCTAGTGTTAAGAAAAGAGGTAAAACAATACAATTAGTACTTACACATCTCAAATAGGGTTAGCAATTTGGGCACACATGGATAAGTTAGTTTAAAAACTTTTCAAGGAGAAAAGATTATTATCATTATCGAAGGAAACCTAAATAGACATTTCCGAAGAGATAATTGAGGATATGAAAGAGTTCATGGATAATATGATTTTGGAGATAGAAATGAGGAAGGAACTTCAATATTAGATTTTATTGTGATTTATGATTTATCATGAATAGAGAGTTGATAGGAGAAAAAGATTCATATAACCCCATTTAGTTGGGATAAGGTTGAGTTGAGTTAATCACCAAGTTAAAGTCAAGAAAAGGGTCTGAAATTATAAAATGGACGACGGGGCTTGACCAGGCTACATGGTACCAACCGAAAATAATCCGGATTAGGCGTTGAGTAGTTTCTGATGAGAAAGCCAGTTATTGATTATTTTTTAGGGTTAGGGATGGCAATGGGGTGGATTAAACTGGCGATCCAGCACACCAATAAGATTCGTTGGCCCGGCCGGTCTCAATCGTGGGCCCCATTTGGGTCATTGATCGACCCATGAATGTTTTAAATCGTTGGATCTGAATTTGGTTCATTTCTTTCTTGCCCCTGCCCTTGAAATCCCTGGTCCAGACAATGAAGGGTTTTGAAATTTGAAACATTAGACTGTAACTAACAAGTAACAAGTACAAACCCTACACAGAGTAAAAGGGTCTAGCCAGTTAAGCTTTTTTTGTTGCTTCTTGTAAAGGTTGTCACATTTTCTGTTATAAGGAAAGAAGCTTTGGTGCTCAAAGAATAGATAAAAACTAACTACAGGTTCAAACTGGATGAGTTGGAAGTTGGCTGTAATGGAAGTAAAAGAATGGGGGGAGGGGGGAGGGAGCAGCAAAAGAACAGTAACAAAGGAAGGGACAAGGGAGATTTCTCACATAGAGAGTAGCAAATGGCTTTTGAATCATTAGAGCAGGTGAGAAAAGCTGATGCCTTTAATTATAGTCTACGGAGAACATGTGAGATCACTTCTTCCCTCACAAAATCTATTGACAATGATGGTATGTGATAATGTTCGGTGCCCTAAGATGTTGGGTTATGATCCAACCTGTTTGGTGGGGTCCAAAACTTTTTCAACCACAGATATTTTTTTTATTCCTTGGTGTCTAAGTAGGGATCTTTAGCTTAGGTTGCTTAGCACACATTTAAATTGTCCATGACCAGACAAGCCCATTGTATATATGCGAGGTGTTGAATTTTCTAATCAATGGTTTTAAAAAATGGTATCAGATCGGTCGATACTGGTTGATTCATGTCTTGTGTCGATATCGATACCTGTCTGATCTTGTGTCAGTGGAATGGTTATAATTGGGAATAAATTTATCTAAAAAAATAATTTTTAATCAAAATTGAGGGCAAAATCGTTTGTTTCGACCTGATATGGCCTATCTGTATCGGCTGAGACTTAAACTATCAGATGGAGAGGTTCAATTAGTATATAAAGTCATCCAATACCTCATAGTTAACAATAATCACCTAGTGTAGTTGGTGAATTATGGTGCATGAGTTCTCGGTAAGGGTGGTAATTTCAAATCGAACTCAAAATCGAATATGAAACATATCCGAATTAATCAGATCGAACAGAACCAAATTTATTCTATTCAAATTTGGTTTGAGTATGTGAGTATGTTCCTTGGCTCGGCTCGGTTTCGGTTTAGGGTGTAAGAACCGACAGTTCGAACCGAATTGCTCTTAAAACTAAAAAAATGAAAAAACCCTAATACCATTAACAAAGATTTTTTATGTGATAAGTATTTTTTACAATTTATCATCACATATTTATATGCTGGGACAATTTTGGAGTTAGCAATAGCCATAAGACCCATAATTTGAGCCCATTATGCCCTATGGTCCAAAAGTGAAACCATTTTCATAAGAACCAAAATTGAAGTGAGCCAAATTGAATGGGCTTGAATATCTAATTATGGAATCAAGTCGGTTTTCAATTCGGTTTTGGGCCACATTATCATCATTAGGAATCGAATCGAAATCAAATCGAATACCCGGAATCAAGCCGATTGACACCCTTAGTTCTCAAGACCTTTGGTTGTTATCCACTTTCCCTCTTAACAAACAAAAAAAACCGATGTTATTGTTTTAAAAAATTGCATCCAAAGTGAATAATATCTACATTGAACGAAATATAAATCCCCGACCTCATGAAATACAAACATTTTCAAGGATAGATTAACAACTTAAATACATTGTTGTTTCTATTATCCAACCCAACATGTTAGAGATGAAACTTTAAAAAAGAGAGGAAAGAAGGGAAGTAATGAATGAGGAGCATTTCATTATCACTGATAATTGTTTAGCTTAGTGGCACACGAGGGTTGATATAGATTAATAATCATTTGATGCAAAGCATTACACCATTTGCTGATAAACAATACATGAACCACCACTAATCAGTCCTGTCAATGGAGGTCTACCATCATATATAAAAATAGTTATTTATTATTTATTTTGCGAATGATGGGGTATTCAGGCCTTCAGCTTTACTAGTTTTGCGTACTTACATTGACATCACAACCACATGGATCAGATCACATCAGGGTTGAATGAGAATTATTAAACTTTCTTTGAAAATAACTCAAAATTACATGTTTTCTGAGACGAAGGTCCTAACCAATTGTACTACCCACTTGGGATCATAAATATAATGCATTAAGAAAAATTCAATCTAATCAGATTCACTATTGATAAAGGAGCTTCAATTCATGGATGGTGTGGACCCTTGGGACCACATAGATTTACAGCCTAGAACTTCTAAATTAGTACCAAAGAAACTTTTATAAACCTCTCATTTGAGATTAATAAGAAGGGGACAATTGGTATTATAGTTCCTATAATATAGTCCATCAAAGCATAAGTTAGCATCTCTTTATGTTTTGTTTGATTTCACCTCTTCCTTGTCTCCTTTACACTTTGTCAAAATGTGAATGATGTTGGCACCAACCCTCTTCTTTGTTAAATCCATTGTTAAACATAAAGAGTAAAAGTGAGAGAACCACTTTTCCTATTGTGGTCCCCATCCTCCTCCAAGATATGTTTTTAACTTTTATAATTATTTTAAGGGTGTCAATTGGTTGGTTTGGTTTGATTTAAATAAATTAAATTAATTTCGATTTGTCAATAGATCAACCCAAAATTAAACCATTAAAGATTCTCTTTTGGTTGTCTTAGTCCAATTTGATCTAGTTTATTATCAATTTTTTGTTATCGACTTGTAAGTGGACTACTATTGGGTCCAGTTGAGTCTGATCGAGTTTAGAGTTTACAAGTATACATAACAAATGAAATTTTTTTGGTTTTTTCTTATCGCGTTCAATCTAATTTTTTGGTTTAGATTGGGCAATCGGCCGGTGTCGAATTGAATTGGTTTTGTTTGGTCATGGTCCAATTTGGTCTGATATGTTACCAATTTTTGGTTATCGGCTTGAAATCTGGCTACTATCGGGTTCAATCTTGAGCATGCAATTGGTTGGTCCAGTTTCAATTTCAATTGATTTCATAAAACCCAAAACCCAAAACCCAAAACCAAACTAATAAGAATTTGACCTGGTTTGTTTTGGTCTGAACCGGTCAGTGTCCATTGATCCTACCAGTTCGTACTGAACTTTGACACCCTTAACCTTAATCTTTATAAGCACTTTTGGACCAATAAATTTCCATTTAGTGTCGGAAGAACAATGCAACACATGGCAAATGCCAACTGGAACATGTTGGCACCCAAGTGGGGATGGTTTTTTCCTATTTAGATTGAACCACTTGTGGTATTGTGACCGGAATGATGTTCCCCGGTGGCTGGAATAGATGCAGGGAGGTGTCTAGCAATGGGCCATGGCCCATCATTACCCAGCAGCAGCAAGGATACTCTCACTGCACAGTTATTTGTGGCTGTAGCTCCTAATGAATAATCATAATCCATAGCACCAACGCATAATGGCTGGCATTAGGGGTGTCAATTCTTAAACCGAACCGGTAAAACCGGCCGGACCAAACCGATACCAACTCGGACCGAACCAAAGCCTTATTGGTTCGGTTCGGTTTGGAGTATTGCAACCCTAAAACCAAACCAAACCGCATCGGAAACCGGATGAACCCGAAACCAAACAGAAACCGGCTCAAAACCCAGACCGAAACTGAAACCAAACCGGTAAGAAACCGAAACACTCCAAAATTCATTAAAAGAATCAAAATTTGCATAGTTTTGTATACATTTGTATGGAAATTCGAATCCAAACTGGACCAAGAACCAAAACCAACCCGGTTACAAATCGATTTAAGAAACCGAAGACAAACCGCACCGAAACCAAAACCAAACTGCACCGAAACCAAAACCAAACCGCACCGAAACCAGAATTTCCTTATTGGTTCGGTTTCGATTTCAGCTTTCTCACACCGAAACTGACTCAACCCTAACCAAAACCAAGCCGGACTGATCGATTGACACCCCTAGCTGGCATATATACATGGCAGTGCTTAGGGGACAAGCAAAGCTCTAGCTTGAGGAATGAAGGAGGCAGGCCCAACCTTTATTGGGCTTGAGCCTATTTTCAATTCAAAGCTAGTATAGATCCAAGCCCATCCCATCCTTGGATATATGGGCCAACTCAAAGTTATGGGTGGGTCTAATCTCAGGCACTGTCGCAGTGATTCACATCTAGGAGCCTTAAGAGATGGGCCACATGGCCAAACATATTTCGCAATTTGGCAGTTAGCTTTTTGTCATTAGGTTTATCCAATAGATGAGAATTATTTCAATATGGTAAAATATTATTATCACAAGAGTTTTGTTATTTTGTTTTTTTATCTCAACATATCTATTTTTGCCAAGTGGACAGATGATATGTACATTGCAATTGTTGGAAAGAGAGGCCTAGATTAATCTCATGTCAAATTTTAAAGTATAATTCAATCAAGGGATTAGGTTCCATGTCTAGTTGTATAACATACACTACCACCTCCCCATGTCTATAGATGATCTAGAGGGAATGATAGGGAGAGAGGGAGCGATACATTCTCACATTTGTGTTAAGCATTAGATCCACTATTCCCTTTCTTCTCACTTTCTCCTCACTCAAACTTCAATTATTACTATCTTCCAACCAAAGATTAGTTATCGATATTAGTATAAGTATCAAAAACTATAGATATCGATTTGATACCTAGATCAAATTGGTTCAGTCACTTTTGACTTTTTTTTTCTTTGGATAGGTAGAGAGGGGATATAGATGATAACAATGAGGAGGCTCAAACTCAAGACCTCCCTGTTGAGCATGGACTTTTTGTGCACCACAACTCAACAGCTGTGCTAGGCAGTTGTTGTTCTTTTGTTCTTATTTCATAAAAAAACATATAATTTCTTTATGGTTTTACCCTTGAAACAATACTGATAATCAATCTAAATTGATCAGTTATCAGTATCGAGATCGATATGATATGACAAATCTGATATTAATACTTAGGCTGTGTTTGGTAATATTCCAGAAAAACATTTATAGATTTTTTCGTTCTATGGGAATGAAAAAAAGGAATAAGGCGTTTGATGCATTTATGGTGTTTTTTTTTTTTTTTTTTGAAAACATGAAATGAGAATTGACGGACGACAAAAGGTATTTTCATCGTTTCAGTTCATGCAAAAAAAAAAAAAAAAAAATTATTTTGACAGAAAATTTGAAAATTTCATTTTTGACACGAAAACATTGAATTTAGAACAAAAACGTTACAAAACGCAGCTTTAGAAGCATGCTTCCTACCCCAACAAAAAAAAATTCCCTTAAAAGAGAGAGAGAGAGAGAGAGAGAGGTGGGGTCCACAAAACCCCGGGTGGGCCGGAGATTGAAAAGATGCAAAGTGTGTGGAGGAGTGTCCCTTGGTGTGAGACATGGAGTCATGGAGAGACCTCCTCGACAAAGTTCTTCCTTCAGCCGTCCCAATCCACATAAATCAGACTGTCAGTATCTTTGACTCAAGTCTTTATTTTGATTCGGTTTCACTGTTTCGAACGAGGCTTCCCACACTGCCATTCGTACATCATAACTTACGCTATCTATAATTCCATTCTCCCAAGCAAACGGGGCCCAGCCCAGCCCAGAGCTCCCCTCCTCGTAAAGCCCCTATCCCTTCGTGCACTCATCCTCGTAGTAACTGTATCTCGTGTTCCGCGAATGTACGTCTCTCGATATCTGATACGTAGACCGTACACAAAGACTGTCATAGAGTGCCATGCAGCCAAGTTGGACTGGAGAGTGGAAGATATAAGTTAGAACAGTAGGACTAGAGTAAAAATTATTTCCTACTCCACCAGCTCCTTTCCCAATCATCTATCATCTCTGGCCATCACGTTGTGTCGGTTTGAGTCTTGAGATGAGTTGGTAGATCGACACGTCTGATTATGTGGTCCCATATGATTAGAATTTGAGTACGCGTCAATACTATCCACGTGTCTGATTGATCATCATCATAAGCAGCAGTACTCGCAAATAGTGTTTTAGGTTAGCTGTGTCCATCTCTGATTGGCTGGATCATCCAAGACCGTCGTATCTTTCTTTCCTGATCAGACAATATCTCCTTCGAAGATAATTATCTACGGAAGATCTTTTCTGCAATTTATTTTCCTCCTTTTTTTTATTTGAATAAAATAATAATAAATAAATAACGGTACAGGTTAATTATCACTATTATTGATTTAGGTATCGGTATTGATTATCCACGTGGTATTGTATATGTATTCATAAATAGTTAAATACAATCATTTTTTTAGGGGAAAAAGAATGATACCTGGTCACACACCCTTGTGCCCAAGACAGGATTACATGAGAAGACTATCTGCCCTACCCCAAGTCGATGCCTCTGCATACTCTCATTGGTCCGTGTGTTGACAACAATAATCACTTGATCAAGTAGTAATCCTCTTTTTTTTTTTTTTTCAACATGGTTTCTTATACTAGAGTATGCTCGGTGCAAACTGATTTAATTGATCCGCATTGGATATTTGTGGACGACTGATACCATGAACTAAAACTTAGCCTAGTGGTGGCAGTTCGGCTTGAAGAGTTGATACCCAACGGAGGAGGTTGTGGGATTGAATTCTGTTATATGTCTGCATGAGTGAGTGGGTGGGTAGGTGTAGGATTAAGTGCTCATTGGTCCTAGTGGTACCCAGTAAACTGATCATTACCAACAGCATTTAGTATGATAGTAGATTAAAAAAAAATTGTTAATCAAGAGGCTTTGAGCTTATGCCTTCTTGTATTGTGGTTAGGATCATTGTTACCAAAAAGGGGAATGGCAAAAAAGGGAAACAGATGATACGAGTTTTAAAAGAGTAGATTTCAAACAAAAGGGACTAAAAAAATGGTAGTATACTCATATAAATTAATTAATAATTATATGAATATCTGCATTTAGTGTTCAAAACAACTACAATATCTAACATTAATGTCTATACATCTCATGTCTCATTATAGTTAAGACATATCATTGAATATCATCCAACACCAATTCTAAATTCATACACCACACATTGCCAAAGTCTTATTGAGCAATGTGACTAGGTTATGGTGTTGTTCATTATTGTCAACATAGTCAACACACTTTCGAAGTGATATTCGTTCAGTTAGAGTTAGTAGTCATCATTTAAGAAATAATTTTCAGCAAATACGTTAGTTTATAGCTCAATTTCGAGGTCCATGAATTGAATTTGAGTTAAAGATAACATTATGAGAAATATAGTCCATTGTGTTAGCTTCACGTTGTTGAAAGAATCAAGTCGATCAGAGTTCGGGAGAAAGATATATGGTCAATTAAGTAGACATTATGTTCAAAAATCAAGTCCTAAAAAACGCCATAAAAACGGAACGTGTTTTAAATGTGTTTAAGACGGGGATGCTTAAAGTTTGATTTTTTTTAAGTATCTTTGAGAAGCATACGGTAAAACGTGTTTTAAACAGTAAAATACGAAAACACGTTTAAAACGCGTTTTTGCTAACAGTGGTTAGGATAAGGTTGATGCGGATTGACATTAAATGTGCCACATAGAAAAACGATGTGTACATCAAATCAGTGAATATCTAAGGAAAAGTTATGAATGATAATGTATCAAATTGTTTATCCAAATGTTTTTCTTCA
Source organism: Macadamia integrifolia (assembly GCF_013358625.1). Classification (NCBI taxonomy): domain Eukaryota; kingdom Viridiplantae; phylum Streptophyta; class Magnoliopsida; order Proteales; family Proteaceae; genus Macadamia; species Macadamia integrifolia. The sequence continues at coordinate 28,034,170 of NC_056566.1, read as the reverse complement.
TTACGGATAAAAAAAATAGTCATTAAGGTATCATTATTCCCTCCGCCTCTATATTTTTCATAGGAAGAATATTAGTTCACTATAAGTTTCACCGCACAATCAAAAGGTCGAGAGACCCCCTTCCCTAATGTTTAACTATTGCATACATGTAATCAATTATTCCAGTTTATTATTGGGTTATTATTAATTTGATCTTGATTTTTTTATCAATTCGATGTGTTTGTTGGTTTTGGTTGACGCCTTTGTTGGTCTGGTTTGATTTCTTTCGGTTCCATAAAACTCCAACCCAAAATTAAATCGTTTTAAGTTCGATCAGATTGATTCAGGATGAACTTTGACACCCTTAGAGCTAGTCATGACATGAGAGTCTAATCACAAGTTTTTTTTTTTTGACTAACGACGATGGGTATCCAAGACTTTGGCCTGACTAGTCTCGCGGATCCATACTGATCCCATAACTGTAAGAATTAGGTCATATCAGGGTTGAATGAGAACCATTTAACTTTCACTAAAAGCAATGCGGAGCACTAAATACTCCATATAAATATCTCAAAAAATAAGAGAATCAAACTCAGAACCATACGTCTCGTGAAGGTGAGGGAAAAATTTAACTAGAGGAGAAAGAAAATCTGAATTAAACCCGGACAGATGGACTTTGGGTATGCTCCAAATTGTAAGCTCAAGCAGATTCTCTAGGTTTTAGTTTTGCCTTAATTGGTAATCATCCTAACAAAGTTGTACATTTTCGAGAGAGAGAGAGAGAGAGAGAGAGAGAGAGAGAGAGAGAGAGAATCTGCTATTGCAGACCACATGCAAAGATTGATCCTCTATTACATGTTTGTGTATCTTTTGTTTCTTTTTTGAGTGCAACCTTGAGCATTGTCTTTTAAAATAGAAAAATGAAGAAATCATTGTTGTCTTATTTCATTTTTAATAAGTTTAGCATTCACTCTCTCTCTCTCTCTCTCTCTCTCTCTCTCTCTCTCTCTCTCTCTCTCTCTCGTCAAAGTCCAAGTCTTTAGAAAAGACATGATTTTTTTTTCCAGGAATTCCGGGCTAACCTTTAGCTCTGGAGAAAAAAGCATGTGTTTGGAGAATGTGCACAACTCCAAGAAAACCCAGCCAAGCAAATTCCCAAGTTGGGATTGTATGAGTCTTCTTCTGATGGAAAATCTTGAACAAAAAGGAAAAGAAAAGTCCCACTTCACCATCATCAACTTTTCTCATTTTATACCATACCCATCCATCCATCCATCTCTTTCCTTCCATCAACCTTTTAAAGGACTCCGCAGTCCTCATTCCACATCAATCTTATTTTCTATAAATATATTGTAAGGTGTCCTCTCCACCCAACATGCTCACATCTTTTGAGATGGGACTTGACTGTCCTAGTAATGACCCCCAAGTGGAAATTAAACTGAAAAAATGAACTAATCACTACAAGCTTCTTCCTCTTAGCAAACCCCCCCATACAAGGCAGCTAACCCTAAAATCTCAATCTTTACTTCTCTTGCTAATACCACTAACAGAAAGGAAACCTTTTTGAACCTTCCTTCTGAGAATCATTGTTAGTACTTCATATATATATATATATATATATATATATATGTACCTTGATTGGAAGGATTTGCTATTTCTTCTTTGTTGTCTTCTGGCAACATTAACAAGACAAAGACCTATTTTGATATTTAAGTTGCACTAAGGTGAAAGTGTTTCTAATCGAAAATTTATCATTTAATCTATATTTCATTTGTGGCATATAGGGTTCAATGAGGAAGTGTGTGGTTTTAAGTTCGATTCCTTTTATTTTCTTGGGACCACTCACATGAGGGTGTTTAGTACTCTTCACTGCTTTCAGTGAAAGTTAAATGATTCTCATTCAATCCCGGTATGACTCGATACATGCAGTTGTAGGATCAGTATAGACCCATGAGACTAGTTAGGCCAAAGGCCTGAATACCCATCGTTAGCAATATATATATATATATATATGAGAGAGTTCAATGCAACTATAAATAAATATTAAGTAATAATGATTTCTTTGGCTTGGTTCTACATTTTATATTTATAACACTTATGCTAATTATAACAAGACCATATAGAAGTAACTAGTAAAGTGGATGGAGGGCCATTGCCTATTGAGAAAGCCAATATAGAAGTAGAGAAGTTGACCAATTTAATTTTAATTAGTTAACTTTATGTTGTTCCCAAAGCCATTTATGTTGTGTAAGTTTAGGAAAAGAGAATCATAATTTTCCTGTTGGATATCTACTAATCAAATAGATTAATTATCTTCCACACTCATATTAATTATATTTTTTTGCTATTTGAACTTTTGATTACCCTTTTGACTCCCAGCCTTTTCTGGTTCCTTTTGGAGACGATAGACCATTAGACCCCATTCTTTCTCTGGTTTGGATTTTTCTTAATGAACTGAAGATAGCATGAACATGATTAAGAAACCATTTCCAAAATTAATCATACTTTGCATATTAATTAGCATCGATTCGAACTGTCGTCAACTGCTACAGTCCTAATCCCTAGCTAGCATTATCTAAAACCATGTGCATTATGATTTAATTTTGTGGCTAAGAAAGATGACAAACACTACATGGTTCCATTTTTAGGGGATCCTCTAACAATAAGAGTTTTGATATTGGGTTGCTTCAATCTTACAATACAAAGCTATTTATCCAATATCTTAGTTATCTAATTTAAATTAGACTATCTTAACTGCTCCCTTTGAAAATATTGAAGCAGACAAGAACTTCAAAATCACAATAGAGATTGTATAGTATCTTACAATTCAATTCTAGCCAATTCAAGCCAAGCTATAGGTACCCATCTATAAAAATTTGAAATGAAGGACAACAGAATATAATAATAAGAAATCAAGAATATTAAAATAATAATAAATAAAGAGAAAAGAAAGGTGTTTATTCAATAAGTGACATCTGCCTTGACCCTTTTTTCTTCTCCCCATGATCATATATCAGTCTTTATAAGTCCTTTAACTCCAGAAACATTCACTCCAGTTAAGACTTTATCACCTCTCAATATCCCAAAACTCTCTTTCTGTCACCAATCACTCTGACATTCTCTTCTCTCCTTTGCACCTTTGCTCCATTTCTTCCTCTTCCCTTCCACAATGTCCACCTCCTATACCTTCAAAACAGAAGAAACCAACTCTACTCAGGCAGGTTTCATTAGAACCCAATCCAAAACACCTTCATCCCAGTCTAATGAAAGAAGAGGTAGAAGAAAGCAAGCAGAACCAGGGAGGTTCCTTGGCGTGAGGCGCCGCCCTTGGGGCAGATATGCTGCTGAAATCAGAGACCCTACAACCAAGGAAAGGCACTGGCTTGGGACATTTGATACTGCTTATGAAGCAGCTCTTGCTTATGACAAAGCTGCTCTCTCCATGAAGGGAACCCAAGCAAGAACCAACTTCATCTACTCTCATAATACATCCTTTCACTCTCTCCTTACACCTTTTGATGCTCAAGCCTTCCTACAACCTCCACAGCTCCTTGGCAATGCCAATACAAGCATCCCTCAGGTCCATGTCCAATCAGTCCAGGACATTTGTAGCACTCAAGCTTCCAGTGAGTCAGCCTCCATTAATGATAACTTCCTTTTCTCTTCTGATTTTCAATCTGGCTACCTAGAGAGTATCCTTCCTGATAATTACTTGAAAACTGCTACAAAGCCCACAAATTTAGAGTCTGAATGCTCTCCCCACTTGGTGACTTCTTCGCATCGGATCCCACCATCCATGGGGTATCAGACCACGGATCAATGTTCCATGAATTGCTCCGAGACACAGAATGTGATCATGGTTCCTTCTTCTACGGAAGGTCAACCTCATAGCAACAACAATGCAGATTCAGTGGATAACTTGAATGGATCAGCAAAGGATTTGAGTTTGATCTCCAATAATTTTCCTTTCTTGGATGAGCTTAATAATGGCTTTTGGAGCTATGAGCAGTCATGGGAGCTTACTGCTGCAATGGAGGGGAACCCTTTAATGGTGGAAGATGAGTGTCTTGGAGCTTTCTACCCCTACATTGACCTTCCCGGGTACTGTCCACCACTTCCCTCTTGTAGTGATGTAATAGACTTGGGTTACTCTTTATTTTAAGTGACTGTTTGTGGATTTTCTTGAAGTAAGCATTTTAGCAGTTTTTTTTTTTCCTCCCATTTTCCTGTAATCTGCTACTGTTCTTAATTGCAATTACACTGTAGAGATGAGTGTAGTAAGCTCCAGAATCACAAAAGAATGTTCTTACTTCTTTAGACTTGCTTGGTACCAGAGACTGCAATGAATCAAAGTGTCCTTTTCTTGGCTTCTTTGGTATGTTAGGTGGGTGAAGTAGAGACCTTTTCAGAACCCAAGTCTCAATGAGTCATTAAAATGCAGGAAGAAGAAAAAAAGCAACACATGTTTATACCCTCTCTAATCTATCTTTCTCCTCTTCTCATGAAATGACCTCTCTGCATGGCTTAGGTTAAAAGTACATCATATCATGCATGCTGTGGTATGGTTACTGTTGGCTCAACCATCTTTTACTAAACAAAAAGATGATTCAACCATCCAAGCTGGGTGGATCTGATAACTATGGCTCAGTGAATGATGAAAAGAAGACCAAAGGAGAAGAGTTGATGATAACCCAGTAGGGCCTGCTATGTTTGGTTTTATGGAATTCAAGGAGCTGGATCTACCTCCATCCAAGAACCATGGAGTCTGTAAACCATTCTTATTTGATCCTATTCAGTTCCAATATATGTTGGGTGTGAGATTAAAGGCATCAAATCATAGAATCTCATAGGAAGCTTCTTGCACCTCCAAAAAGGATTCTTCAGTTCTGCTTAACCTTGGAGGTAAGATTCTCTAATCCCATTATAACCCAAGAACAGTAGCTTAGCCAAACATGCACCAAGAATTCTGCAGCTTTAATCTTCTGATGGCCTACATGCTGGGGATTGTAACTTTATCTCCACATTAAGTCTTAACTGAGAATGTTTACCAAAAAAGCGTTCTTAATTGAGAATCAAATAGATTTAAAAGAAATAAAAAAGCGATATTAGAAGGCAGGAACTCATAGTAAATTCAGTAATTCACACATAATACATGTATGAGTCTGGAAACAGCCTTTTCATGAAGGAGAGGGAGAGGGGGTAAAGCTGCGTACATTATGAGTTTATGACTCTCACCAAACCCATAATGGTAGAAACGTCCTGCATTGAGTACACCTGTTTTTACACATAATACACACAGAATATGAATTTTTGAATAAAACTTCCCTCTTTTGCCTTTAACCTAAAGATACTGAAAAGATCATGCACTCTATAGCCAATTTTTTTCATTCTTTAAGAAAAAATAAAAAGCCATTCAAAACATGTCTAAATTATATAATTTTTTTGACTCAATTTCTCTTCACACATGGTAAAGATAGAATCCCTTCATCCATCCCATCTGACTCTCAAATTAAACTAGAGAAGATATTTTGGGTCATAAACAATAAGGAGTGTGAGTTATTGATGAACCTAGAATTCAATCATAGCTCACATCATCATTGGTGAAGAGATTCTCTTTTCACCCTAAAAGAAAACTTAATCCAACTTTTTATAGAAAATATTTCTTTGACCTTGTCGACCAAAATGCCTACCACATGGCATCTTTTTGAGCATTCATATTTTGTGGACATGTCCATGTTATCTATTTGCTTTATAAATATCAACCAATCTAATTTTCATGCATAAAGATATAACGCTTTGAAAAATGAATTGAAAATTCAACTTTTGACAACTTTAGAGAAATTATTGTTTAACCCTAAAAAGCACTGAGGTAAAAGTGCCCACATGGAAAAGGGACCCGAAACTTGACAATAGTGGTCACATGGAGATGAGATAAATGGATTAAGCTTTGACCTAATTTTCTGGCTCATGTTTCATCAGGTCCCTCATGTGCCACTTCCAAAAAAGGCATGTGCCACTTCCAAAAAGATACATATTGGGTCTCCTTTTTTGCTTTCTTCGACTTAGGTTGACTAGAGTCCAGACAATTTGATATAATGGACCTACAGCACTGACAACCAGATTTCATAATTTTAGAGTTTATGGTTTCATGAAATTCTCTCATGAAAGTTTTAGTGGATGGTTGGGATTTAATACCCCAAATGAAGGGTTTAAGAGATAGGTCTTTGGGGTACCCCATTGAGAAAATTTTAATGTTCTAATAAAAAATCCAAGGGAAATCAGTATTCTCCCCAAGTGAAGATAAATCTAAAGATACGTTTTCTGTTCTTCCTTACAAGGGCCCATAGGCTACTGGGTGGCACCCAAAGGAGCAGTCCCAGGTGAGCGCGAGTGCAGGGCGTGGGGTGGGCAATAGGCACAGTAGCAACCAACACTACTTTGTGCGAAGGAGGGGGTCCTTGGCCTGGAAACGGAACCCAGGGTTTCCAGGGCACAACCACCAGGCTAAGTCAGTGTCTACAATCCCAGTCCAAGCGTTTGCTAGTTGTGCAAGCTCAAGGCCTTACCAAAGAACTTTTCTAAAGTGTCAATTAATTTGTAACCTTATTTTTTTCGTCCTCTTAATGTAAGTGAGGAAAAAGGGATAATTGCTCACAAAATCTACTCGTTGAGTGTTGGACCCTCTTCGGCCCCCTTCTTCCCCGAAGCAGCACTCCCATATGCATCCAAAGCAGTGTACACATAAACACACACACAAGCATATGCATAATCAGGCATGACATATGCATCATCAGACGCAAAAGCAAGGAAGGAATTTTCTTTTTGTAACATTATTATTTTTCAATAAACATAAAATCTTGACACTACATTTGTATTCAAAAAACATACAAAATACAACTCTTAAAAAATAATAAGATAATAAATCACTTTCATGTTATATTGGAAACCCTTTCTTACCCTGATTTAAAAGAACTTTTAGAATTAAGATAAGGGGCTAGCAAAAAAGATTCAATGTTCTAAATACACATATAGAGAAGTCATTCAAGTGTCCTTTAACATATTGATTGATAGGTATTATACATACATCTAATTTAAACCCACATGTTAGTCGTATTGGGATTTGCGGTTGCGAATCCTTAGAATTATGCAGATGTGGAAACTAATGGTCTATTAGAATGACGACTAAGGACAGTTCAGGACACCTACGGACAATTTTTTAACAAAATGCAATCAACTGAGTGAATTAGGTTCTTTATTATATTCTTGGGAGTGGATTCTTTGAGCAAGCAACAGAGCACACAACAATGAAGAGTGACAAAATGGTTTTGTAAATAGAGAGAGATCATTTCATGTGAGGAGAGAAAAAAGATGCTAAATACCCTCCGTGGCTGCCTCAAAGAACCTTTTACTTTTATACCCATGAACCTCTTTTAGCTCACCCTCGAGGACGCGACCAAGAAATGGCATTTTTCTTCTGCCCACTTTGCCTCACTTCAGGGAGACCTGCAACCGCTGTTACATTCACCTTCACACAGCTCAAGTGATTTGAATTAGCACAGGAGAGTTTGTCCTCTATACTTTTGGAAGGCAAAGGTATTATACTATCATTGATACCCATTACCTAGTTGTGCCACATGAAAAACTGATGTAACAATCTAGGAAATCACTCGGATTACCAATGTACCAAATTTCAATCTCAAATTCCACCATTTACCCTCTCATGTATTAGCATACCCTCTCATGCATTTTCATGCACCATGTCTGCATGGGTGTTGCAGAGGGCAGAGGTGAGGGTGGAGGCGGCGGTCTTTAGAGTCCTATTCATCCTCTTCAATCCTAAGTCCGTCCAAATGTTCTCTATTTTGAGCTGCAAACTACACAATAACCATTGTAAGTGTAAGCCACTGTTTAATGGCTCATGAACAACGTAGTTTGGTCCGCAAATAGGTAGCAACGGGCGCAAACGGCAGCCATTCAGAACACCCAGAAAAAGTTAAGATTATACTACCAAAAGAGTATAACGGGGAACAAGTAGAACTGAGAGAGAGAAATAACAAAGAAGTCAAGGAGGATGCCTTTTTCTTTCTGTAATTAATAAAATAGATATAAGCCCTGCTCAGGCCATTCCAGTCTCACAACATCAAGCATCCAAATCCCTTCAACTCATACAGAGAACTAACTGAGATACCACTTTAAGAGTATCTAAACTTAATTTTTCACAGGAAGCCCCTGGACAAAAAAAGGGGGAGGAGCAAGGACACCTTCCAATCCCATCCTAAGTAGGAAAACAAAATTGGAGGCTTGTTCCCAAATTGAAGTAATAAGAAATTGAAAACATGACCATACTGTTGACTGACGAAAACAAAGTGGAACTGACTGATCTTTTCGTTTTGAAATGATCAGAGCATAAATAAGCACAACAGCTCCAATGCTGGAGGAATACGGGTTTACCTGAAGGGCCTCCCATCGTGGTTATTGGAAATGAAAGGCAAAGACTATATGGGATTGCTAAACCTTTTGAGTATGGCTATAGCTTATTTGAGGTGAAACAGTTCGTGATACAAGGACAATATGAACAGAAAGGATGACCAGACGAAGTTGAGCCGGAGATGGATTGGTTGACAGAACCTTGACAACTAGGAAGGAAGCCCTTATCTGGATATAAGTTACTGGGTGCAAGAAAAGTGAACATATCCAATTTCATTAAAAATTGACCCAGAGGAGAAAAAATGAGGATTAGCTTTTCAGTTCTAATCAGCTTGAACTATGAGCCTCACCACTTTGACCTGTGCTACTACTACCACTACAAAGGCCAGAATTCGGACCAGACTGTTGGACACTTGAATGAGGAACAGACCCACCCTTTGAGAAAATTGAACCAACTAAACCACTGGATGTGTTCTCAGAAGAAGGAATTCTGGTTGAGATAGAACCCCTATTCGACCCTGAAACAAATTCAGGCCGCAACTCCGAAGATGAAGACGATGGGGCCAGAGTTGCCAGTGAAGAACCAACAGGGTACGGAGCGACTGGCATATCAGCAAGAGAAGATGCAGATGGACTGTAGCTCAGTGTTCCCATCGAATGATCAAATTTGCATGTAGGTCCAAACTTGCATACCCCATGTTGCGCATAAAAAGTGCAAGGTGGAGCCTCCTGCAATTGTAATTAGTAAATTAAGAAGCGGCATGCAAACAATTGCGTCTGTAAATGTAAAATATTACTGCACAAAAGAGCAAAAAAAACCAATGAGAAACGATCGCAAGAATTCCTAAAAAGAAAGCAATTACGTCTAACCAAAAAAGAGGATAGAACAAGTAGCACATGCTGATGAGTAGGCTTTTAAGAAGGAAAGCTTTGTCAGCATAATGGGAGTAAAATATATCTTAACATCAAGAAAATAGGGAAGAAATATATGCAACAAAAGGCAGAAGAACAAATAATGACATTCCAAGAACCCAAACAGGGTAATTCCATATTGTATAAGCATGTAAAATTAATATAGGGAGAAAAATTGACTCAGTAAGAAGATTTCTCAGTTCTTAAGAGAAACATAACAGAAATAAAATCTTAACGAGATGAAACTAAAAAATACACCCACCCACCCCCACGCCCCCCCACCCCA
>NC_056566.1:27983463-28024546 GCF_013358625.1 Macadamia integrifolia | reverse complement strand
AAAAAAAAAAAAAAAACTTCATAGAACCAAAATTCCCAACACACCTTGTTACCTAAAATAAGAGTAAATCAAATATTAACCCCTTCTCCCAGAAAATTGATAACTGAGGTACCATCCACTTGGTTCTATTCTTAAGTTATTTAAGATATTTACAGCTCACTGCATTAAAGTAACTACTAAGAATTGGCTATAAGATGCAAATTATCAACCCAGTCGAATGTGACAACTTTTTTAGTATCTCATGGAAGGTGGGATATAGATGATGACCCTAACATAAAGGTGGAACGAGATAGATGCTTGGATTAGAAAAACAGCCAAAGATGTTTAGATTGAATCTAAAGGAATACGACACTCTAGGGAGATTTAGTGGTGGGGTGAAGAAATTCAAACGGCAATTAAGGCTAAGAAATCCAGTTTTTAAAACTTGGCAAAGGAAAAAGGATGAAGAGGATTTCAAAAGGTATAATTCTATAGAAACGAAGTTAAAAAGATAATGGGGAAAGCAAGGGCTACAAAATATAAAGATCTCTAAAACAAGTTAGGCACATAGGAAGGGGAGCAAGGTCTAAATACGAGCCAAACTGAGGGAAATGAAGAGCAAAGATTTCAAGCATATTAGATGTATGAAAAGTGAGGATGATAATATTTTAGGGGGGGAGGGCACTACCTGGTCATGCCCTCAGCTCAGACACAGGGCCGCGTGAAAAGACAGCCCTGCATTCGTTGTCAATGCCTTCACGTGTTCTTTCATTGGTCTGCGTGTTGGCGCACAGCCCACGATGAGGGGATTAAATAGAGGTAGACTAACTATTTCTATATTTTACTAAATGAAAATAATACTAGTAATAGTATCATAGAAGGTTATAATAATCATCAAGAAACTACAAATCTTACAAATATACAGAGAATTAGGGCAAATGATGTAGAAAAGGCCTTAAAAAAGATGAAAATTGGTAAAGTAGAGTAGGTCCGGATGGTATCCCATAGAGGTTTGGATGAATGTGGGAATTTGTGGATTATCGTGGCTAACTAGGCTATTTAACAAGATTTTGAGCACAAGGAAAATGCCAAATGAATGGAGATGAAGCATTGTGGTACTGATTTATAAAACAAAGGTGAAATTTAAAATTGCAATAATTACAGAGGAATTAAACTCATGAGATATTGTATGAAATTATAGGAGAAAGTAATGGAATCTTTCCTGAGACAAGAAACTAATATTTCGGATAACTTTTATGCCAAGGAGATCTACCACAGAAGCTCTTTATTTTCTTAGGAGGCTAGTGGAAAGATTTAGAGCACATAAGAAAGACCTTCATCATTATTGATTTAGAAAAATCTTATCATAGAGTTCCTAAAGAGTTAATTTGGAAAGAACTAGAGAAGAAAAATATTTCGAGTAAATACATTGACATAATTAAAGATATGTATAATGATGTAGACATGTAGTAGTGACTAGCGCAAGAACTGTGCATGGATAGGTAGTGAATTCCCAATAATAGTTGAATTACACCAGGGTTCAGCTCTAAACCTATGTTTGTCTGCACTAATCATGGATGAGTTGACTAGAGACATTCAAGATCAGATCCCTTGGTGTATGCCTTTTGCAGATGATATTGTTTTGGTGAATAAAACAAATGCTGGGATAAATGCAAAGTTGGATTTATGGAGATCAACCATGGAATCTGTATGACACCTGAACTTTACTACCAGCATCTGTGTAGAAGAAGAAGAGAAGGAAAGAAGGAGAAGAGAGAAGGGCTCACAGTGGTGAGCAAAATTTATGGAACTTAAAAGTGAGAAAGTACATAAGTAACCCATGCTAAGTAAATAAGAAAAGAACACAAGAGACTTAAAGTTAACCCTACATTAGACAGTGAAGACAATAAATAGTATGAACTGAGTAGAAACTCTAACACTCCCCTCAAGCTAGAGCATATATATATCCTAGGCTCCAGCTTGGAACAACTAGAACAGACATAACCAGCAGAGCCAAACTTAATAGATAAATCAGTTGTAGAAGCCTGTGACCAGCAAACAGCATCCAATCACAATACAATCATACACACAACAGCCATCAGCACAACAATAGAGAAAAATCTTTGTATTGAATAAGCCCAAACAGAAACAAGCAAAATAAACGGCAGAGGATACCAATTGCAAGCCAAAACATCATAGCAGAAACAACATCATAAGTCCATCTCAAGGAAGGAAGGCAAGTAATAAACTTCACAAAGAAGATAGATAAAAGAATAGCATAGGTAACTGTGAACCACAAATAAAAGCATAAGGTAGTTAGAAACCACAATAACAGCATCAGGTTGTTGGGAACCACATAGCACAGCATAAGGTTGTTGGAAACCACATAAGACAGCATAAGGTTGCTGGGAACCACGAAAAACAATAACATAAGCTAGCTGTGGAGCACAAGAAACAGTAAATAACAATATCGTTGCTAAAAAAATTTTGACATGAACAAATAATAATCATCGTTGTTGAGGACACAAGTGGATGACACAAAAAAATAATAATAATCATCAAATAAGTAGGGAGAGAGAGAGGATCCCAGTCATAAAATCCAGCAACCTGTTTTTCCATCAAATTTCAGTCACAAGTATAAGAACTGGACCTACAATCCATGCAGATGTTTAGGTGTACTTCTTACCCTCTTGTCCAAAAGAAAGTCAAGAAGAGACTACAAGTGCATTCAACCACCCCCCCCCAAAAAAAAAAAAAAAACATTGGCATACTAATCTATTTTTAGCTTTTTCTTTCTGGCCAAACAAAATTGATTTATTTTTAGCTTTGAGTATCAAAATTTTGGAATTATCTTCCACTTCTATCAAATTTGCCACCACAGGCCACTCTAAAAAGGACTAGGTGCTTTAGATGATGATGAGGAAGTAAAAGTTCTTCATAGCAACATGCAGTTAATACAAAAGCCACAAAAAAATATTTCCTTGGGATCTCACTCCATGTGCCACCATCAACATGACAAAGAGTAAGATAATCATACCATCTGGCAATGAAGTCCATCAACCACTTTAAAATCTTAGTATTCAAGTACTATTGTGCCACTTAGTATTTTCGACCTAAGGAAAATATTCAGAAACATACTTAGTAATTTTGTCCTAAGGAAAGTATTCAGAAACATACTTAGTATTTTTGTCCTAAGGAAAATATTCAGAAACATAGGTATGCAAATTTGAGTGAGGCAAACACTTACACAAGTCTTAAATAATTGGATACAGAACTGGTTCTGCCAAATAGCCATGTCAAAATAAGAAAAACAGAAAAAATGATTCTCCCACAGTTTATGAGTAGTCTAAGGTGTCTCTAAGTCCACTATATCACCCACCACACCTACCACAGGCACCTTCCTTTTGGATGGAATGATATTTAATCCAGATAACTGGACATAACCAACAAAATTCTCATAAACCATCATTAACTCAGCTATTACTGACACTAACATGGATTTGTCTTCAAAACTAGAACAGTGAATGAAGGAACAATCATTATATGAAAACAAATCCTCCAAAAACCTACCTTCACCCACTCTGATTTAAGCATAGGTTAATGCACAAGGCAACATCAATGGCAAAAGAAAACTAAACAAGGGCACATCAGTCTCCCCCTGCTAAATGCCACTTGAACTCCTGAAGAAACCATCCAGTGAACTGGTATGCAAACCTTGTCTAAGTCATCCATCTAATCCAGAAAACCCCTCCTTAAAGAGATAACAAAAAAAAAAAGATTTCCAATTTACATAGCTATATGCTTTTGAATGAGCCAAAGCCCATCCCTAATAGCAGCTATATGATTTTGAATAAGCCCAAGTCCATGCCCTCCCACTCCCCACCCTTCTCTCATTTTAAAAATTTTTACCACATTAGTTGAAAGCACAGAGCATCAAGCAACAAGTTTCTTAATCATAAATTAAACATATTGCTGCAATGAGAAAGGGGTTTCCTCGTAAACACAAAAACTGGGTGGATATTCAAACTAAAAATTAAAAAGAAACTATAAATAGAAAGAAAAAGCACAACTAGGAGACGTATAACGTGGCACATAAAAACACAACATCAGCAGAGACAGCACAGCCAAACTGAGATCCATCTGGTAAGTAATTCATTTTAATTTTTTTTATTTTCAAAATTCCAATTGAACTCATAAAGCAAATAATCCGCAAAAAATATAGATGTATGGCATAAAGGGTCCCCAACAAATTTTATATTTACGTAACTACACCAACTTTCAAAGCTTTAACAACAGAAGCTAGTGGTTCTATATAATCATCTCTTTTACGAAAATTTATTGTATGAACCACATTTCTACTTGCTTTCTCACTTGTAGTATAACTTCCAATTCTCTAGATCTTCACTTTATTGAGTCGAATCAATACTCAATTAATGGAACCTGCAAACGACATGTTGATGAAGGCAGTGCACAAGCTAGCATCTTCCAACTTGTCGTGCATCACATGAAAAATAATTAATCAATAATTCCCCATCTCAAAGGAAATTAAGATTTTCTACCCAAAAGAGGGTGATACAGAACTGAAGACTTAACAGCATAGGCAGTCCAAGAAGAAACAGGCCTAATGTGGCCCAGCCCTAATGCAAACAGGCTTAAAGTTGCCTGGGTCAACTTTGTTTTAGTTTAAGTTGATTTTATTTTATTTTATTTTAAGAGTTTAAGTTCTGGTTGAACCGGTGGTTCACTGTTTAAATTTAAGTTGTTATCTTATTTTCTTTAAGAGTTTTAAAAGTATGGAATGGCTTGTATGGGGGGGACATCTAGGGAGTATCCAAATCTACTTAAAACTGTCTTTTGTTGTTGTTATAATTAAAATACAGGCCAGCAAATGCAGCCCACAATTTTACTCTACAGAAAATTGTTTTCTTGGCAGTGATGAAACAGCGACCTTCCTTGTGGTGAACCAATCATACTTTGCGGTGGGAAGCCCAGGTTTCAGTTCTTTTATTCTCTTTTACTCTTTTCTTATCAAAACTCAATTCAAGTTACAGCAGTATTACTACACAACCATATTTTGCAGCAGAACGAGCAGTACTAACAATATAACTTTCGTACTCTTTATGGGATTTTGGGTAATAGGTCATATACAGGTCTGACCCACTTTCTGATTCCGTACATATTCATTCAGTGCTCTTAACTTTCTCCAACAGTCAAGTTTTGATTTTTCTGGTTGAATGCTACATTCCTATTCCAAGTTGGATTCAATACTTGCTATTTTGGGAGGTTATTTAATAACTGATATTTGTAGATCTGTTGGGTCTCATTTCTACTAGTGGGTGTATTGAATCTGAAACCTGATGTCAAAAGGATCAGTTAATAGTCAAACTTTGAGGTCTCATACTCCAATCATTCCAGCAGATCCAACTCATGGATCAGGTTGAAATTTTCAGCAGACATTCTAGGCCATTAGAGGAGAACTCGACCTGCATTATCTGGCCTTCTAAATAGTTGATTTTGTTTTATGTAATTTCTCTTTAATCTGGAAATTTGGTCTTCACTTTTGTTCCTGTTTTAGTTGGTACAGGTTGATACACATCAGAACAACATTAGAAAGGGGGGGGGGCATTTTTATTAAGGACACAAACCAAAACGAGCAGTTCCAGCATTTTCACATTACTACTTGCTTTATCGCTTGTACTGTATCTTCTAATTCCCTAGATTTTCACTTTGGAGAGATCAACACTTAAATAATGGAACCTCAAAACGACATGTTGATGGCAGTGCACAAGATACCAGCTTCCAACTACTCTTGCATCACGACAAGAACTAGTAGATAATTCCCCACCTAAAGGGCATTCCAGATTTCTACCCAAAAGCGGGGGCATTTAGATTAAAAACAGAATCCAAAACCAAAAGTTCCAACATTTGCATAGAACAAAGTATAAAAAGGGGACAACAACCTCTGTACCAAACCAACAACCAGTTCCTTTGGTAGCTAAATTTGTTGGAATTGCCTGAATCTGAAGTTGAGCAGACATTCAGATAATTGAACAAAAAAGAACGTGAAAAATGGAAAGGAATAAGCTGCTTCTATAGCTGTGGCATCACATTTTTTTGGGGGGTGGGGGAGGATTTGATATGGTTGTTAATTAAAATACAGAAGTGAGGAATAGTAAGAACTACAGCTTGGCTATGGGTTTTAAAGACAATTGATATTCAAAAGAGTATGTCACAAAGTTATTTTATAAAATGGGATCTGAACACCATGAATCTAATTGTGGTGGGAATTCTCAGTCTCAAGAAAGTAAACAATCCAAACTCTAGCCTTAGATAAAGTAATAAGCAAAGAGTTGTCAATGCAACACTTACCGGACGTAGAGGGAGACCCATAGGACTGAGGACACAATTTGTTCTTGGTGAAATCCATTCCCGCGGATGATGATATCTACACGTGGAACCAAATTTACATTCTCCCGTTCTCATGTAGTACTGGCATTCAGGTTGACCGGGCCTTTCAGGATATGAGTGTTCCTTATGAGTGCTGCTAGAAGGTCCAGCAGAGGAAGGTAGCATCTGGTAAGGTCCTGGATACACAGGTGCTGAGGGAGATAGCTGCGACACCCCATAAATTGAACCTGCTCCAACAGTGGGTTGAGCGGTAGGAGATGCTACTGGACTAACAGGTCCCTGCTTTAGGTGGACTCACAACCCAATAAGAAACTGTAAATTTTTGTTGAATACCAGAAGAAAGGAAAAGGTTTTTATTCACGTACAGGATAAGGACCCCAGGTTGGAACAGGTACCATCCCTGGAGGAAGCAGCACAGGACCATAAGCTCCTTGCACATATGAACCAGGTAATAGTGGAGGCCTCGCAACTTGCCAGTTGACTACCCCGAACTGCTGCTGAGTAGGAACTGAAGGAGACTGCACCGTCGGATAAAATGGAGATGCAGACGCAGGCACTGATACACCTGCCGGTTGTGGATGATCGAATTTACAGGTTACACCAAACTTGCACTGCCCCGTCTTCATGTAATAGGAACACTCTTTCTCACCCTGTTCCAATTAAACTCAGTTTAAGCTATTTCAACCATGCATCTTCTGGATGCCAACACAATATAAGAAAAAGAAAAGGAGTCAGAAATGAAGAAATTCAAACCGGTCGCAGTGGGAATCCATAATAATTTAGTGATACAGGGCTCACTGATCCACTGCCATGTCTTGGATGGTGGTACTTACAGGAAGCACCAAATTTGCAAGTCCCAGTCTTCAAATAATACTGCACGTTACAAAAAATAATAATGAAATTGTTAACAGAAAAGGCCTAACCAATAACCATTCTGTACGACAAGGAAACAAACTAATAGAAGTGGTATGGCAGCTATTCCGTCTATCTCCTTTCAGCAGATAACATGTTTCGACTTCTTTAACTTTTGACCGAAGATGTGAAGCATTTGTCTGCAATCAAATACTTAATAAGAACCAGTCAACAAGGCTAGCAAAGTACCTGGCATGCAGGTTGGCCCACTCTTTCAGGATACTCCCCTCCTGAGGGTCTTACAGATCCCACAACCTGACCAATGTTCATTATTTAAAATTAATTGACCGATGCCCAAATGCCGGTTACATTCCAAGTATAACCAATCAAGCTCAGTGACACAAAGCCAAACATAATCACAAAAATTATAACAACAATCCCGAGAAGGAGGATTGGGTTTCCCCCACAACTTCACCACCAATCTAAGAACATCAAAAAAGCTCAAGATTAGTGCAAAATCAACATTTATCCAACCAAATCGATAAGCACTCGGAATTGCACATGTTACAAGATCAAACCGAATTGTACCAATCGTCAGGGGGCTTCAGCCATTCACACGAGGAAAGCCGATCAAAAAATAACAATACAGAACGTAGCCCTAAACTGTACGGAATGGGAACGGAAAACAAACGGTGATCGCGAGGGGGTTACCGTAATACGATCGCGAGGATGATTGAAACGACACCTGGCACCATAACCGCAAGATCCGGTACGCATATAGTAGACACAGTCAGGCTCGCCGGGACGCTCTGGGTACAACTCCCTGCTGCTGCCGAATCCCAATTGCCACATAGACTCTGCATTAGAAGAATCAAAGTTTCAAAAAGAAACCCACAATTCGGATAATCAAATACCTCAACATTTCATGAACCCTAACGGCAGAGCTCGCAAAAACCAAAATTCCCGCGGAGAATGAGACGAAGCTTAAGAGGAACCAAAGGAAAATGGAGGAGTAAGGGTACGGAGTAACCTTCCAGCCCGGCCTCCGCTCCTGGAGAGCTCCATTCGACTGTTGGATCCGGCTGGTTGCCTTCCATGGATGGGTTTCGACCGTACTGCTCCATTGCTGCGGCTTTGGTTTCTGTATAAGCTAAAAGAATTTACAGTGGAAAGTGAAGCGAGGAAGTGAGGGGGTCGGTGGTTCTAGATTGTTTGAGAATGTTCTGTGATATCCAATCGAATGGGAGCTTTTTGCGCAGAGAGAATCACGGGAACACAGACTACAGAGAGGAGACGAATGTCGCGAACCGTGGCAATGGTTTGAGTCTCTTGTTCTCCCTCTGTCGTGTGACTGCTCTGGTTCCACACAGACAGACACACACTCTCTCTCTCTCTCTCTCTCTCTCTCTCCGTCTATTTTTATACCCGCCAAACATGGAGAGAGAGAATGGTTCGTTTGAGGATTTAATACTGAAAAAAAATAAATAAATAAAGATAAAATTGCGTCAGGGGTCCTTCTGAATTTACATATAACTGTTTGATCTTGTCAGAAATTACGATAATACCCTAATCTCTCTATTTTCACTTTGAAAATCACAACCTAATTCAGTGTATTTTGTAGGAGAGAAATAACCCTCTCAATCTGGTGTCTGTTGTCTATACCCGAAAAACATTGATAGATACGAAAAGATCACTCTCCACCCCACAACCCTCACCCCCTCACCCTAGGAGTTGAAGATGCTCTCGAATGTCTTTCCAATGGCTTCATGCGCTGGTGTTGCCTACACCTGATTGACAAGGTTTTTCTCAATTTGTAAAACCAAGCTTTAAGATCAAGAGTGCTTTAAATGCACACATGTGGTATCATAGGGCTTTTTGGGAAAAGTATTAGAACCTTATAGGGGTTTTGTGAACCTTAAGATGGGATGATGAACTTCTTTGTTTTTTTTTTTTTTTTTTTGGATAGAAGATAGAATGATGAACTTCACCACCTCATGAAGGAAAACTTTGTCTTCCAAAAAAATCAGTATTTTCATTTAAAATAGTAAGGAAAAAGTATCGCTGAACTTGATTAGTAAAAACACATTTAAAACACACATCCTCGACTTTTTTATCGTTTTAAATGCATGTTATGTATGATTCTCAATAATACAAAAGAAAAGGGTAAATGGCAATCATTTCCGTTTTAAACACGTTCTCCTTTTTTGGTTTTACCTTTTTTAAGACTTAAAACTGGTTGAACAATTATTTATAATAAAAATAATAATATTAATAATACAATTGTAATAAAAAAAATCCCCAAAATTATCCACGTGTTAAGTTTTAATCACATGTCCACTATTTAGCCCACCTTTCTAGAATTATATATATATATATATATATGTGTGTGTGTGTGTGTGTGTATGTATATCCCAAGGGGGTAGCGTAGCTGGTGAGCAACGAACTTGGTACGAGCCGTAAACTCGGACGTCCTGAGTTCCACCGAGGCTAGGATTCTGAACCCGTCTCCTCTTCCACTTCTTTTTTCGTTTCCTTCCAGTTCTTCGACCCATCAATAGGAGCCACCATTTCTTCCTTTCCCTCAAACTTTTCATGTATGATGGCATTAAGAATAGTTCCCCGATCTGCTTGAGGTGAGATCTTGACAACCTCATCAGGCTTCATGAAATCCAGATTCTGAGGAAGGTGATTGGGGTCACAATTTCCCTGTGAATCAAGGTTGAAAAAATTCTCTTCAGTTTGGGATGAATCCTGCTTCCCAACCTTGTCCTGGAATGAAGCCTCTCTCTTCTCCTCCAGGCTTCACAAAATGTACTTCCTCTGAAAAGGGATTGGAGTAACTATTTTTCCTCCCACTAGGCACACCTTGAGCCACTTATACGGGGGTATTTAGTACTCTTCATTGCTTTCAATGAAAGTTGTGTGTTTAAAATTAATTAATAATGATGGTAGCAGAACAATTGTGTTACCAGGCTTGGTAGCACCACTTATTATCTGCAATGTGGCAGTTCATCTAAAGCCCAATTTTGATGAACAGGTGAATCTCAACATTCCCCCGTTTACTTATAAAAAAGTTAGTCCAATATAACTTTTGCACATTAAAGAATAAAAATCTAATTAAAAAATAAATATTATGACCAAAATAGATTGAACTTTGAAAACAACGAAGAAACAATTAAATACAAATGGATTATATGATGATATTATAATAATTCAATTTTATTCCATCTCAATGGGGTTAGTCAATTGTATTCAATGTCATATTTGATATAAGGCTTGAGCTATGCATGTCTTTCCTCACTTCTCCTTGGGTCATTTTAGGCATACTCCTGGCTTTTTCAGTATTAGAACATCTAAAGGCCTCCATTGAACACAACAATGCCATCTTAAATAGGAATGTAAATTAAAAGTCGAAATCTGAATTTGAATTCACATTCGTATTCGTTTAGGGGTATCCGTATTCGGTTAAAGGACATCTGAAATAAAATTTGGATTATCTAAAAAATAATTCCGATCTAATTAAATAATCAATTAATGATTTTGAGAGTTATTGAAGTTTAAACATGTTATAGAGAATGATAAAAATAGTTAAAACAACTTAGAAAGATGGATTTTGAGAAAATTATATTAATTGGGAGGAGGAATGTCCGGATTACACAAGTGAGAGAGTAAATGTATATTTGAAAATCAAAATTCAATCCGCATCTGTATTCGTTTAAGGATATTTGAATCCGATAAAAAAATATTCAGATCTAAACACATCCGATCCAAATTCAGTCCATATCCAATCCAATTACATCCCTAATATTAATAATTTTTTCGTAACCTTTTTATATATCAGAGCTACTCCTAATATAATCATTTCTTACATTTTCATTCAGAGTTTTGTCACATATTCATTTCAACATGCTCATCTTTCTTATATTGAGTTTATTTATATGATAGTTTTTAATTGCCCAATATTTTACAACACATTATTACTGATCATACGATTCTCCTATAAAAGGTTTCCTTTAAATTTGTACACATGACATGAATTTAGTGGGTTGTAGCCTGTGCGGCATTTCTTTTCAGAAAAATTATACACCCAATGGTGGGAGAAGCATATACAATGAATGACAAAGGGGTATTGTGTAATTACGATCGTCTAGGAAAGGGACAAAATTATCATTTGGGAGATAAACCGAAGGCAATTTCGTAATTTAGACATCAGTTTAGAACACATGGGAAAAGGAAAAAGTGATCTCAGAAGTCAATACAGACAAAAAACAGCCCATCACTTCCCAAGGGGACCAATGAGAAAAGGACACGTATTGACACAGAAAGCCAATGGCTCGCGGCTGCGGGTACTTTTCCCGGGTCCCTACGGAGGGGGCGGTTTATTATTATTAGTTGATAAGGGGTAAAAGTGTAAAAAAAGAAACCTAATGGATGTGACCGGTGAGGACATTACTTCCCGCGCCGTAGTTTTCACTTTTTCAGTTAGTAACCGCTGGAGAAAACGAACGGTTGAGATATTTTTACACGTCAGCGTCGGCAATAAAGAATGGCTTCGATTACGTGCGTATGTGCGGTAGGTAAGGCAAAGACCGGCTATATCCAATCTCACTATATGTACGGCTTCGATGAGTTCAAAGTTGTTTGACCTTTCTTCAGGGTTGGCTTCTGCCCTTTTTTATAGGGTGGGGAGAATCACGCACGTGTGTGATGGTGACACCGTGTCGGATAGGTCTATTCGGGTTCGAAAAAATTCTAGGGTTTTTGGATAGGAGTCGGCAAGGACCGATTTGATGGTGACATGTGAGAGCCTGAGACATGGAGGGTTGGGGGTCTGTTTGGAAGTGATTTGAGTTATGTGGACAAATGAGTAGAGAATTGTGATCATTGGATTAGAAAAATTGGATAATATGGTTTAAATTAGTCACATGTCAAATCTCATCTTTTAATAAAATCAATAGGAGGTTAAGTATGTCATATGCTTTCCTGTAGCTAGTAGTTCAACCAATGGAAAAGTTGGATGAAAGAATTTTTTCAAAGGGAGAAAGAGAGAGATAGACATAGATCTTGAAACACCGATGGCATTTCCAGCCACTACCCTAATATAAAATACTTTTCATTTTATTGTCATGCATCTCTATTTATGTTTGTAAATGCTTATGGTATTCTATTTTGTCACTTGCACAAAAAAAAATAAAATTTGTCACTTAGCAAACTTTGATTGAGTTTAAATCAGAGATTTGAGCAAAAAACCTCAATTTAAATTTGTGTCATCTAACAACAATGTGACAGATTTTTAGGTCGCGTTTAGATAAATGCTTGCTAAGAAGATTGTTTAAGAAATCACATTCAATTATGAAAAAGTAATATTTTTCAAAATTACATTGAAAAGACAATGGGAATAACACTCTGGTTGTTGCTTATAATTTTGAGATAGACCATCAAATCTGACATAAACTGATTTAAAGAATTTACTATTTTTTCTATAGTTATAATCACGTGATTTGTGAGATAAACTAGTTACTAAGGTTGCCATAATTGCTTACATTTATGATTTAAAGAAGAGAACCTACAAATTTTCATGGATGAAGATGTTTTAATCACTTAGATCTTAATTAATAATTGCAATAGATGCTTGGCTAATTAGAGAATCAAAACAAAGAATCCTTTTAAAATTGTATGGATCAAATTTTTCTATATTGTAGGTATAGAGATTATTATTTTCACTCTTGTTGGATAGGACTCCTAAGACAATGACAACTTCGCCCAGTAGGGGATAATTAAGATCCTAAGATTCTCTACACTGTCAATGTTAGTATAGAAATTTTTTCGTCAAAACTTATTGCTTCCATTGGATGACATAAACCAAAGAATGAGTTTTCCTCAACCATGACGAAATCCTTTATGATGGACATCAGTACCATCAAATGTCTAAGGAGAGGCTTAGTTTCAACCCCAAACAACACGAGATGAATGTTCACCAATGGCGTAGGGACTTTTTCCTCCCCCATTAGTGAATGAAAACTTTCTCTATAAATTATACTTTCATATATCTTTATCAAATTTATTGTAGGGAAAAGGTTGGGTATGCCGCCGATATCATGTATGCTAGAACCTATTGTGTCTATATTTCTCTTCCTTTTTTTCTGAAATGACCCTCATATCCTTCCTGAATGATACTCCATCATGTATTCCCATTGATGCTATCCGCTAACATACTTGATATCGGCGACATACCTATCCCTCTCCCTTTATTGTATCACTATCGAGGCATGAAATCTTATCGGTGGTATCAAATCAGGGGAGGATAAAACGGTCCAAAAAATAAAATAAAATAATAACTGAGTATCAATATTTTGAGAGGTTAAAACAGTCCTATCAAATCCGATTTGACTTGAGCCATAGGCCCATAGATGTAAGTATCAACGCCTTTAGTCCATGTAAAACAAAGGGAGGGGGGGTGGGGGTGGCTGGCACGTGGGGTCTCTTCTTCCCCCGGGCCCTGAATGATTCTCCTGCCCCTACTGTATGATGCCTGGTCTATATCCCATTTGATGGTGGTGCTGGGAGTTTTAGAATAGTACCAAGAGCATTTCAAACCTTTGCCATATAAAGAGTAATTATGAGATCCCAAAGGTGAGATCTCTTGACCTAATGTCGATAGAAACTTTCTAATATTTCAATTTTGAAAGGAAATTAATATATCGTCAACTTTTCTAGAGCTAGCAATTCAAGAGTCCACATCCTCTGCAGTGAGCATCAAACGACTGAGAGCATTTAAACACACAATCCTAGGGATTTCCCGATGTTCATTGCATCAGTGCAACAGCTACAGACGATTTTCATTGACAGTTCAACCAATGAGATGACTTGGAAGAGAGGTGCATATAGGACTTTTTCAAGAGGAAGAGAGAGAGAAACATACACACAAATCTGGGTATACCAGCACTTGCGGCATACCCAACCTTTTCCCTTCAATTTTATCGTACATCTCCGAAGAGACATCCCCTTTTTTATCGGATTGTGGGGTGCCAAAGTAATTTCACCTCTTATTCTGAAACCCATCGCAGAAAATACTACAAAGTTACTGATCCCAAGAGTACATCAATTGGCAAGGACAACACTTCACAATTAAGAGGTCATAAGTTCAATTTGCACCCGGGCATGGACACCAACACACAACAGATCCAATGATAAATTTCAGATCCACTAGATGTAGTAGGGGAAAATGAAGGACGATGAAGAAAAAGCCTCCAGTGACTGGGATAAGTAAAGGCCAATATGGAATTACTTATTGATCCAGCCTAAAAAATGCAATAAACAAGGAGGCAAGGACAAATAAAATGTAAAATATTCCTGTGGAAACAAATGGAACCTAATATATATATTTGGCCCTTAGTTATTGTCAAACTGGTTATAGATAGAGATTTGTGGGTCACAAAAAAAGGAAAAATGCTTAAAGAAAACAAAGGAATGGCACAATGTGTGGCTTGTGTTCAGATCATCATCTAAGAAACGCCATTCAAACAATATCCAAGCTATTCAAATTCAGTGGCCATCCTTAGCACAAAATAATTTTCCCCATTGATGAGAGAGAAATGTAAGGAAAATCACAACACTTTCAGAATTCAGATGAAGCATATACTCTCCACTGTCTCATATGCTACTGTTTTAGTATTTTTCTACACTAGTAGTACCCGAAAAAGAAACCCAACCTTGTAATAAAACTGCCGAGCTTAACATTTGTAACCAAAAATGAGAGAAAGTTGGCTAAAGATGAATAAATTTATATGCAGAAAAGATCAAACAAGCCAGTGAAGAAACCACCAATATGAAAGCAGTGCAGTCCTCAACCACTCGCCATGATACTCACCAAAATCATATCACCTGATAGCTCTCTGTGACCAGCTGTGTTCGCTGAGAGAACTTTGAAGAGGGACCACCTCTCAGTGGCAATATATTCATGATCTGCAAGAATATACGTTTCAATGTTTAGAAAAGAAAAGGGAATGGGCGTTTTATCTCTATTCATTTGTAACAGTTTACTACATAATAGATGGTCATGATCAAGACAATCATTACCAAAAAAAAAAAAGATTAAGACAATCATTATAGAATAGGGACAAAATATATAATATTTCTATCAATCAAGACTATTAAAACACAAAACACACACGCACACACCAAAAGTTGAAAAATGGAATTTCCCACTTGGACGAATGAAACTTATAACCTAAAAAAAAAAAAAAAGAAGCAAAAGCTCATAAAGCACATGCATGTGCATGCTCTGAGAGACAGAAGAACCTGAGAGATCAGAGTCACAACTTACATCATCTCAGAAACCCACCCCCCACCCTCCCCGTCTCTCAAAAATGCCCAATAGCCCAATCATGGACACCAGACCACCCTTTACAAGGAGCTCTTCATCTAGAAGTCCAGCCCTTTCAAAGGGAAGGAGAATCTGAAAAGACCACTTAGAAGAAACCTTCAAACATATATATATATAGATACACTCGCACACACACATTGCTAAAGGAAAGGAAACTCAAACTAAAACCTGGCTAAACATGCAGACAACAGGAGTCACTAGACTTATCTACACCTTAAAAGTCAAAATAATTAAAATGCCTCTGCCCAAAAGTAACGGCTACTAAGCCTTCAGATGCTCCTGGGGTGCTGATAGAAACAGAGCAAACTACCAAAAACTGTCCATTCTGATTTTGAATTTACAGACCTTTAGATCACTGAATGTCTTTGCAGCAGTGAACCTGACTGAAATGGGAAAGAAAACCGATGTATCTGCTGGAGGAACAACAAACTCCATTGATCCGCTGGCAAAATTAACAGCACAAATATAGACATCAGAGGCCAGTTATGAATTGGTATATAAATGGACATAAAAATTAGAGAAAAATCTTGTCAACCTGCGGTTGGAACCATCAATTAGTAGTATGGACCACTCCAATGTGGAATTCCTTGAGTCGTACCTGTAAGTAAGAAAGAATAAATAAACAAGTAAGCAATGTCATCCCTGTGCTCTATAAGACATCCTCGGATCCACTTTTTTTTGGTAAAACTTGGAACCACTTACAACTGTTAAGGAACCTCATTGATTAAGCCATTGCAGGCAAAAGACCATATGGAATTACAGATTCTAAGTCACTACATATCATAGTTGTCACAGCGCCTACACAATCTAAGGTGTTAAAGGGGGCCTGGAGGCCCTGGACACAAGGTGAAACCAACAAGGTGCCTAGGCGACCAACGCAACCAAGGCGTCAACAACCTTGCGACATATGGATGGAAATAAAGCCTACTGGAGAGAACAATGTTTCCAGAAGATGTAGGAACAGTTTATCACAGGCTTGGTAAATAAACATGAAACAAGATAACAATAATAACGTTTGAAAAGTCTAGGAAGTGCACCCAACAGGGACCACTGAAAAATCAAAGTGGAAAAGCCCACACATGGTGACTCATGATTTAAGATAGGGCACAGAACTTGAGAGGAGGCCCATCAAGGGAGACTCAAATCTACCCAATAGTCACCCCACCAAATCATCAGTGTATGAGGCTGAAAAGTGGCAGGTGTGGCAAAACTCCTTTTTTACCCTTTTAACAACCTATGGTTCTTCTTAAATGTTTCAACCCAAAACTACTTTGTGGGAAAAATGGAATATAATAAATTGAAAAAAACCCACCTCCACTCCCCATCAATCTGCCTCACGGTTGGTGCCTCCCGAAGTGCAGGAAGAGGTACCAATATCACAACATTTTGCAGGTCAAACATCGATGAAGATTCATATTCTATGCTGACATATGTTTCATTTCCAGATACAGAGGGCCAGCAGTTGACTGTAAAATAAACAATTTAGGTAAACAAAATAGAAAGCAGAAAGGGGAGGGAAGGGGGAAGAAGGAGATATATCGAACAAAGTAATTATGTAACAAATTGAAACTCACTTGTCAATGGCACAACTGACTCATCCACGCTCTGCATTCTCCACTTCAAAAGACCAACTCCTGTTGCATCACCAGCTTGAGCAGTTGGAAAAGGCCTATTAGGATCCTTCAAGCCGAGAATATTTTCAATGGAGAATAACTCTTTGTTGATGTTAGGGTGAGTTTTGAAAACGATGCCAGCGCTTTCCCCAGTTTCAATCTGAACATAAAATCAAGCATGGTAATCACTCATAAGCCAAAATTATGAAGTCGTCATACAGTTTAAAAGACTATAACAAATGAAACAATTAATCCTATCTGCCCTAAGTTATTGTCCAGTGCTAGTCTTTACAAATTGGTTTCGAGCAAAAATTAAAAAAAAACATTAATTGCGAAATGTTTAATTGTAAAGTGCTTTATCGGTTTTTGGGCTTCGACCACTTTTCGTCGTTATTGTGCTACATGTAACATTCTGATTCCTCTTTTCTTAATAAAATCCTTTGTCATCTAGCAAAAAATAAAAATAAAAAAGGATCGAGTTTCCCAAGGCCATGGGTGAATGGGACCGAGTGGAAATTAGAAGTGTGCGAGTGTTTCGGGGGTGTTTTGGGAAGATTCTAAAACCCTATAGGGGTTTGTGAACCTCAGGATGGAGTGGTGAACCTCACCATGTTGCGAAGGAAAAACTTCTCCCAAAAAAAAAGCCCTAAATTTCTAGAGAACCCAATAGGGAAGAGTGTTCTGTAATACAAAATATTCCCTATTCATACTTTCCTTAAACAATAAATTCAGAGTCAGCCAGCATTCTGCAAAGTACACTCTTATTGAAGGATCTCTATCAACCCCCATCGAATGCTGTACCATGACGAAATTACATTTACTGATGAAAGCAACTGCATAATTTCTTATTTTGGTGGATAAAACATATTGTGAACCACTTGAAGTAGGAAACTCAGCAAGCACTTCTACATTTGTATTGGTCAAGGTTCCAGGACCAGCTTTTAAGATCTCAGTAGAAATCCAGAGTAGTTCCATAATTGAATCAAGGGAGTCCAGAGGAATGAGCATACATGAACAAAGATACCAAAAAAATAACTAGAGCAGTAGGTTGTACTCAAAGAATGAAAAGTTCCCAGCTACCTCGAGTTTAGACCATTTAATGAAACAGGACCCTCTGACAGGGTTCCGCAAGTGAGATCTCTTCCATTGGGTTGATTTTAAGGAATATCACTCGCAACAAAACAATGTATCAGACTATCAGCAAAAATGGAATACCAAAATAGATGCAGTTTGTGTGGGGATGAGGAGGAATCAATCAGCCAATTTCTGATTTACTGCCCCCTTTCTTGAGCACCTGCTCCCATTTCATCTCTTAGATTAAACAGAAATGGGTCTGCCCTCCTGATCTTTGAACTCTGATGTATAGATGCAAGCAAAGGAGACTAGTATGAAACAAAGTTTCATGGGATCTCTGTCCCCTAGTTTTCTAGGTGACTAGATTTCTGATAACAAATCTAACTCTGCAGCATACCATCAGAAGAGATTTTTCAAACTTTATACGCCTGGTTCTCTAAGTGAAGTAGGACATTTCTAGTTCCATGAAAAGATCAGATTTTGAAATCAGAAAATAAACCAGCTTTAGTACTAAAAATCAGAATAGAAACTAGAAGGAATATAGGAAATAATAATCTTCAACAAAATAGAAAATAACTTAACTGAAGCAGAAACCAGAAACTAGAATGCACAAGAAGGAACTGACCTGTCACTTGATGGAAGAACAGAATAAGAAGTGAGGTATGAATCAGGAATCATCACTAGCCCTACTACTGAATCACCACAGCAGGACATTTTGAATCACTAGAATATGGAGGCTGGATCCAAGAATGACCAGATTAAGAAATAGAAGAAAGCAGGGGGTGTTTGGTTCGGTAAATCTTTGGGATGACATTCTTTAGAATGATAATTCTTAATTTTTGGAGTTGTTTGGTTCCACTAGGATGACCCTCATAAGTGAGCACCCTACTTCCCATGAATGACCATATTACAAAGGATGTGTTCCAAATCTGAGTTTACCTCAACACTTAAACTCAGATTTGAGCAACCTTTTTACCACCTAGTATAAAAGGAGAAAGCGGAAAGAAGTTCTCTATGGAAGCCAATATCTCAACCCGCGAGAAACATGTACTAGCCTCAAGGCTACCAAACGATTTTTCAGAAAGAAACATACTTCAGAAGAATGTCTATCAAAAGATTGACATTCATATTCGATACATACACCATTTGATTTACCGAACCAAACACCCCCTTAGGAAACTCTCCATGTGCAGGCTATGTGAGAATATCCTATGCTGACTAGGACTGTATTAAAAATGACAAAAAATCCTAGATAGACCTCACAACATGTTTCTTCAGGAAAACTAGAAACCTGAACTGCAAGCCCAAAAAATTGGCCCAATCTGGTCCAAACCAAAACTGCAGGCTAAGGTTATGGTCAGGCATTCTTCTCCTGCAGTAGTGGTGTTTGTACCTTGGATCTGCATCAGATCATAAAACTGCACCAGTTTCAAACTAAACCATGCAAGACGTATTTATGACTCAGAAGGATCCAGAAATCTGAATTTTTTTCTCCTAAGGGGGGGGTGTCTTTTTTCCCCTTCTGTATAGGTTTTCTCATACATCTGTTGAGAGGATAGTCACTCTTCTCTAAAATTTAGTTTTGTTAAATATAAATGTACTCATTGTACTGTCTTCTAATCCAAAAATAATCCATCTTTACACCATTTGTTCAAGTAGACTTTTAAATAACCTCCAGTTTAAGAAGTCATTAAATATAATCATATCAGATAAGTTGTGATAGATGCTTTGTCTTACTTATAAGTTCGTAACTAAGACTTTCCCAATGATGATGATCACAAAATCTTCAGGAATATGAAATTCAGGCAAAGATAACAAGCCAAACTGAGATGCAACAACAACCCAACACGGCAACACTTCATTGTAATCAGGTTGATTAAAGTGGAGAGAAAGTCTACCTGGACTTGAATAAACGCATCCTCCTGATTAAGAATCTGGAGAGAAAGGGTACCTTGAACATCAAAGTTACTAACCCCACCATCTCGCTTCAGTGATACATTAAGCTTCTCTTCAACGGTCAATGTGATAGGATCAGTTGGTGATGGAGCAGCTGACCTGGCCTGAGTAGCAGTTGGTTGCATGTCCTCAAGAATCACTTCACCTTCAGCTTTAAGAGATTCCAAGAATTGGTTTGTCCTCTGTGTTTTACCAAGCTTCATACCAAGCCCTTTGGGCGGAGCAGTGGCAGATGCAGAGGGACGACCTGATAGCGTAAGTGAAAGTTCTTAAAAAGTCCCACCAGATGAGAATTGGCAAGGTTGATACATGGGTTTCAAGAAAGAAAAATCAGCTTCCTCAGACACAGAACAAAGCAACTATATTGATATTTATAAAGTTCAAGAAGCAAAAACGCTATGGACCTCATGCAGACAAATAGGCACAAACCTTTGGACTTGCTACAAAAGATTTCCACATCAGTACTCAATCCACCTCCAAAACCACTGCCACTACTAGATATGCTCATTTCAGAAATGCTACTGTCAATTCTTCCTGAACCTGCTGATTGCAGAGACATATAACCCCCCCTTTCACTTCTAGTCCTATCAATCTGCAGAAGATGTAAGTACAAATATGCAAGTCGATAGCTTAGAACTTGAAACCCAAGGAAAGGGCATGAAACAGAAAAAAGTAATGCAGTACAAACAGTAATGCAACCTCAGAACCTGGACCTTCAAAGATTTCTAATACCTTGCTTTTGTCAATCTCACTAGCTTTGCGCTTCATGATGTCCTTGGTTTCATTGATCTTGCTCTGCATTACCAGTTTGTGCAATCTCTCTTCATGACTGTCCATCTCACAGTACTGCTTTACCTGTGCAACAGTTACACTTTCTCTGTGTCCAAGGGAGATGACTTCATCAAAAGCAAAAAGCAGCTCAAAAGCAGCCTTGCAAATACCCTCTTCTTCTAGATAGGGAGAGTATTCAGGAACCTGAATATGCTTAAGGAACAACTTTTATAACTTTAAAGGCCATGCTCTGATGAAAATGAACATTTTATATGTACGTCACTAATCTGTAGAAAGGTTAGCATGCTCTAGTAAAATTTTGAAAATGATAGAACCACGACAAGGACTGGATTGCATATATTACAAGTTCAAAATAATTGAAATAAGTGTTAGATAAATGTGGCCCATCACTCAACTGGTTGGCTGGTTAGGCCTATGATTTATGAACCAAAATCACAGGTTAAAACCCTTATGTTTCATATGCATCTTCCAGTAACATTCAAAGAAACAGATTTATAAAATATCACATTGCATTGTACATAAGCATAAACTTTCCACCTCATGACCCTTGATTTTATATCCCACGATTCCATGTTTAGTTCCCTGAGACCCTTGAATTTTTTGTTCCTTTCCTTTTCAAGTCTTACACCTTAATTAAAAGTAAGTTAGGGAATGGTATAGCAAGAAAAAGGGACAATCAAAAAAAACAACAACAACAACTCAGCCTTATCCCAACTTAATGGGGTCAGCTACATGGATCCAAAGAAAAAAAAAAAGTTCATTGAAGAGTACAAATAAGGGACAACATAGATTAGAAAATAAGTTCACCTTAAAACCATTATAAAGGATGTTTCCTCTTGCATTGATTAGGATGTTAGGTCGTCTTGGGATGATGTCAGCACTCAGTAGCATGGTTCAAAGTGCTTCCAAGTATTGGTAGGGATATGGTAGCTAGGAGGAACAGAGTTTCAGGCTTGGTGTTGAGGATATATTTCAAAATAATGTAAAAAAGGTTGTTTATCTCAATATAAAGATTCCTGTCACAAGGCACCTTGCACCTCTCACCTTGAGGCTTTTGCCTCGGGCAAATGAGGTACAAGCTATATACTGGTTCCCAGACTTCCACCACTTCACCTCAAGTCTTTCACCTTTCAAAACATTGATTAAATGATCACTTAACATTTTTTAAATGTACCATTTAATTTAGAGTAATTATCACTCCCTTCCCCTGAACTTTGGCGAAATATCAAGTTCCCCCACGACTTTTTAATTAATTCACTCCCCTCCCCCGAAATGAAAAGATTCTACCACTCGTTAGTACCTGTTAGTTTTTGCTGTTAAGTGACTAAAATTTTTAAAATTCCCAAAATGCCCTCTAGTGAATCGATTAAAAGGAGGACTTCTCACTGTCGCCTCTCACCGTCGCTGCTCACTGTCACCTCTCACCGTCGCCGCTCACCATCACAGTTGCCCCTTCTTCACTGCTGCGCTCCACAGTCGATTGCTGAAATCCGACGATGAATGAGTGAGACAGGGAGAAGGAGGTGGGGAAGAAGAAACGTAGTGAATTGTAGGGTGGAGCGACAAAAATGTAGAAATACCAAAATCAGTTATGATATCAGCAAATCATGACTAAGAGGGAAAAGATTGAGAAAACCAAGGGTTCGTTAGGCAGCCATGACCGAACTTGTCGGGAAAAACCAGTGACCAAATCCCGATTCTTTAGGGGACCTTAATTGGCTCTCTATTATGCCAACACAGGAAACCCATTTCGTTTTGGGATTCCGATCATCTCTGCCACTTCCAACCATTAATTGCGTATTAATACTCAATCATCTGCCCAAACAGCCAAGTTGTAGTTCATTACGTGATTTGATTTCTTAGTCCCCTCCTATAATCAGTAAAAAGTGTTTTATTCTGTTAGTGAAGTAAAAAACTCGGTTTCAGTAATATCTTGATTAAGATCATATTCGGATAAATTAGTTCATCCAGTGATGGTAGAAATATTTTCCATTTGGACTGGTAGGCAAGCTGGTATCATGCGATTATGTTAAGATATTCAATTATAGAAGTATCAAATCAAATAGAACAACATACCCTAGAATTGTTCAGATCCTCTTTGACCTCTTTTTCTCCTAAAAAAGGGTGATTCGATTGAGGGAGTAGGGCTTCGGTTGCTGGCTTCTCGGTGAGCATTGACAGTAAAATAGGAGAGTCACGACTGTGAGCAGCGATGGTGAGTGGCGACGGTTGCAACAAGAACGGTAAGCAGCGAAGGGAAGGAGGCAGCGATGGTGAAAAAGACTCATTCAAGAAGTCTTCGCTTGGAGCGGTTTTCTTTTCTTATTAGAGGGCAGTTTGGGTATTTACTAGTCACTGAGGGTAGTTTAGGTATTTACTAGTCACTTAACAGCAAAAACTAACATGTACTAATGAGTGGTAGAATCTTTTGATTTCGGGGGAGGGGAGTGAATTAATTAAAAAGTCGTGGGGAAACTTGATATTTCGCCAAAGTTCAAGGGAGGGGAGTGATAATTCCTCTTTAATTTAATAGAAGTTTTCACCTAAGACACTTCATAATCATGTTTAGCTTGAACATAACGATATGAAATAGCTTGGGAGAGTGAGCATCCGGCAGCTAATGGGAATCCGGTCATTTACAAAAAAGCACCTTCACTAACCTTTGCAGCATGATCCACAAGAAAACCACATTGACCTATAAATTATTGTTTTTTTTTTTTTTAAATCATAAAAGCAGGAAATCAAACAAATTAACTATATTCTGTGTAATTCATTGAAGGGTAGTGGCCACGAGTATCATAAAATAAAAATACCTAATCAAAGACCAACATAAAAAGGATACAAGTTTGGAGAGCAGTCTCAGTGTCTCCAGATCTTCAAGAATGTTGCTCTGTTTGTTTGTTACAAGTAGCAAATATAGAGATTCTATTGGCTGGTACACATAACGGACATTCTCTGTCTCAACATATGTATGCTGTCTTCCTGTGCCAACCAACTTGGGAAAAGCTGCAAGTAATCCCTCAATCCTTATACGAGACATGTCCACAAACTGCCTTGAAACCAGTGCTGCAAGGAAATGTAGACGGATAGACCATCATGGATGCAACTCCTATTTGTGAGATTATCACAATTTGATGATAAATTCTAGACATTACAAATAAAGCAGCAATCCACAAGCTTATTATGAAGATCAACACAAGGCATTGACATCCAACACAATTAGTCAATGCAATCTGGACTATAACTTAAAATCTATATTTTTCATTCTCCTCGCATAATATAAACCACCAAAGCTTAATTGGGAAAAAAATAAAAAGGATTTTCAAACAATTCTAATGTCTGAGAACAAAACCACTTAATAGTTAAACACATACCACCCCTACCCACCTGTCCTTCAATCATAAGAAAAGTTTTCTCTTACTGGACACTAAAGGTAAACTTACTGAAGAAACCAAACAAAAGACCAGACATTTCCATAAAGCCATTATTCTTGATCTCAAGAACAGGTATCCTATATGAAAATTTAAACAATTAATGCTCCTGCAGTAATTAAGAATAACAGAATTATTGGTCCCTAAAAATTTCACAAGCAACACGTCCTTACCCTGAGAAGATAACTACAAGTAATTAACCAAAAATGATTCAATAAATTTCCAAGGAATGTAATACTAATGAAAAATACCAAAAGCATTACAACTGGCATACCAAGAGAAAAAAAATATTTACAACAATAGAACAAATCCACAGTCACCATGCAAATTGAAATGCCAACATAAACTTAATGCTTCTTGAATAACATATTAAATCGAGAAAAACAATGCAAACATACTTGCCTTTTTGGCAACAAACTCACCTTTACCAGACTTACTTATAACAGAAGCTGCAAGCACCACCTATTCACAAAACAAAACAAAACAAAAAATCATAATTACTACAATAAAAAAATAACAAAATTCTGATACGAAAATGCAAATTGTAGGAAGAGAAATAGTCAAAGAGCATATGTCAAGCGTAATTATCCAAATAAGAACAGCACCATGAGCTCACCTGTTTTCTAGAAAATTGGTGCGATTAAAGGATACTACTGACAAAAGATTATTGATTAACTTGCTTTGAGAGTAAAGTGAATTTACCCAGATCATTCAAAGGGTATAAGAAGTAAATCCATAGGCTTATTTCAAATATAGAAGAACATTCTAGATGCAACCAGAAATTCATTAGAATTATTTTATGTTCCCCACCATCTGTGTCCTATTACAATGCATTTGTGTGCAGCACCCTGTTCATAAAGCACCATTGAGTGAAATAATCGAAAAAACTACATAAAATGAAGTTTACCATTTTGACCCTTCCCAAATCAAACAGTTGGCAATAGTACAAGAGCAGGACTCAGACTGGCGCAGGAACACAAAGATAGCTTACTTGGGCACCTATGAAGACAAATGTTGGTTAATAAGTCATAAATCAGCCATGGAATACTCTGTGATCATTATTCATCTGCTAGAAAATAAGTATTCACATAAAATATTATCTAAAATCACAAGCTAAACTGAAGCACTGCCAAACAATTCACTAGCTCAACCAAAGCACTGCCAAACAATTGAAGTACAACTTGAAATTCAGTTCAGCAGAAACTCAAGAAAGACACACCTTTATTAGAAACAACATGATTTTCAAAGATTGCATGAGACCTGTGGAAGCTGAGATTCCCACTACAATGTTGACAATGGCAAATAGGCAGCCATAGTTGACATATTCCTAACAAAAATTTCACCACATATTGAGATGATTGAGGGTCCAAAACATATCAGCTCCCGCAGCAATGGACTCCACTTCTAATTCCCTCCCTCAACCTCAATTCGTTAGGAGCTCGCTAGGGATTCAAAAACCACTATAAGATAGACATTGCCAAATTTCTGATTGTGGATCTCAAGGCACTTATTCTAGGGTCTAGGGATGAAGCTCTCTCACCCCATGGAATGAAGCACCTCAAAATGGATGGAGTCTCAGGTCTGATAATTAGAACCAAGTCCTAAGGGAAATATAATACCATGGAGATACACCCACCTGATATCATTCTAGCCCGTCAGCGGAGCTTGCTGGAGGAGTTAGGGAATCCAAAGGGAACATATGCTTCAGGTCTTATCCCGTGATATAAGCAGTGCCCTTATATTGATTGGATATCAATATGTTTTTCGTATGGGATTGTACCTATATCTTTGCCTCTATTAATAAAATTGTCATCCTTCAATTTATAAATTATGAACCAAGACAACCAATTCTGTACATAAATTCACAGCGAATACGAAACAATGAGTCAATGCATATAACTAATCGGAACCAGATCTAAGATCTATACACTATGATCTGGTACTCTAAACACTACAGTTTGGATACCGAACTGGGAGCAAATAAATCATGAACAAATAAATAAATAACTAAACCAGACTAATGGATCTATCACAACTCCGATGTTGAAAACATTAAATTCACGATTCCACAGTCATTCCTGCGAAATTATAAAACATATCGCATCAATGGAAAAAGAAAATCAATGTGAAAATGAAGCTATGTAAACTGTAATAGATCAAAAAATATTCGTTGAGGTTCTTCGAATCGGAGAAATTAAAACTCATTGAACTCCTCGTAAATTAATTGATTTCTGGAAACATAAATTTAACTGAACTTACCTCGTAATCGAGATCTGAGAGTCGAGATCAATGTTTCAATTCTCTTCTTGAGCATCAATGCTTGCCACTGTTAGTGCTCGAGATAGGGCGTCAAGTTGAGAAGTCGCTATTGAAACTGTTTTTCATGGCAATTCGAGATCTGGAGTTTCGGAATTCCGTGAGAATATGAAGACGGTCTGGTTAGAGGTTACAGGAGAAATAGACAGAGATACCTGGTGTCGTGTCGGGTTGATCGGGCGAGTTTACAATTCCCCCACCCCGGCCCCATCGATTTTCCGTTTTTAGGTTTTAATGGATCCGGATCGCTCTTTAACACGCCCAGCGCCCCAACGTGCATCGAACGGCTGGATGATCCCGACACGCATCCCCAAGTCCATTTGATTCGCAATAAGGTCATTTCATGTGAAAGAGAGGTACCTTTTCAACAACAACCAAAATCGCAACTGATAACCTTATTCTAATTGAATGGAGTTGGCTCCATGGATTCAATACTGATACCCTTTCATTTTTTTCTTTTTTTTTAAATGATTGAATGAAAAAACACATTTATTGATCATTTGAGAAAAAAATTGAAGGTAATTTTTTTAAAACATAAACAAAAAATACTTGGCTTGTGCAAGTCTTGACTCTCAACTCTCCCCTACCACAGCCTCCAGTCGATTTAAAGCAATAGACAATGTAATTGAAATAAAATTCACGCCCTTGTATAAAAATAGACGGAAAATGCTCTTAAGACAAGTGATTTTATGTTCAAAATTCCCTCCTCATTTGGTCATGTTAAGGACAATTCCCTTGCCCAAGTTAAAAGTCAGGATGTGCCATCTTAAAATAGAGTTCACGCATTTAAAATTTTCTATTCTTAAAAATAAGAAAATGGGAAACATGTCTGCGCATATGGTGTTTTTTACACCCTCTCATGTAAATATATATATATATATATATATTTTTAAAGACGGGTAAAACAAAATCACTTGTGAGAGGTGTAGGAAATGGTATAGGTTTAGATAACCCTTTCATTAATAGGATTTTGGCCATTGCACGTGTGTCTTGCTTCCTTTCACATCGTCTTTTTCTTGACATGTGGATACAAAATTGTGTATTGCTTCTTCGTGTGCTCCTATTGGCTTGGTGTGAGAATTCCATTCCACTCACGTAGGATGATGATCTTATACCCAATAAACTAATAGAAAATGTAATTTTTTCTTATTGTAATTTTATGAAAAAAAAAAACATTAAGTTAGTAATTCTTACAAATGGTGTGTGAAATTTTTGATAAATCATATTATTTTTTTTTTTAGGGCGGGGGTATTTCGTATTCATAACTAACATAATATATGCAAAAAAAGAAACACCCAATGACCGCCCTAAAAAGGAATAATTTCAAATGGTAGAAAGAGCACATCAAATGAAGGGAGAAGAGAGGTGTAGGGTTATTTGAGGATTTAGATCCTCTCCAATTCTTAATCGTGCAATTCTTAAGCAATTCTCTTTGTGTGCACGATGTTTCTATATTTTCAAAATCCAATGATTATAAAAATTTGAAGTTAAAATGGATTTGAAGATGTAATGGTGTTAGATAGAATTGCATGATTAAGAATTGAAGAGATCAGGTTTGTTCGCATGAAACCCACTAGCTCAGAGAATATATTCTGGGTTAGAATGCATTCTCAAAATCTGATTTTATATCCTTTTCTATTTCACCGTTTTTAAAGACCTAGAATATATTCCAGGAATGCATGGCAAACACAGCCATAATAATCCCCCGCACCTTATTTATTCATCTACCCGTTATCCACTCTTCCCTCAATCCCACCCCCCACTTGCTGTCACTCTCTCTGAAACGTTCTTCTACGCAACGCCATGGAGAGCTTAACAACGAGCTTCACAGCTCGAACTCCGACATCTTTGAAGAAACTGTCTCTTCCACATGTACTCAGCTACAGAACTAGAAGATCGATCGTCGTTCGGCCTTCTCCGAATTTCAAAGCTCCGCGATTAGTTTGCATGGCGGTAAACCTATACTTTAACTGATTTTACAATTTATAAAATTGAATCAGAAATTTTAGTGACGTTTTCCCGATTGTTTCATGTACTTGAAATCGTAGATTATTTTCCATTTAAATATATTTTTTTTTAATATTATTTTTTGGGGTAAATGCAGCAGCCGTATCTGATAACGAAGCTGGATTATGCTGAGAAAACATGGAAAGAATTATCGGTACGATTTCAAATACAGAACTCATTTGTTTCCGCTTCCACAGTTCATCATTTTGAGCATAAGTTCATATGTATTCATGGAATTTATCAGATATCTATATACACACCTGCAAGGCCAGTCATGTTTATTCTCAAAATAGTATAGCTGGTGAAGAATTTCAGTTTAATGCTTTACTTCTCCTTGGTCTGATGTATTATTCCTTCTTCAACTTGTTACTTTAGTAGTCTCAAGTTATTTTATGGGAGGAATGAAGCCAAACTTTGTTAATTTTAGGTCAAGCTGGCAGATCCTGATATCATCTCAAACAACAGTGAATACCAAAAGCTTGCACAATCTATGTCAGAGCTTGACGAGGTACTAAAGATAAAACACAAGTCATTTCCTCATTTAGATGTTCTTTTTAGATATTTCCTGATTCTCATATCAGTTGTCTGTTGGTCATTTTTTTTGCTGTCATTATCTTCTAACAATATACTTATATTTTGAAATAATAGGTTGTGTCAGTCTATCGGAAATTCAAAGATTGTGAGAAGCAATTAGAAGATGCAAAAGGTTGTAGAACCATGTTTTTTTTTTTTTTTTAGTCATTTCTAAAAGGATGAATATTTTATGTTAACAGTAACCGCCCCCAATTTTTTTTTTCCCCGGTCAGGTTTATCGAAAGAGGGTGGCAGTGACGAAGACATGGCGGAGATGATTGCTTACGAAATTGAAACTTTATCTAATCAACTCAAAGAGCTTGAGGAGAAGCTGAAGGTCTTCATTTTAGGATTTATTATTGGACTGTGAAATATACTTTTGTGAGTTCTTGCTTGTTTAAGTGCATGATTTCATACAATATGAGTTATTCATCATCCAGTTTTGTCCTAATAGATGCCTTTCTTAGCTTGGTGCTCGACTGCCTATGTGATGGTGGTTGGAACTAACAAATCCCTTACTGCACTTTTAAAGGAAAGGGCAGCTAATATTTACTTTCCGCCAAAACCTTCTTTTTTTTGGGCACCCGGGGTGGGGGGCTGCTACTCGAGTCATGGGCCAGTTATTCTTAGCTGTATTTTCTGTGGGTTTCTTTTCAAATAATAGATCATTGAATCAGATGCATAATTTTGCATATCCAGTCTTTCTGATTTCTGGGATATTTACTATTTGTATAAGAAGGAAAGAGAAAGATTTACGCAGCCAAGCTGCAAGAACAGCCCAAATAAAAAATAATTAAAGGTTGAAATGGCAATGAAGGTCCTGATGTTACAAATGAAACTGACTACATGTTGCTTGGTGACCTTGTCGTGAAGGGCATAAACAGACCTAGGCTTTCAGGGAACAAGATATTCACGAGGAAGCAAAAGCTCTGATATGCTTGATTCATCCTGCACATGTGACTCAATTCTTTGTGATCAGGATCAGGAACTTATTGATATAGGAAAAAAACTAGCAAAAACTTAAGCAATACACACTATGCTTAAAAAAAAAAAAAAAGAAGTAACAAGAGAGAGAGAGATGTCATTGTCCGAAAGGTAAATTCCACTGGTAAATTCCTGGCTGTTAACACCTTAAAGTTCTTTCAAAGCACTTGTCTATTCAGTTGAGAAATGACCACTGTCTGAATACTCGCTAATGCTCTGGAAAGCGCTTTAACCATCCTAGTATGTTGTTAACAGTCAGGCTGCCTCCTTATTGTAAGATACCTCCGAAAGACAGTAGCAAACTGTGATATGTAATTATGATAGTGATTTTACTTTTATGTCTTTATAGAAAAGGGTTTTTCTTTGAAAATGTAGATATCCTTCAGCTAATGGTTATGCATTTTTCTTTGATAGGTGCTGTTACTTCCTAGTGATCCTCTTGATTCACGAAATATCTGGCTTGAAGGTAGATAATTTATTTCTACATTTAAGCTATAAATGTAGTTTGACCAATAATTTTTTTCTACATTTAAGCTATAAATGTAGTTTGAGCAATTACCGTTTGGTGTCAAATTTCTATCTTGTTATAGACTTAACTTGCAAGCCTATCAGAAGAGGACTTTCTGTTTGCCATTCTGGATAATGCTTATTATGCATTTTGAAATTCTAAAGGATCGCTTTTGGAATTTGGATAGTAAAAGAGAGCAGTTAACCATGCATGAAGGTACTGAGATAAAGTTGAACTGTGGAATGGGCTTATTGACGATTCCAATCAATTAGATAAAACTTTGATGAGTTTGATCCTCAATGGCATTAATGTTGTCTAGTGAGTTTAGTCACATTTAATTCATTTGATACTTGGATAGTGGAGGTGGAATCACTTTTTATTCCATCGAGTCCCAAACCTTAACCTTCTCACTTCTGTTGTATTAGCCCTATCTAACTGCCCCACCCACCCCCCCACCCCCGAAAAAAAAAAAAAAAAAAGTCCATGGATAATTAGGGATTTAAAAATGTGTATATATAACTTGAACATGAAAATGAAGAGTAAGGGAGAGAAGTAGAATTAATTCTAGGTTTTGGATGTTTTAGCTTTTCTTTCCGTTCTTTCTACTTTTTCTCTTTTAAAAAATTGTTTTCTTTATTAGAGGTTAGCCTCTATGAACCTTGGAAAATCATCTACAATCGCAGTTATTATTGCAATTTAATAGCATTCCGATTTGATTCTCACTAGGTTTAGATCTTTGCCTGCATCATGCCTACATGTGCTGGCAATTTGTTCCCCCAACCTCACGTACAAATAAAGAGTTGATTGAAATGCCTTTCTTTTTCTCACAGTGAGGGCTGGTACTGGTGGTGATGAAGCTGGACTATGGGCTGGTGATCTTGTAGGTATATGTTACCTTTATCCTTCTTAATCATTGTTTGGATGTGTACCACAGATCATTTCACAGATTGGTTTGCTTGCATTTTATATTTAATATTCACATGTGATTTAATATTCACATGTTTTGAGACAAAATCGACCGTTAAGTGTCCCTCTAGGGATACTCGCAGACTAGAAATTGAAGTCATCTTGTTTGATACATAACTGTGGGAATTCTTATCTTAAGAATATGCGATATCCAGAGATCCCCATGAACCACAATCAGGGATTGCATTTCCACCCGTGGCCATTTTTTGATCTATTTAAAATCATCCTTTCCATTTTCTATAGTTGGTTCCTTGGTGCTTGTTGGTTTTTTGGTTGTCATTCTCAATTCTCAAATGGTGCTTCATTATCCATGGAAGTGGTACTTTCAATTCATAGATGTTTTACTGAGTCTTGTGTTAAATAACTTGAATGGCCCTTTATGCATAAAATATTATTCTGTTGCAGTCATTTTGTAGTTATTAACTTATTATTATTATTATATTTATCAGATTATGTGTGCCATTTTGTTTGTTTTGGATATGACCTAGATAAATATTTGTAACTAAAAGCAGGGTTGAAGTGCATAACTGCCCTGCTCCACCCCAAATGGCTTGGGTATGGTGTGACCTTCATCAGGTAAGGGTTGGGTATGTTATTTGAAAAGTCTAAGGTATTTGCCCTACCCTACCCAGCCTTGCATCACCCTGCAGGTACCCACCCCAGATACCTAATAAAATAAGGAAGGAGTCTCTTTCATGTTTGGAGGCATAGGTTGATATGGTTTTGCAATATTTTAAGACGGTTGGTATGGCATTGGTGATACCATTTCTGAACCTGTCTGTTGCCATCCCTAACTGGAAGGAGAAATTTGTTCGCTTCATGGATTGGTCCACAGATTATATGTTTGCTACATTTGTGTGCTGAAGACATGGGAAGACAATATTGGGATGGAATTCATTTTTAACTTCCACTTCTATATTAATATCATCTTTAATCTCTTTAGGTCCGCATGTATCAGAGATACAGTGAGCGTAATTCTTGGAAGTACAATCCAGTATCAAGTTCAGAGGTAATCATGTCAATAGCATCCTAAAACTATTATAAAAAAAATTATTTGACTGTTTCTACTAGCTTGGCAAACCTTTCCATTTCAGGCTGAGAGAGGTGGTTTCAAGACATATGTGATGGAAGTTAAAGGAAATTGTGTCTATAGCAAATTAAAATATGAGTCTGGTGTTCACCGTGTTCAACGTGTTCCTCAGACAGAAGCACAGGGCCGTGTGCACACTTCTACTGCAACAGTGGCTATTATGCCGGAGGTCTGATTTGGCTTCACATATAAATCAATTTGGATCTTTCTTTCTGATTAAATTTGGGATATGTCAAACTGTCAGTCTGTGCAACTATATGGCTATCATTTCTTTCTTCCTCCCTCTTTTGGATTTTATTTCTTTACTTTCAAATTAGTGATTTTCTGTCTTTGTTTTCAGGCTGATGAAGTTGAGGTGGAAATTGATCCAAAAGATATTGAGCTTACAACAGCAAGGTCGGGGGGTGCTGGAGGTATATATCAATAGAAACTATAGTGATCTTCTTGAAACTGTGATGATCTGTCTCTTCTGTGAAGTGGATCCCATGTTTTAATTTCTATCAACATCTACCAACATGCCGAAGATTAGGACCAACTCTGGTGAACCCCTCCCAGGACCTTGTGAAAGCTGGAACTGCAGTGGTTTCGGTCCTCTATCTACCAGCATTGTGAATATGCTAATATT
The DNA here is from genome assembly GCF_013358625.1 of Macadamia integrifolia. Taxonomy (NCBI): domain Eukaryota; kingdom Viridiplantae; phylum Streptophyta; class Magnoliopsida; order Proteales; family Proteaceae; genus Macadamia; species Macadamia integrifolia. The sequence goes on along the minus strand of NC_056566.1, from coordinate 27,990,986 downwards.
TTGCTATTATCATTATTGCTCGAAGATTCTCTTTCGAGTTTCAACCCTGGAAACTGATGTGGTTGATGCAAGTCAACATTCGACACTATGCTTGTAGTGCATTTCTTCTCTCACCAAGTCATTTTTTGTTTAGTGATATGACGTGCATGAGCTGATAATGCAGGTCAGAATGTCAACAAGGTGGAGACAGCTGTCGATCTTTTCCATAAACCAACAGGGATCCGCATCTTTTGTACTGAAGAAAGGACGCAGCTTAAAAATAAGAACCGTGCACTTCAGTTGCTGCGTGCAAAACTGTGAGTCTACAAGTGGAAGTTTCTGGGATGGCTATAGCATTATATGCTCACTAATTGTTGGTTTTGAGTTTTGTTAAAAATTCTACCTTGTCTAAATATGTTCCCTGCCCTGCGGCAGCAGAAATCTGCCTTCAATCTTTAGATGGCATCATGGCAATGCTGGGATGTACTTAGAAAATGAATAATTCTATCTACTATAAACTAGGTTGCCTGGAAATAGATCCAATGGGAAAAACTAGACATCCATTGAGTAGGTTAAAGGTAGTTTGCTCTTTAAAGGAGGTGTGGCTTCAGTACTCACTTGTCGAAAATTGAAATTAATGGAGATTGCTATTCTTGCTAAGCAAGGACTTTGGAGAAATCTTAAATAACCTACTCTCACAAGTCATTGCCTTCTAATACAAATGATGTGTGGTGGGCTGGCCATCTAGTGAACATTAGTTATGGAATTGAAAATTTGGAGATCTGCCCCAAGGTTTGTAAAGATTCATTCATGTCCAAGTTTGAATTTTATTTTTGAAAACCCAAAAACCCCTACTTTGACTTGCAAGCTGAATAAAGATGTTCACAGATGCATACGTGCATACATTCATACATACATACATGCCTACATTTATGCATATATATTCATGTATACATAAATATACAGTTTCTAATAGGATTTTGCCCAAAAAAAATTAAAATTAAATGCTGAAATAATGAAATCAGGAATCTCGAATTCATGATGTAGGACATCTCCACTTTCATAAGATGATAAAACTATCCCTAATAACTCTTCATTGAAACAGTAAAGGTCGAGAAACAAATAGGAATCCTCTACTCTGTCACCACCTATGTAATTATCTGTGGCAGGTGTTTGGTTGTTACATCTGCCAAAAGATTTCTATGCTGACATATGCAGATGCTCTCCTGGGCTTCTCATCTTGACTTTCAATTACAATGGGTACACAATGAAAGGGGTGTACAGACATTGGGTTCTGAGCCATACAATGTGCTTACCATTTTTGCGCTTGTTTAGCTTCATACTTGTATTTTTGGGAGGGTGTGTGTGTGCGTGTGTGTGGTAACCTTCATTCTGGTAGTTTGGTGTACATAGTTGTATGTAGTTCCTTCCTTTCATTTATTGCTGTCCAAATCATGCTACATTCATCATAGGGAGTTCTGATTTTGTTTATCTCTATAATCTATAACCTGCAGGTACGAGATCAAGGTGAGGGAGCAACAAGAGACGATGAGGAGTCAGCGAAAATCACAGGTTTGATATCTTTATTTTGGTGATATGAAACAGTATTTGTAACAGAAGGTGTGGACTTATTATGGGTGTAGATTCTCGGTTGCAAATCAGGCTTATTAGATGACATTTCAAACCACAGGTATGACTGTCTAATGGACTTCTAAAATGACAGGTTGGTACTGGTGCTCGTGCAGAAAAGATCCGGACATACAATTTTAAGGTACTCAAGAATGCTTTATCCCAAACATTTTGTATTAGGATTGTATCTCCGTCAAATCAAATTTTTTTTTTTCAATGAGGTCAAATATTTTTTTCACAATTGAGCTCCAGGTATTTTTCTGTCAAGTCCTTGTCATGAACGCTTTTCCACTATCATGACCTAAATCTTAACCTTCGATCTGCCTGTGTCACTCTTGATGGAGAGATTATCTAGTAGTTGCCTCATTGTTTTGAAATACATAAGAATCTCGGTAATGCCACATGCCCATAAACCAAAATTCTACAGGTTCGTTAAGAAGTTTCCAATTTGTGCATATGATTTCCCTTTTGCAAGCAAGAGCGGAGCATGAAATTATGTCTATTAGCAAAGATGTAGCTCTCTTTTTTACTTTTGATAATGGATGGAAACTTTTATAAATGTGTTTAGCACTTTTTTAATATATCTTTAATATTTTGTTAGGACAACAGAGTTACTGACCACCGATTGAAGATGAACTTTGAACTCACATCTTTCCTGGATGGTGACATTGAGACAGCTGTTCAGGTGCGTGTTTTCCACATATATCATTTGTTACTGTGAGCTACTTTTGGGAGTGGGCCTGATCACTATTATATGTTCAAGAGATAAACAGAAAATGATAAGCAATTCCAAAAGTTCTATAGAACAGCTCCATGAAATATTGTCATATGGTGTGAGGATTGGGTAGTTAAGCATTTTATAGACCACGTAATGGGAGTATTTGAATCAATTAATCTGGTGGACTCAAACTTTGACCTGTCCTGGCCAAGAGCTATCAATGTTGGGAAGGAGGAAGGGGTGGGGAGGTTGGTTGTTCCTGCCACCTAATACGCATTATGCATGTTTATTGCAGTCCTGTAATGCTATGGAACAGAAGGAACTCTTGGAAGAGCTTGCTGAGTCTGTAGGTGCATCTGCTGGATATGTATGACCTTGCCTTGTGGTCAAAGCTTGTGTAACTTTTGGGTTACAAGACGGAGGATGGAAGCTGATTCGTTTTGCAACAGAATCAGGGTAAACAATGAGGACCATGTTCTACTCATCTTCGGGGATATTTTATGTATGGTACTATGGTAGTAACAGAGTCTGCAATATGGTCATTTGCTAAGCAAATTTAGATATACAACTGATCTTGTGCTCTTCTCCTATCAAGTTAAATGAAAGATGAGCTAATTCCTGGCCTTCCCACGGTGTTTTGAAGTATTGCATTTATGCAAATTATGGCTGTTTAACTAGTGGCACCTATGATCAATGTGTATATCTTTCATATTAGGGGTGCAACAGGGCTGAGTTGGGCTGGGTTTCTTAAAACCATAGTCCAACCCGGAGTCTCCTTAACTGGGCCCAAACCCACCCTGACCCTGACTCAGGGCTGCAAAATTTCAACCTTGGCCCTACCCTTTAGGGTTCAGCCCAACCCTTACCTACCCTGATTGGCCTTGATTTTTCAGGGTCGGGTCGAGATGACCCTAACCCTGATTGACCATAATCTTGGTTTGCCATCAAGGGTTGGGTATACCTGACCCTGCAAAATATAAAATAATTTAATAATAAAAAATATTCATAATAAAGAGGAGATAAAAACTACAAAGTTACATATTTGTAAAAAAATACAAGAGATTTTTTTTTTTTTGGTAAAAAAAAGCAAGAGAGAACGATGGGAAGATATATTAAGAGTTTTGAGGTGTCAATGATTCAATGTCAAGCAATATATATAATTAGGTTAAATTCAGGGTTAATATCAGGATCACAATTAGGGTCGGCAAAAATCAGGGTCCGGATTCAGGGTAGGCCAAAGACATCAACCCTTACCCGCCTTGACCCTGGCTCAGGGCCAGAAATTTCAGGGTTGGGTCGACCCTCAGGACCACATTTTTTTAAGTCAATACTAATTCGGGATCAGGGCTGGCCAAGGACGGGTTTGGGCGGTCAGGGCCAAACTTGCACCCTATTTCATATTACCCTCTACTTCTCACATGACTTAACGTGCATGTGTGCTAGCATTGATTGGGTCCCACTATAACCCACAATGTTTGAATGGCTATGATTCTTGCATCAAAGGAATGTCCGGCTAGCACTCACCTAGACTGATGGGTTAGATTAGGAAAGTCGTGATTCGTAAATTACTATTGGGTGTCAAAAATTATGTTCGAGGTACTCTTTTCATGGTTCCATTTTTTACCTTACTACCCACCTCTGGAAACACCTCACTTGTTGCTGCCCCTCCTAGCTTCTTTGTTACCTGCCATTGCCCCTGCTATCTATGCACCCGCTGCTACATGTTGTTCCATCCACTGCTGAGTGTTGCTGCACCTCCCTGATCCTTAGCTCTCTCTTCCCCCCTCTGCCGTGTCTTATACCCCCTCCTGCTTCCTCCACCCCCACCATCTGCTTCCTCTTGCACCCTCCCCCACTCTCCCCTCAGTGATTCCCACATCCCTACCACGATTCCACCCCCCCCTCCCACACCCTCTCCTCTTCTGTAACTCCCATAGCACCCTTGCTTTGTGTCACCCACTCTCCCATTGTTAACTCTCCACATCTCTCCTTCCAGCTCTCTCTCTCTTGTTGCAGGTGGATTTTGTGGCTGATTAGCCAAAGAAGCGAAGTAGAGAACGGGAGGAAAAGAGATATGAACAAGCAAAATTGAGACTGAAAAGAGAAGGTATCCCAAGCAGAACAATTATGAAATATGAAGTACAACAAACAGAACATTCACGAAATATGGAGTACCTCGAACATAGTTTTTGAAACGTTAGATACCCTAGGCATAGTTACTCTAACCATTAAGTACCCCACTTGTAATTTACCCTATTAATGTCCCTTGCTTCTTTTGGATGAAACCCTTTCCGAAGGGTGTATCTTACTCGTTTCAAGGTGAATGGGTGACAAAAAAACGTAGGATAACTGATATTTTTCCAAATCTTAGAAAAAAAACATCTGTTTTCAACCATCATTTCTTTTCCCTGAACTTCTTGAACTGGTGTTGAGATGTTGGTGACATCTGGTATGATGATGCTTTAAATCCAAGGGCTAACACCATAGGATTGTATTGTAGTAATGTACTAATCTTAGGAAAGAAAAGTATTGCAATTCAAGGACTAACACTATACAGGGAAAGCATTTGAAGGGGACCTACCCTACAATAGAGTTAGTATTTAAAGAATTGCCAGAGACCAAAGAGTTGAATTTTTGTTGAATGGCCTTATAAGCCAAACCCCTAACAAACCGATTTGTAAAACTATTCGACTAATCACAAAAGATCACATTACCCAAGGTTTCATGATAGTTCCAAAAAATAAAGGAGGGAATACCAAGGCCAAGCTCTATCAACTAGCTCTGGAAGCGAATTCAACAACTCCAGTGTGGCCAACAAAACTTCTTTATGGTTCCATCCAAGCTGAGTAGCTTTTAACAGACCCTGAAGATTAATACCCTTGACTTCAGCCTCCATGGTTTGTCCTGTCATCATATAACCCAATTCGATAACAACAAAATGGCCTTGGAACAAAATACCATAAGCTCATCCTAAATCTGTCATAACTTGGTTAAAAGGCCTGCACAAATCAATACAGGATAATTCAAAAAACTAATGGTGTACAACTGAAAACAGAATTCAGATCATCCGGTGTAGACAAAGCAAAGTTGTCAATCAAAAACAAATGATGCAAATTCTGATCAGAAATCCACTGATCGACATTTTAAAGGACTAGCAAAGGGCTAGACTCAATGTCATCTGCAACAATCCAGTTGCTATGGGACCACAAAAGGTAAAGAGTAATAGCAATCACACTATAGCACGAGTGACGATCAAAAGTAGATTACAGAGCTGGTCAGAAAAAAATATTCAACTAATAACCAGATCAAAGAACAGGGAAATGAGTCAGCCCTTAGCCCCAATGAACCTATAGCCCACACTCAGAAAATCCACAAGAGAAGAGAACATGCCAAAGAGTCTCACGGGAAGGACCACAAAAGACACAAGAAACATCAATATCCATCCATTGCCTAAAATATTTCTAACCGAAATGCCATTTAGTAGAACTCTCCAGAAAAACAGTTTGAATTTAGGGTGAATACGAAGTTTCCAACACAACCTCCCCCACTTAGGAAATAGGGTAATGCGATGGCACCCTCTATGGGCCACCCTCCTAGTAAACCACTGAGAGGAACAAAGAAATTTTGCAGCAAGTTTAGTGGTTAAAAGCCCTTGTTGAGATACAGAACACTACCAACGATCCTTCGTTGAAGATATTGAACCTCAGTAATCTGTCGAACCAAAGGAGAAGGTAAAGACGATAAAAGGCCAACATCCCAGTGGCAGTGATTATCAACGATGAAATCATGCACCTTATCACAAGAGGATTGCACTGCAATCATAAGGGAGATGAAACGAAGGTAACCAAGGATCAAGCCAAAAACAAGTATTCCTAACATTACCCAACTTGATGTAGAAAATTTTCTACAAAACAGATAAAAAATTATAGCAACATTGTTCCAAGTCCAAGAACCCGTTTTTCCCAAAACTTTAGAATAAAAAATTGATTTGCCATAAAGATAATTGGCACGCAAAAGATTTACCCAAAGAGCACCCTTTCCATTAGAAGTCTCCACCCCAGTTTCAATAGCAAAGCTTTCTTTTATGTGCTAGAGTTTCTCAAAAGCCCAAACCACCAATGTTTTTTGGTGAGCAAATTTTACCCAAGAAATACGATGAAGTTTCCCAGAAGCCCCTTATCCCCATTCCAAAAACGAGAACAAATAGAATCAAATTTGTTATGGTATATGCATCTAGAGTATATGAGTGAGAGGGGGATGATTTCATTTGTTGCGTGGTAAACTAGACTTCTGATGGGATTCTGTCTTTGACGAGCAATGAAAAGTTAAGTTCAACATAATTGTTCATAAGACTTAAGAGTACAATGAATTACATGCACTCACATTTGAGTTCCTGATAGTACTCCGTCAAAGGGTGGTAACATAGTTGTCAAGGCGACGCCTTGGCGTCCAGGCCTTTTTTTAGGGACAGGGCGAGGGACGCCATTGTTTACGTATAAAAGGCAGTCGCCTTTGGTATCAAGGTGTCGCCTTTGGCGCCTTGGAGGACTGGGTAGGCAAGGCGACCGCCTTGTGTGTGTGTGTGTGTGTGTGTGTGTTTTTTTTTACTTTCACTTAATTATTTGTTTTTTATATTCTAATTGTAAACTTTTCATTTGATGAAGTACAGGTTTTTAAATGGTGTGAGATGCATGGAATCATTTTACTCCTCAAGTGAACAAAAAACAAAAAAAAAAGGGTTTGGTGGTGGGGGGAAATATAACATGAAAGGTTTATAATTTAAAACCCTCCATGTTTCTCTCTCCCGGTGAAGTCTCTTTGCCATTACAATTGTAGAACTTTGGATTCATTGATTCAACCGACCGATTGAGATTGAAGTTGGACTTGGCTGAAATCCATCGTTCCCTCCTCTGTTTCGACTTCAGGTATGTTTGTAATTTTTTTTCCCCTCCCTGCTACTTCGTCTTCGAGCTACGAATGTTTTTTTTTTTCCCTCTTCTTCCTCTGCTTCTTCTTCGTCTACGATTCTTTTCTTTTTCCCTCTTCTTCCTTTGATTTTTCTTCCTCTGCTTTTTCTTCCTCTACTTCTTCTTCGTCTACATCTTTTTTTTTTTTTTTTTTCTTTGATGATGAAGCACAAAAATGACTCTTTTGTCAAGTTCAAGCAATGGAAGGGTTTGATCAAGAAGCAGACTCA
>NC_056566.1:27841249-27980736 GCF_013358625.1 Macadamia integrifolia | reverse complement strand
GGATTGGAACCCATAGCCTATCATCTATCATGAGTCATGACTCATATATTAAGGAACAAGGTTTCTCTTGTTGCTTAGTGTTTTAGTATCACTAACTTATATGTATTGATTGACAGGGGGTTAAACATTAAAATATCATGGTTCATGGACTCATGTTCTATGATGGACTTTGTGGATCTCGTTTTGGGCATCATAGAGGTAAGTATATCTAACTACATACTTAAATAGTTAAATATTATATTATTTATAATATTTCATTAGGAATTATATGTTGTTATGCACTTATGCCTTTTGTTTTATTTATAGCTTTTTTTTTATGAATAATTTTTTTATTTTTTGTTGTGTTTTCTCATGTTAGAAAATATATCACTTTGCAATTTGCATTGATATGAATTTCATGTTGAATGTTGATTCTTGTCTCTTGATGTTGCTTAAAGCGTGTACTTTTTTCCCTTGATGTTGCTTAAAGTCGTGCTTCTTGTATTTTGATATAACTTAAAGGCTTGATTTTTTACAAGCAATTTAAAATTAAGTATATCATTGTTATACAGTTATACTAGATATTATAGATATATTAAAAAAATAGTAATGCCTTTTTTGGCGCCGTATTCGCCTTAAGGCGGGCGCCTTCTCGCCTAAACGCTTAGACAACCCTCCAGCGCATTGGTTCGCCTTGGCGCCGTGACAACTATGGATGGTAATCAATATTTCTTGCCCTTTATCGATGACTTTTCGATAAAGGTTTTTTTTTTTTTTTCTTTGATGATGAAGCACAAAAATGACTCTTTTGTCAAGTTCAAGCAATGGAAGGGTTTGATCAAGAAGCAGACTCACAAGGAAATCAAGCGCCTGAGGAGCCTAAGGACTAACAACATTATGGAATATTGTGAAAATTAGTTCAATAAGTTCTACAAAAATGAAGAAAAAACACGTCACAACATTATAAAATACCATATTACCATGGCATAATGGAGTTGCATAATGGAAACAATTTCAATAACTTCTTCAAATTATTAGTCTTGTGCTGCTATGGAACAGAAGGAACTCTTGGAAGAGCTTACTGAGTCTGTAGGTGCATCTACTGGATAATGCCGTGAAGCCAAAGCTTGTGTAACTTTTGGGTTACGAGAAAAAGGATGGCAGCTAATTTGTTTTGCAACAGATCAGGGAAACAATGGGGGCCATGTTCTATACATCTTCAGGTATATTTTACGTATAATAACACGGTCTTTGCAGTATGGTCAAGCTCTAAGAATATCTAGATATACAATTGATCTTGTGCTCTTTCTCCTGTAAAGTTAAAATGGATTTTCTTATGGACTACTCTTACGGTGTCAAATAATTTGTACCCTTACTTTTTTTGCTTTTTTAGTATAACACAATTTTTGTTTTTCCAAATGAGGGTAAATTATGTCATTTCACATTTGTATTTGAAAAATGTGTGAGTCAAATGACAACTTTCATAATGATATAATGACAAGTCACTTTCAAATTATTTGAAAACCCTTTTCTACCCCTAACTTAAAGAACTTTTGTGAAGATAAGGGACCATCAAAAGAAAATGTTAAATTTTAAATACATCTATTGAGGTTACTGAGACAGTCCCTAAGTTAAATGAAAGATGAGCTAATTCCTGGCTGTCAAATCTGATTTATTATGATCATAGTTTGTTCTCTGAATCCTACTGTGCCATGTGTAATATGACAATGTGGAGCTTTAAGGAATATCTCCCTAAACACAAATGATTTTGATATTTTCTTTCAAACCACTAAAGCACATCAATCTAAGTGCAGCGAACAAATTCAAAGATACCCAGAAAGAAGCTAGCAAAAACAGAAAAAAGGGGGAACATAATATCAACATCAAAGTCTGATATTCAATACCAGATCTGTCCATGAGTCAGGAACCATTTAATTTCTCTAGGAAGCTCTTTTTTTGGGTAAACTAGGAAGCTTATTAACATACAGAAAGAAACAGAGTTTAAATCTTTCAGTTTTAGGTAGCATAGATATAAATTCAAATTCATCTTCAACTACAACTACTAACACAGGCTAAAGAAAATCAACACCCTCACCTGTAATTCTTTATACCTTTTATAAGTTCTGATGCACATCCCCAGTCTCTTCGACAGTGACCATTGCAAGGCTCTCGGTATAAGAATAAACATTAAATCCCTTTGGGGAACCACGAAGATACAGATTTGTAATGTCTTTGCTCACTGGATCAAATAAAGCTGGCCCATCGTTCTGCAGTAAAACCTGACCGTTCTTGAAGCCGTGTAACTTTTTTTCTAGGTATCCATAATAATAATAATTTCCAGGTATGTATGAATCATCAAGAGAGAGCTGTTTGGTCCAAGAAGTATTTTCCAATCCATCATCCATCCACACCCATAATTCATAACATTTCCGGTATTCATAACAAAATATAGAAAGAGGGCCTCCCATTGCAGTCAGGTTCGCTCTTCTTGTCATATAATCAGAAAAGGGGGGCATTGGAATTTCCTTGAACTTCTCATTTCCAACACAAAATGAAACAACTAACTTCAAATCAGGCACAATCCAATGAGGACAACCTTCAAACACCTGTGGTTTTGATTCCCAAATAGGGTAATGAACTTCTCCAATGCTTCTCCAAGAACTTGTCCCCAGTGTATACATATAGCCTTTACCTGTACGGAGACCAGCCTTCCTCTCTTCAAAAGAAGAAACTGCCAGCACCTTGAATTTACCAGAATTATGATCATAACCAAACCCTAGAGCAAAACTAGTGTGGGGACTTACATCGTTGTTATGTGCCGGCAATTGCTTGAAATCTCCTGTGGCAGGATTCCATAAATACACAAATTCTCCGTAAAATGACCTATGGGTTAAACACACTAATCCATTACAAGAACCTGCTACTAAAATTGGGCTTGTGCAGGTCGGATTCCGGAAAGGGAAATCAAGTGAAATTGCAAAGCGAAATTCGTTAATATTTACTTTATATATCTTGGTAGCAGTTGTAATGATAATAGTAGAACCATTATCCATTTCCATCTGTCGATTCAAGTGCATTTTAATGAAATTAGGGTTATGAAATCGAGAGTAGTCTCTAATTATGCACCTGAAATCCAAGAGAGTCTTCACAGGCAGACGCAAGAAGATTTCATCCTTGATTTCATTTGGGAGATTAGGCAATTCCGCCCTAGCAGACATGATCATCTCTTTCCTCAGTTTCTTCTTTCCATGTATCTGTTTCTTCATTTTTCTTCCTTTATCGTTCTGGTTTTCCCCAACGTTGGTTGCGCCGGGAAGAGGAGAAAATAAGAAGAAAGGAAAAACGAACTCTCGAACTCTCTCCCGCCCCCTTTTTCCTTTTATATTCGCGCCCACAGTTTTATTTTTCTTTTAAAAAAAAGATTTATTTTATTATTTTTGTTCTTCCCGCGCATGGTTTAAGTTTATTACCCTTCGTTCTTATCGATCCAACGATCAGGTATCGTTCAAGAATTGGGATCGGATTAGGGGCGATAACAGCAAGCATTGGTTGGGCATTGGTTGGGTCCCACTAACCCACGTTGTTTGAGTAGCAACGGTTTTGTACATCAAAGGAATGCCCAGCTAGCAATACCTGCGTCCAGGGGTGCGAGTTCCGGCCGTCATCTATGGGTGCAAGTATGGCCCTGACAAACTCGCCTTTGATCCACAATGGTCCAAAATAAATATAGGTCCCAAAATTTTGGTTATGAGGGCCTTGTTCTAAATTTTTTTATCATAAGTCAGTCAGGATCAAGGCAAATAAGGGTTGATGTCTTTGACCCACCTTTTAACAAAAAAAGAAAAAAGTCTTTGGCCCACCCAACACGCATTGAACCAGAGCCTAATTTTTTTACTCTGACTTTTGGCTCTAGTTTTGGCCTAACCCGGCCTCGGTTTTTGTCCGTATTATTGACTTTGATGTTAACCCTGATATTAACCTAATTTTAGATATTGTTTGACATTAAGTAATTAACACCTCAAAATCCCAAATATATCTTCTCACCGATCTATCTTGTTTTTTTTTTTATAAAAAGGAGATCTATCTTGCTTTCTTTCTATCACAGAAGTTCTGCCTTAAATAATATCTTCACTAATTACTCTCGAACGTTAGGGCTTCGAATCTTTTGATATCCCATCGCCTGAGTTCACATTGTGTCACGCCTTCAACTCTTAATGGACGTTAATTAGGATGATCTCTTTGTTTATCATGACAAATAATTGAAAATTTTTGGATTATTTGCTTTCGTAGGATGATCTCCTCTTTGCTTACCATAGTGGCGTTATTTGTATTGTTTGAGTGTTTGCTTTAAGATGTTCTCTTCATGACAAGTACTTTGTGACTGTGTTTTTTATCTCCTCTTTTATGAATATTTTTATTTTTTAGTTATTTCATATTTACAGGGTCAAGGTCAGAGTATACCCGGCCTTTAATGGCAAACCAAAGTCAATTAGGGTCATCCCGGCCCGACCCTGAAAAATCAGGGCCAATCAGGGCAGGTAAGGGTTGGGCCTAACTTGATGTTTTGCAACTCTGAGTCAAAGTCAGAGCGGGTTTAGGCCCAGTTAAGAGGACTCAGGGTTGGGCTAGGGTTTTAAGAAGCCTGGCCCAACCCGGCCCTATTGCACCCCTACTTGCGTCAGCATCCCCACCACCCCAGCGCACATTGAATGGTTGAAGGATCAAGGGGTACATGCCAAGTACTCAAAGATCATGTACCTTGCGATTCCTTGAGAGCCCATATTTAATTTTCATTTTGGGAAAACAATTTTGAAACGGATTGGTTATATCATAATTCAAGAGGATAAAGAGGGATAACCAATATTTAGAATATAACCTTTCCTCTTTTGGAGGTTATTCTTTGGGTTTTGTGAAGTGATTTGTATCTCATGGGTTGGGGTAAGGCGGATTTGTCCCCCTTTTATTCTTTATTATTTTGTTTCTCTTATTTAATAAAATTTTAGGGGCTTTCTCATATCCCAGTTCTGAGATAATATTTGGGTTTGAAAAAAAAAAAGATGTGCATTCCCTTGGCGGGCTTATGTAGTAGGATTGTTGGACAAGAAATTCATGACTAGCCGAGTTAAGGTAGTGTGTCAATCCGCTTGGTTTCAATTTTTCGATTTTGTTCCAATTCGTTCAAAAGGATGATGAGATAAACCAAAATCGAACCAAGAGTCGACTCGATTCCATATTTGGATATTCAAGCCGATTTAATTCGGTTTAGCTTGGTTTTGATTCCCATTCAGTTATGTAATATGGTTTTAATTCAGCTTTGTAATTCGGTTATGTAAATGATTCTACTCTTGGACCATGATTGTGATGAACCAAAGGTAATTATGGGCTCAAGTTATGGACATTATGGCCATTGTCAACTAAAAAATTATCTTACTATGTGAATATATGAAATAAATTACAAAAAACACTTACCAAAAAAAAAAAAGAAGAAAGAAGAAAAACAAACAAAAAAAAGAGGTGAATACTCATATACTTAAACCAATACCAATTCAATTCAGTTTGGTTTGAATATATGATTCTTTTACCTTGAACCATAATCAAACTGAATCGAAATGAATACTCATATACTCAAACCAAATTTAAACCGAATCATATCAATCAATTCAGCTCGACTCGGTTCTGATTTGACATTCGGTTACAAATTGACATCCTCTGAGAGAGGTTAGGCAAGCTTTGGGGAAACTAGCAGAAAAAGGATGACACATCCCAGCATTTTCACTCAACTAAATTACACTTCGGTACCTAGTGTTTAGAGAAAATATGGCTGACCTACAATCACCTTCTTACCCCTTCTCCACCCAAAAAATAAAAAAAAAATAAAACTCACCCAACCTTGACCGTTGATCTTAAAGTTGTCCACGTGTCGTGTTCTGCAGGTAGCAAAACAAGGAAAAACAGGGATGAGAAAAACAGAGGATTTTGATCCCATTGCTTCCCCCTATGTCTTGACGCCGCTGCCACCTATATAACTATTGCTACATGTTTTTTATTAAAAAGAAAAGTAAGACTTCAATAAAAATAAGAAATAAACAAGATATCATGCGCATGAGAATGTAGGAGAACGACCTCAGTCCATGAATTTATAATCAATTTTCTCTCTCTTCATTTAATAGATTCTAAATCCATGGACTCGGGACATACAAAAACATTCTCATACGTGAACCTGATCCGTTCACGTTATAGTGAATCTAAGGGCCATCGAAACCAATAATTAGCCTTTTACCAAAAGAAAAACCAATAATTAGCCGTCCCTTTAAAATATTACAAATCCAAATGTTTGAAATAAAATTAATGCCATGCAAATAAGTAAAAAAGCTACCCAAGTCAACCAACGCAAGAATCTGGATTTTGATCTTCTCCAATAATTTTTTAAAGAGTTGTTGGAGACTCTCTCTCTGTGATCAGCCAAAGAAGAGAAGCAGAGCACGAAGGGGAAAAGTGTGCCAAACATAGAAAAATTAAAAATATGAAAAAAGAAAGTACCCCAAACATAATATTTAAGAAAACTGTGTATCCAAAACATAGTTTCTGAAAAGTGAAGTACTCCTATGCTGCATTTGGTACGCATTCTTAGAGCACATTCTGGATTGAGAGAAAGTTGTTTGGTATGCACTCTTGTTCTCAAATGTTGGAATGGATGCAAGAATGGGCCCCATTTTGCAATGGGCTTGTTTATCCATTATACATTCTCGTTCTGGCCATCGAGTTCAATTTTCGTCTCACCTAACAATGAAAAGCGAAGTCTCATATCTGTAGCAAATAAATGAAGTTCGATGAATAAGTTCTGCCATAGCAAAGGCAGATCCATCACCACAACTGCAAATCCCTCTGATAACAATTCAGATTTACAATTGATCTCGTGCTCTTTCTTCTGTTAAGTTAAAATGAATTTTCTTATCAACAACTCTTAAGGTGACAAATAATTTGTAACCTTTTGTCGTTTTAATATAACACATTTTTTTTCCTTCCAAATGAGGATAAATTATGTTATTTTACATTTGTACTAAAAAAATGTGTAAAATAATGACGATTTTTGATAATAATATAATGAAGTTAATTTCAAATTATTTTGAAAAACCCTTTTTCTAAACCTAACCTAAAAACACTTTTATCAACAAGATAAGGGACTATAGAAAGAAAATGTCAAATTCTTAATACATCTATAGAGGTGTTATTGAGACAATCCTTAAGTTAAATAAAAGATAAGCTAATTCCTGGCCTTCACAACTGCTTTATTATGGTCATAGTTTGCTCTTTGAAACCTACTGTGCAATGTGTAATATGACAATGTGGAGCTTTAAGAAATATCTACATATTAGGCTCTCTTTGGTTTGATTCCTATTTGTATTTATTTGACTTATTTCTATTTTTACAAGTGTTTGGCATAATTTATAGCACTTATTTATATTTATAATTATAATAAATTAGAATAAATTTCAAACCACAAATTACTCTCAAGCTATTTGTGATTTGTGACAACAAATCATTTATGTTGATTTTTGTGCTACCTTAAATGAACAAGTGTGCTAAACTACTCAAAATCAAAGGTAAATAGGTAACTTTAGTATGCTTTATATTTTTTCAATAAAAAAACCTTAAATCCTATCATTTCTCTTGCTCAAAGCTCATAGCTGAAGGTGAAACTTGAAACCTATTTTCTCATTATATAATCTATTTTATAAATAGTAACCCAACGAATACTATTTGTGATCCATAATTTATTGTCACAAATAATTTCTAAAAAATAATTAATAAATACAAATAGAAATCAGACAAAAAAAACCTAAATACAAATGATTTTGATTTTTTTTTTTTTTCAAACCATCAAAGCACATCAATCTAAGTGCAGAGAACAAATTCAAAGACACCCAGAAAGAAGCAAGTAAAAACAGTAAGGGGAAAAACAAAATTAACATCAAAGTCTGATATATTCAATACCAGATCTGTTCATGAGTCAAGAACTGTTTAATTTCTCTAGGAACCTAATTAACATGCAAAAAGAAACACAGTTTAAATTCAAATTCATCTTCAACTACAACTACTAAAGCAGGCTAAAGAAAATCAACATCCTCGCCTGTAATTCTTTACTCCTTTTTATGAGTTCTAGTGCACTTCCCTTGTCTCTTCAATACTGACCATTGCGAGGGTCTCAGTATAAGGAAAAACAGAAAAATTCATTAGGTAACTACAAAGGTACCGAGCTTTACTAGTCCTTGGTAGGATTTTTTATGTGGGCTTACCTGATAACGATTGATTCATTGGGCTCAAGCAATAATAGACCCACTCTGATTAGGAAACTCCTAACCCAATCCATTGTGGGAATGAATTAGGGTTTTAGGGATTCTATTATAAATAGAAGCTAAAGGTCCCTGCAGCCGTCAATTTAAACACCTTCATGGTTTTAGAAGCACGGACTCCCCCACAGGAATAGTGCATGAGGAAAGTATTCCAAGGGTGAAAGGCTGCAGAAGATCTTAGCGGCTGGGACTCCATTGTGTAGTTCTTTGTTACATCTTCCCATTTATGGTTCATGTCATGGATGTCCCATTGATTATTATTATAGATATGGTAAATATATATGGTTATGTATTTTAAGTTGGGAGTACTTTATTGTTCTTGGTTTAGGGACTACACCCATGATTAATCTTTTATGATTGGTTGATGATTCTTGTATTCTAAACACTATAGGGTTATTCATATGTTTACTATGGTAAAAGATCTCCAACAGTCCTTAATTAAACAAAGCTAAATCTAAGTCATGGAATAAAACTTTACCGTTCTTCAAGCCAAACAAGTTTGTTCCAAAGTGGCAGTGGTTTCCATAACCATCATTTACAGGTATGGAAGACTCATCAAAGGAGAGCTGTTTGATCCAACTGGTATTATCCAATCCATCATCCACCCTCACCCATAATTCATAACGTTTTGACTTTTGTCTTCGACAGAAAATAGAAAGAGGGCCTCCCAACGCAGTCAAGGTCGCTGTTATTGTTCTATAATCATAGAAGGAGGGCATTGGGATTTTCTTGAACTTCTCATTTCCAACACTAATTAAATGAAACAATTGAGTTCAACTCGGGCACAACCCAATGAGGACAACCATCACCTGTGGTTCTATGTCCCAAAGAGGGTACTGAACTTCTCCAATGCTTCTCCAAGAACTTGTTCCCAGTGTATACACATAGCCTTTACCTGTCCAGGGGGATCCTCCTCTTCTTCATCGTAATCCACATTCTCTTCATCATAAAAAAAACTTACCAACACCTTGAATTTTACCAGAATTACGATCATAACCAAACCCTAAAGCAATTCTATAGTAGGGACTTACATCATTGTTATGTGCCGGCAATTGCTTGTAATCTCCTGTAACAGGATTCCAGAAATACGCAATCTCTCCAAGACATGAAGAACTGGGTAAGTAAATATCTTCATCTAATGGATCATGGGTTAAGCAAACCAACCCATTATAAGAACCTGCTACTACAATTTGGCTTGTACTGGTCGATTTCAGGGAAGGGAAATCAAGCGGAATTTCATAGCGAAATTTGTCAATATTTACTTTATGAATCATGTTCCCATATGGAATGATGATAGTAGAACCATTGTCCATTTCCATCTGTCGATTCAAGTGCAATTTAATGAAATTAGGGTTATGGAATGGCGAGTAGTAGTCTCTGCTTATACACCTGAAATCCAAGAGAGTCTTCACAGGTAGACGAGAGAAGATTTCATCCTTGATTTCATTTGGGAGATTAGGCAATGTAGCCCCAGCAGAAGCAGAAGCAGAAACAGAAACGATCATCTCTTTCCTCAGTTTCTTCTTTCCTCGTCTCTGTTTCTTCATTTTTTTTTTCGTTTCTGGTTTTCTTATATGGCTCCGTTGCGCCGGGAAGGAGGAGAAAAGAAGAACAAAGAAAACTAGAAAAAGAGCAAGGGAAAATTATATGATTATCCACTATTGAATTTCCAGATGGGTTTGAGTTTACAAAAATACCCAATTTTGGGATTGGGTTTACAAAACTGGAGAATACAATACTCTGCCCTCAATTATCTATGGTTTTTTACCATTTTACCCCCACCTCCCTCCTTTGGTTACCTCCACCCAAGCCCACATTGGGTCATCAGATTTCAGAGGTACTTTCCGATTGCAGCATGCAGTGACTGCTACATGATTGGACTTTTGAGAGAGAGAGAGAGAGAGAGAGAGAGAGAGAGCCATAGTCGGCAGTCATGCTAGACTCCGATGAGATGACTAAAAGTTGTGAATTCAATACTTTGTTTTTCCATTTGCAGCTGCAATCTCTCTTTCTAAGTCTCAAGTATGACAATTGGGGACTAATATGAACTCCAATTATTTTCCCCTATTCTTTTGATTAATTATTTTTAACATTGTGATGGATCTGGTTTATCTGGGGGTGAGGATCCCAACAACAAAATCAATCACGTTTTACTCCTTTCTTTTCTTCTTCCTGCCCCCATCACCACCGCATGCTACAACTACCACCACCATACCTCCTCACCCCCACCCATTCTATCACAACGCCCACTAATCGCGGCCCCACTATGCCCTGCACCATCGACACCCCCAGCCGGTCCCTCCTGCAACAGAAGACGAGAAAGGGATGGGAAAGTGAGGACTCCGCCGCTCAAGAGGGGGGGATGAGAGATAGGGGTGAACTGGAACCCATGCAAATCAACGATTCCACAGGGCCGAGATTGTGATGTTTTGAACGTTGATTATTACTTTGGAGCAATAGTTGGATCTTGACCCAAACCCCATGGCTGATTTTAGAGTGTAGTGGAGCTGGCAACGACGATCTTCAAAGACAACGAATAGCAAGCACAGAGGCAGTGTAATCACAAAAGCTTCCTGACTACCATTTGATAGCAAAGCTAGGGAAGCTAGCAAAACCAATTTCAGTGGAGTTTTTGATTTGATGGCGGTACTCTCTCGGGTTGGGGATAAAGGGCTAATAGCTAATAGAGAGAATTAGGGATAAAAATGTCAAAATAGAAAGGAGGATGAAAGTGATTCATTGTTTTCTAAACCCAAACCTTACATTGTGTATATTTGTTAATCGAAAAAATAAATGGGTAATTTTGTAAAAGGAAACCCCAAAGTGGGTAACCTATAATTTTCCCTAATTTTTAACTCTCCGCCGCCTAAATCTCTTTTTCCCTCCTTTTTTCTAACCCTAAAAAATATGCATACATTGATTGGGTCCCACTATAATCCACATTGTTTGAATGGCTAGGATTTTTTACATCAAAGGAATGTCCAACTAGGATTCTATACACCATATAATGGATGTGAATTTGAGACCGAAATTGTTTATCGAAATCGAATCAAAATTATTTACACTAAAATCGTAAAATTGTTTGTTAAATGGTTCGATTATAGTTTTAAAGTTTAAATTGTTAGTAAACCGTTTAAATAAAGTGTTAACTTGATTAACATAAACTTTAGTAAGTTTCAGTCATTCAATGTTATGTTTACATATATTTCAATAAAAATAAATAAATTTTACATTAAACAACTAAAATATATATATATATATATATATAACAATAAACAATTCAATTCAATGTTACAAGTGACATCCATTTCACTAAAAATTTTAAAAGTAAAGAAGTTGTTTGGATAAAGAATTAGAAAATATAACAAGACCGTTTAAACCGAAACCATATATAAGTTTTAATATATGAAACCATTTATTAAATGATTCGATTTTGGTTTTACCTAAAAAAATTGCCCCAAATCAAATCGAATTGTCTACATCGGAATCGAACCGATTAACACCCTTACACCAAATGGATCAGGACCCTTAGCCCAACCTAACCCAAAGTCAGTGTTTTCGATCCTAACCTGCCCTCATGGTCAGAAATCTGAGCTTAGACCTTCTTCGGGCTTAGGGCAGGTTCAGACTATCAGGGCCAAACACCCCTAATTGATCTGATGGGTTTGCCACCAGTTTCAATAAGCTAAAGGCATACATCAATCACAACGTTGAAGGAAGGGGTGTCAATGGGCCAGATTGAACCCAGTCCAACCCTAAGGTCTCTTAACTCAACCCAAGGCCAACCCAGACCTAGGTTAGGCTGGGATTTCTTAGCCCAGGCCCAATCCTGTTGAGTTTAGCCCAACCCAACCCTACCCCGATGAACCCTGATTGGGTCAGGTTTGACTCAATCCAGTCCAACCCAATACTTTGAGTTACTTGTTTGCTAGATCTTGACGCATTACAAATGCCAATGACCAAATTTTTCGTATATGTGTAGATTGTGGAAAGCAAAAGACCTT
Organism: Macadamia integrifolia; assembly: GCF_013358625.1. NCBI lineage: Eukaryota > Viridiplantae > Streptophyta > Magnoliopsida > Proteales > Proteaceae > Macadamia > Macadamia integrifolia. The sequence goes on along the minus strand of NC_056566.1, from coordinate 27,968,399 downwards.
TTTTTATAAGTACCCATTAATAATTATTAGCATATTTATATGATTATATACTTAATAAACATGGTTGGGTTGGATTGGGTTGGGTTGGGTTGAGACCTCAACCCAAGCCCAACCCTGCCTCGGGCCTGAAAATCTCAACCCTAACCCCACCCTACAGGCTGAAATCTCAACCCAAGCCCTGTTCGGGCTCAGGGCGGGCCAGGGCTGGTTTGGGTTGATGGCCTTTTTTGACACCCCTAGTTGAAGGGAATCTTTTCCAATGAGGCAGGAAAGAGAATGACACATTATTGGGCACCCTGGCAACGTGACCAAACTTTTCCGTAGGTAAATTGCACTTGGCTACCTAGTATGTGGAGACATTATGTTTGAACTACATCACATTCAAAAACTATGTTTGATGTGGTCTGTGGCGTATTATTTTTGAGAATTCCATATGGAGTGCTTTCTTTAAGGCAAAATTTTTCAGGGGTAACCATTTTGCTTTAGCCAAATGCATGATAGTGAGTTCTAAAACTTGGCGGAGGGCCTTAGAGCTTAAAGAGCTTATTTTATTAAAATCCAAATGGTTGGTTGGCTCTGATGAGGTGAATTTTTGGCTTGTCGGGTATAGGCTCCCTAATCGACTATGTTGATGGTGCCTTGCATGTGAACATTGAGACTCGGATAAATGATGTGCTTAGAGGTGATGACAGTTGGGATCAAGATGTGTTGAATGTTATTGACTTCCTGGAGATTAGGGATAATATTCTCAACTCCAACATTATGTTATCAAATAAAATTGACAAATTGGTTTGGACCCCGATAAGCGATAGCTCTTTCTCTACTAAGTTAGCATGGAATGAGATCCGATTGTACTCTCCTCAAGTTTCTTACTCTAAATGGTTATGGAATACGCCAGTTCCTCCCAAAGTTAGTTTTTTTTTCATGGTAAATCTTAAATGGAAAGATTCCAACCAATGAAGCTTTGATGAAAAATTGGTATTCTATTGGCATATAAATGCTTTTGTTGCAGGGATCCTTGGAGGGAAACGACAACCCACACTTTATTGGTGGGAACAACTGCTTATAAGGTTTGGGATTTTTTCGGAAGAACAATGGATATTGATGTTATTTCAACTCAAGATCTTGGTAATAGGATCATTTTTTGGCAATCCCGTGCTGGTGTCATAGGTATTTGCTAGTACATCACGGTTTTGTTGCCAACATTTACTGTTTGGGAATTATGGAGAGAAAGAAATAGTAGAAGACATGATGAAGGCTCACTTGCATCATCTACCATCATTGAGAGAGTTAAAGGTTTGGATTCGCGAGATCACTTATCCCACTAAATTCTCTTGGATAGATGATCTTATTCTGCAGGTATTTAAGTTAAATCATCCTATTTGTCAAGTTAAGGCTCTAGTTCCTATATATTTGTCCCCTCCTTTTCATACTATTAAATTGAATGCTGATTGTGCAAGTAAGGGAAATCTGGGCATTAGTGGTGGGGGAGGCATTATTAGAAACAATAATGAGAATGTTCTTGCAACATTCACTAATTTCTATGGGGTATGTTCAAATTCAATGGCTGAGTTGAGAGCTCTTAGAGATGTATTGAAATTATGTGGGGAATTGGGCTTCTCCGATTTCTCCGATTTCTCCGATTTTTATGTTAATTCTGATTCCTCCTTTATTGTGAAACTGATTACCCAAAGATCATGTAATTTGTAGAGCTATTGGTATTGGTTTCAGGAAGTTATCAAACTCTACAATTCTCTGAGAACCCACATCTCGTTTTCATTTCGGGAAAGCAATCAAGCAACGGATTGATTAGCTAGTTTTGCTTGTGAGTTCACAATAAATTTGATTTTCTATGGTGATGATCTTCTTCCAGGTGATCTTAGTTGCATCATTTGAGAGGACAAAGTTAGTTTATCAGTCTTTAGCATGTAATAATTTATTTTATAAGGATTTTCTTTTGGGTTTTGAGAGTGTCTCTCTTGGAATGAGGTAAGGCGGGTTATGTCCCCTTGTCTTTTTATAATCAGTTTTTTTTTTTTTTTTTTTCAATAAAATTCTTGGGGCAATCCTGGTCCCAGATAATATTCAGGATAAAAAATATATATATTGTTTGATTTAAAAAATAATTACCGGCACAAATGATTTTGATAATCTTGTTTCAAACCACTGAAGCACATCAATCTAAGTGCAGAGAACAAATACAAACATACCCAGAAAGTAGCAAGAAGTAAAGGAAAAAACAAAATTAACATCAAAGTTTGATATTAAATACCAGATCTGTACATGAGTCATAAACCATTTGGTTTCTCTAGGAAGCCCATTCCCATACAAAAAGAAACACAGTTTATATCTTTCTGTTTTAGGCACCAGAGACCAAAGTTCAAATTCATCTTCAACTACAACTACTAACACAGGCAAAAGAAAATCTACATCTTCACATTTATGAGTACTCATACACATCCCTTGTGTCTTCAACATTCACCATTGCGAGGCTCTTGATACAAGAATAAACATGAAGGTCAGTCATGTTACAATGAGGATACCTGTAAAATTACCAGAACTTTGAATTTACCAGAATTTTGATCATAACCAAACCCTAAAGCAAGTCTACTATAGGGATTTACATCATCGTTATGTGCGGGCAATTGCATGTACTGAGATGTAGCAGGATTCCATAAATACACAACCTGTCCGTAATATGTCTTATGGGTTAAGAACAACCCATTACAAGAAGACCAAAGTATCAAACATATCAGATCAAAGTCTATTTGCCATAGCAGCTTCAGCCTGTCATACTCATGTGTCAGTGATCAAGCCTTAAATTGGAAACCATCAGTGTTTGGAGTAGAAGAGCCATAAAGCAAAGATGCTGCAAGTTTATCATAGACTCATGAATGCAGTGGATTATAGCAATGGATTGAAGGACGCTTGGAAGAGTAAATAATCATTTTTGAAGAAGGAAAAAATTAGATATTTTGAGGTACAAATACAAAATCGTCTTAACCACAAGAGCAAAACCCCATGAACAGTCTTTCTTCTGACCACTTTTCACTTGGGCCAAGAAGATTCAAAATTTAAAACAATGTTCAAAAACTCAGCTAGTGAGCAGCAGCTTCAGTTTCCTGTGGTCTTAACTCCAAGAAACCAAGCATATGTGCTTTGCTTTCTTATGATTCATCTTCCATCAATTCATTTTGTCTAGGTATAAGACTTCTCCATCAGCTATCGGGGGAAAATTTTCTAGCACGACTTAAGGTTTCAACTTCTTTCCGATCTTATTTTTTCCAGAGCTCTGCACCATCGGCAGTGGAAAATCTTAATCAGAAGAAGTTAAAAATGCACAACAAAAGAAGTTAAAAAACAGCTGCTCAACCACGCATACCTTCTGCGCTTTGTTTTTCTTTTTCTTCTCCTTAGGTTTATTTTGCTCACTTCCTTCCCCTTTATCCTGATTTTCTCCATCTTCGGCAGAATCCTGAAATTCCTGCAGCCATTCAGAAGAAGCAAAGAAGAAATGGAAACATTTTGATCACTTTTACCTTTTGTTTCCTTCCTCTCTTCCTTTTCTTCCTATGTTTCTTCACCTTACTTTCTATTAATTTACCTTGATTTTCTCCATCTTTCTCACCAGAATCCTGCAACTTTCTACAACCTTTTAAAAATGCAAAAAGAAAAAGGAAACATCTTGACTTCTCAGAGGATTTTAACATAGAGCACCTCAGAATCATCAAAAGAAGTCACATGTCGAATTCTTCTTCCAGAATTTGGAATTGCACCTGGAATGAAAGATAATCACGTGGTGAGTGATAACCATATGTCATTTAAAAAAAAATTAACTGCCAAACCTATCTGCAACTCATACTAATAAAAAATGTATATCAAAAATGGTGTGGTGCTAAATTAAATGGCACACCAACAGAGTTAAAGAAATGTTCCTAGGACCAGGACATTGGACAAATTCTATTCATTTTACAAGTTGTTTTACCCCGGGGGTCCCCGGGTTAGAAAAGAAAGGAATTTATCTTCTGCTTAGCGAAAACTCTTTTCTCAACCACTATACCATAGGAATTAAAATCCTGATCATTCAGTTTATGGTGAATTCTTAACAATTTAAGGTTCAACATGATCTGCCAGATTAAATTCCCACCCCTCATAGGTAATCCCAATGTCCAACTAGAGTTCATGCTCCATAATTTGGTGTTGGTCTGAGATTCTTCTAATTACAGGAGTTAAACTAGCGGTAACACAAACCAACAAAATGATGTTCAATTATCACCAAGATGCAACATACATAAGATATTTCATAGCAGTTTGACTTCTCAAGGATCCAAATAAGAGCATAACTTGACCAAGCCAATTGTGAGAAGACTTTAAATTAGGCATTTTAAATCTTGATACAGAGAAAACATAAATAATAGAACAAGTTTGACAAAAGGACAAGTACAATACCATTCACTGTGTCTTTCGCATTTTTGACAGCCAACTCAAGAAGATCTGGGTTTATAGAATCTAATCCACCAGGTTTCTGGAGTTTTCTTTCAAGGAACTTTGCCAAAGCAGCAGCTTTGTTGGTTGCCAGAGGTCCTCCAGGGTGAGAAAGCCTAAATCAAAAAGTAGAATAAGGTGGGCATTTGGAAGAAAAAATATATATATTTTTAACAGCTGAGCTGCATTGAAATTTGCTCTTGTGCAAATCAAGGATGCAAGAGTAAGAAAAAAATCAAAGTGAAAGTGCTGCAGTCTTTTCTGGAAATTTTGCTTTTGTGGCCTGTGGAGTCAATTATTCTGCTCTTGTTATACAATCATAGTACTCAATCACAAAGGGTGGTGGAAGTAGTTGGTCAACACTCAAAAGAAACCTCATTTGGACATAATTTCCCATTAGTTTCTTACATGAAGATCAGTGGTTAAATAACACTCAACCACCAGGTTGATCAGAGTTATTAATATGCCTCCTAAGCTGCACAACCAGAGGGAAATGGGTACATTTACAATGCAAGAATGATAAATCTAGGTCTTTGTAGGAACCAGAATTACAACCATGAAATGAAATAGGTATTGTTGCTTCCAAGGTTTTCTTTCTTCTTTTCTCTTATTTCTTTCACAGAATATGCTTTATTGAACAATAGTTCTTATAACCTGGGTCATGCCCAAATAGGGATTTGAGGAATTATAGTGGAAAACCTTGCATCCTCGCAGATGCGACTCAATAAACCCTAAAATTCAAAGTAAAGAAGTGATCTACCTTGTGGAGCATAAACGGACAAGTTTGATTTTTCTGAGCAGTAAAACCTAAGGCTAGAAAAATTGGATTTAAAGAAAAAAAAAATCACAGAATAAAGATGAGAAGAAATGGAAAGATTGGAAGGAAGCAACAGACCTGGGGCGAGATTGAGAGGGGGGAGGCTGGGATGGCAGAGGAGCAAATTTGCTTCCCCGCAACGCCCGTCTTTCATCCTCCGTTAGGGTTTCCAACCCTCCCACCATTCCTTGTCCGTTCTGCCTTCTTCTGCTTCTTCTGGAAATTGGAATCGCCGACTCGCGAGGTCCCAACCAACACACCACACGCTCCCTCCGACAGTCCAACTTGCTACTTTGAAAACTTGAAACGGCCGAGTCATTAGCGAACTTCGTATCAACAAATAAATATCGTTCGCCCCTTTTAAGACCCTCCGACTTCCTGTTGGATTGTGTTACCTAAAAAACACAAGACTTCCTGCTGGATTCAGGGTTTTATGAATCGGTATCAGCAAACACCGATACTGACACTTACGATTTTCATTTTTTGTTGTCAAAAAATTGATATATATTCTTAACCAACTAATACCAGATTGGTAAAACGATATGGACAGTGCAAAATGGTCAAAATATAATATAGTATTGATATCTTTTACAGTATTGGTATCTTTTAGGGCAAAAAATGTTCAATACAGATCGATATGTATCTGATATGGTATTGATTTTGAAGTTGACTAGTATCTATTTTAATATCATGTATTAAAATTTGTATTATTTTTGGTATGTCAATATCTATTTATAGGTATTTTCTTATGAGTTTTGAGAGTGGAAGAGCGAATTGTCTCTCATAAGTCAGGGGTTAAGGCGGGTTATATTCCCCCCCCCCACCTTTTTTATCAGATTCAGTTTTAATATAATTCTAAGGGAAATTTATCGTGCCACCCCTCTATTTCACCAAATTATTCTCAGACCCCATACCGTCAGTCACAGTTAAGTCAAGAGGTAAAATGATTGTTTTACCATTTTCACTAAAACAGTCATGATTAAGTTAAGAGGTAAAATGACCATTGTATCATTTTCACTAAAACTCATTTTAACCCAATTCCTCTTCACCCCTACCTGGAGATAACAAGTCTGATTTTTTCATCCAGCAAAAACCCCAGCACCGGTCCACAACAGTGCCGAATTCCTACAGGAACGAGATGCCTCCCATTTGCATCTCAACTCAGGAGGTTGGATCTCCTATATGTCATGCTTGATACAGAGGACCATTGTCAATTCATTCAGCAATGTGCCAATTTAGAAATTCTTGAGGTATGACCTGGAAACCGTTTTTGTCTTTTCTGCATTTCTATCATTGTTTTTGTCTGTAAAGTTAACTTTTGTCTACTTCTTATGGGTAGGCAAGAAATGTCATTGGAGATAGAGACTTAGAAGTTCTTGCTCAGATGTGCAAGAGATTAAAAAAAGGCTAAGAATTGAGCGAGGAGCAGATGAACCAGGAATGGAGGATGAACAAGGTGTAGTTTCACAGAGAGGATTATCTACGTTAGCACAAGGCTGCGTTGAACTTGAATACCTGGCTATTTATGTGTCTGATATAACCAATGCTTCCTTGGAATCCTTTGGTACATGCCTCAAAAACCTCTCTGACTTCCGTTTGGTGTTGCTCGACAATGAAGAAAGGATTGCAGATTTGCCACTCGACAATGGAGTCCAAGCTTTGTTGAGAGGTTGTGAGAAGCTTAGGAGGTTTGCCCTCTATCCACGAGCTGGAGGTTTGACTGATGTTGGTCTTGGTTATATAGGGCCGTACAGCCATAATGTGAGGTGGATGCTTCTGGGTTACGTTGGAGAATCTGACAGAGGTCTTTTGGAGTTCTCGAGAGGCTGTCCTAATCTGCAAAAGCTTGACGCTATTTTCATGGATTCCAAAAGGCGATGCCACCACCGTTCATTGCTGATGCCACCGCCACTACTCTGAGCGATCGCCGATGGTCCAAATTTTTGGAAGAAAGGTAAATTAGGTCTTGGAATGGGTGAAAGGAATAGTAAATTATTATACAAGGGTATTTTAGGTATTTTTTTATTTACTTCATATTTAATAAGAATATTTTAGTATTTCAAATAAAATAGAGTTACTGACATCACCATATAAAATATATTCTTTAACTGTGACTGACAAGGGGGTCTGAGAATAATTTGATGAAATAGAGGGAATGATATTATCATTGTAGTATTCTCCAGGGGTGATGATGAATAGATAATATTAATGTTTAAAAAAAAAATTATTTCTACTTGAGAAATTATTTGATTCAAATCTTTAGTATCCTTTTAGTTCAATGAAAGAGAAGGAAACACAGCTCTTCTCCAGAAAAACAAAAAAAATGATATTTTCTTATCTCCTCTAATTCTTCATATTTATAAGCCACTCTATTCTTCCTAGAACTAAAGCTCTACCTTGATTTTGGGAGGTCCTCATTATTATGGATCGAGATACTCTTCTAAGTGTTGATCGCCTAGATTTTGTCCAAAATTACCTGAATAATCGACATGTGTCCAAGCGATGATTCAATGGCTCTATGCACAGCACCTTTGTTCTAGTCAATCAGCACTCAACCATTAGATCACCGCTTGGATATGTATCGATCTCCCAGATAGCTATGAGTTAACGTGGGCGATCAACACTCAGGAAAGGAGCCAAATCCCATCATTATAGCATATGTAGGCATCCAATCATGGCTTGGTTTTATAGACCACCATAATTGAAAATCTTCCTACTATTTTTAAGACCGAAGGACAAAAGTTTTCCTAATCCACAAATTGGGCAATTGTGTCTAGAGTGATATTATTCTCCATGTAGAAGGGTCGAACAACAAATCTTGACCATTGGATATTAAGGAGAATGCATAGATAGTCCATATGCCAAATTTTATAAACAAATTCAATCATTTACCCACATATAATGTAGGACAAGTTTCTCTACACCCATGGTGAACGAACCATGGGTGCTTTAAATATACACATGAATATGATGATTTGTTTTTAAGGAAAGCTTTGTAATTACCAAAAGATTTGCGATATCATTAACTTCCACACCTATTGCTCATGGTCCAAAGTACCCTTCTCCAATCCAACCATAGAGGCATTTGGGGTGGATGAAGAGATTCTCTCTTTCCCATGGGTCAAGAGAAATTAGGCACTTTCCTTTTGCAATCAGAGTGGTGTCAATTGGGACAGTTTTGGTTAAACAAAACGGGTCTTAAATGCTCTAAAAAATATTGGAGTTATATCAGCAGCACAATTTAGTTCATAATAATTAGAAAGGCAATGTTAATAATGAATAAGGGGCTAAAAAAATCAAACCCTCAATTTACAGATCTCTCTCTCTTTAGCCTTGTAGCCTAAGCAGACCATGCTCAGAAACATGAGGCCCTACCAAACAAAGACCCATAGAATAAATTAGGTCATTCACAAGGGCAGCAGGGGCCAGAGCAGGTGGAAAGATTCACCAGAATTGGAAGGGGATTCAAAGAGACCATCATGCAACACCCTTTTGCATAAGAAATTCGAGATTGGCTTCTAGTTAACCAAGCAAGAGCCTGAACACATCGCTCAACGAAATAATACCTTCCACGCGTTTGCTGCCAGCCTCCACAATGACAAGTCGCCTCACCCCTGAAATCACATAAACGATTTTAGAACTCGTGAACACATCCATAAAAAAAAGCTACTCTAATTTATGGCACATGAGAGCAAGAGAGAGATTTTACCTGGATTTGATAACCGCTCCATCACTTTATGTAGAGGATCAGATCGAAGGCACATCTGGCATCTCTGTCCATTGAAGAATGTGTAAGGAGAGCTTGCATCTTGTCCCAGTTGCAACGCCTGTAAATGACAAGCAATACGATTAGTTTTAAGATGAGCAAAGAAATTTTTCAGACATGGATGATCATGCATTGGGTATCTCATTTTCTCAACATCTGAACCATACTTCAGCTTCCTCATTCATCAAAGGAACAATATCATCTTTAAACAAAATGCACACCACCTAATGTTAGAGCTACAATGTTGAATTGTCGATGCAAGCTTCCACTAAATGTTTCGCCATCGTGACAGTTCATAACTACGCTAAGGCCATACATAATCCACAGTCATCTCAAATAGTTTGTACTTTGTATTGGGGACCTCGTTAAATTGTCAAAGATCCCAGAGTAACAAAAACATGCAAGCTTATCCCACCAAAGGCATGATTACCAAAGATTTAACGAATCTTCATCAAAAAAGAATTCAACCTTTAAATGGATGCATGCTGCCTTCTTACACTAGCATAGGCTTCCACTAATAGATAACCAATTGTGCTTCGAACACTTGACTGAACTTTTGCACTCTGCTGAATCTAAAATTCCAAACAAGATGCAGTCAGGGATAGCTACAGGGTGGCATCAGTAAGGGTTTTGCCTAACCTGAACACATCCTCAACTGGCTCCAGTTCAAACCAAACCCAACCCTTTACGGGGCCAGGGGGACAGGCATATAGCCCAAGAGACCAAGCTCAATCTACCTAATTGCCACCTGTAGGCCGTGGCTAGGGATTCAAACATATCATTGATTATTTAGCATATATATATATATATATATATAATGCATTTAATATAAAAATGGTCTGGGTGAATCAGTAAGCCTAACTTTGCTGGGGACTACAGATCAACTGGTTTGAGTGGCCGGACCAGCAGGGTCTTAGAAAGCTGGCCCAAAAACAAGAAATTTGCAACAGCAGTGTTGGCCAAAATGGAAAACTGCAAGTCCCAGCCTGTGTTAACTTACGTACAAATCAAATGATAGATTTAAAATAAAGCAAAGACTCACAGAGCTAAAGAAAGCGTACAACAGGCATGCACCTTCATATGAGTAATGGACTTTGTAAGATTTATGCACCTATAACTCTGCTGAGTGATAGGCCAAAACAACTACTACTAGAGAATTCTTTTTCTTTTGTATTTGAAAAAGTTATACTCTAAAATCTATGAATATTCAGTCAATATTTTGATAAATTAATAGACTCAGACATCCAGCAATCTGAGAAAGCAAACTACTGCAGTTACCTGATGTATGCTCATTTCATCAAGATGAATCTGTGCATAAGCTCTATCTTTTGCCAAAGCAGTGATATCACTGCCAATAAACAAAGAATCACTATTCAGTGAAGAAGGGCTGAAAATTTATTTTTGACAAGCACACAAAATAGCCACAAATATGTTTCATACAAGTAGGGAAAAAACGATTACCTTCGAGAATATATATCCAGTAATGAGTCATTCTCATCAACTATTGGTATTGAACTAACTTCAGCTGCATAAGGCCAAAACCATAATAGCAATGAGAAAACCAAATGCAGTGGAAATACAATTGAAAATATTTTACTCAACAGCCTTGCAGGTAGTGTGAGTGTCTGACAAAAGAATCATTTTCTCATTCCCAACTCTTCAAAGTTCCACCAATGGGACAAATGCTTTCTTGAAAAAAGTCTGATTCCAATTGAAATACAAAACTAGGGAACATTTTACAACACTCAAGAAAAAGTTAGTCCAGGATTCAGTGGAACTGTTCGATTACTTGGTAAGTTCACTGCAATAATGACTTGTGCTTCTTGATTAATCTGTGGACAGATTGATTTCCATGGTTTTGGCTTCATTAAGCGCATCCAAGTGCATTCATTTGTCTATAAATGACAAATTTCTATTCATTAGTAAGTTCTCTGCAATAATGGCTGTAACCTTTCGCAAGATCAACAGTCATAAACCCAATTATGGACCGGGAGAAACTATCTACCTCTTCAGTCAACCAATATTACTGTTACCACTTGTATAAAGAAAACAATTGCATAATATCAGCGTCACTCATAATATCTCTGAGGTAAACCTACACATCTGGCACCCAAGGATAAATAATCCAAATAAATGGTTGCAGCACTTGAAATGAGACCTTCTAAAGCCTTACTGACAGTTAGGTGTAGATGAAAACAAAGGAAAAATTCATATAATTTCAACCAGGCCTACCAGTAAAAAACAAGAAAGCTACCTTGAACTAATAGTGAGAGTGCAGAATTAAGAGAAGCGTTTGGTCTCAGCATTGCTAATGGCCGTCCATTTAATTCCCCAACTCTTGGAACCCATGTACCCAAAGGAATTGAGCAAATTGGTTGTTGCAGGATAGGCAAAGAGGTAGAAGAGTGTCTAAAATGCCTGCAAATGCCTGGAAATTAACGGTCAATCAGTTAGTACTACATCATTTGCCTTATTTAGCAAAAGAAGAAAAAACTTACATTTTAGTATTCCTGACAGAGAAGCAAGATGCAGTAGCTCTGGGTATGAGCCCCGATGGGTAATAGGAATGGTGGACAGCTTGTTTTGCAAAATTTTTAAGGCAACATCTTTCAAAGAATCAAAGGGTCCAGCCTGCACATACCATGCTGAACTCGTGAATGACCAAAAAAGACGCTTGGAATCTTACACATGCACTGAATATTAGAGTGGAGAAAACATGTTTCTGAAAAAAAACAGGAGACATGAAGAAATTGAAGAACCCAGCTTCATAACAGGCTCTTGAGAAAGACAAAGATTTGATGGCCAAATCACTTGGTCTGAAGTAAATGCAATATTTATCAATAAGGCCTAGACTGCACAAATGAGACTGAAGTTGAACGATGAAACTTTGAGACTAGCACAGGGCAAAATATAGGAGCGACACTAACATTGCAAGCATATATGTTGGTTTCTTCTCCAGAATTGCAGAAAATAAACATAATTAGCAGGAAAAAATAACAATAATAGCATAGACTAAAAGTAACAACCAAGATTAATAAATGGAGCTGCTAAAATATTTCTTAACTTAATGAACTAAAATTGATGGCCAAAATGGTCTTCAGCAGTTCATATTCAGAACATCCATTGAAATCATTAACATTTGAAATTTTACATGTACCCTTGACCTCTTATTTTTTGTTTTCCTATTAAATAAAGCAGCCCTTGAACTATGCTAACAATACTTAATTTTAGCTATTAGATAATTAAGACAAATAACACTAAAGGAACCCTTGACTACCCTTTTAACTCCTCTGTCAGAAACATCAATCCTTGCTGAATATTATGATCAAGCTACAATTTGCCTCCATGCATCAAACATCAACAGGCATTATTACATGTTGGAGGAAACAAGGACACACTTTCACAGAAGCAAAGGAAAACAGTGCTCCTATGCAAAAGAAAGGTATACAAGTATTCTGCACATGCATCAGAAATAAGTAAACAAATTTTTATTTTGACATGGGAGAGCAGCCTGACAGATACGTATAAAAATATTCTGCACATGTTTCAGCAAATGAAACAGAATTTCCAAAGAGGAAAACAAATAGTACAAGAATATTTCAAGTGTGAATTAAAGGCCACCTTTGCTCCCCAAAGCCAGATCTCACAATTTCCTAAAATTCTTCAGAATGGCATGCCCAGTCATCAATCAGTAAAGACCCAATTTGAACACATAATTTCTGAATGCTTCCCTCTGGCCCCACCCTCCAATTCCACAATTTTTCTTTCTGCAAAGCATAATCAAGATGCATGGTAAAATATTTAAGAAGTCCTCCACTTCGTAATCATGCAGATATCTCCTATAAAATGAATTGAAGTGGTTCTGCTTTAACATTCACCCTGTATGCTGTATGCAGATTAACAATCAGATAGTTGTTAACAACCAGACTTATCATTACATTCTTACAAACACCTAAACGAAAAAACAATCCTCCCCTCTAAGGTGAAATACTATCCAAGCTCAGTCACTACTGCCATTTAGCAAGGGAAGTGCTATATGGTGCTTATTCATATTCGTTATTGATCTGATTCAAATCACCAAATTTCTCGGGTTTGCAGACCCATTTCCATCCAACTGGACAAAACTTTTTAGATCCACTTCTAATCCCAATCATTCCCATAAAATCTCCAAAAACTATCTCTGTTCTCTTGTAGTAGATCAAAATAAGTACCAAAAAAATAAACCAAGGTAGCCCTGACTTCTCTTCACAATGTTTGACTAATGTAAACAACACTCCAAACCTTACAATCTCTTCACATCTCTTCTAAAATTGGACTCCACACAGAGACAGGAAGCCTTTGATCCAGCCTAAAGTAGCACACCCATCACCCCCCCCCCAAAAAAAAAAAAGAAAAACCCAAACAATCATCTCTTTCCCTTAGCACACCTTCCTCAACAATAAAAATTTTCATTTTCAAGTTCACAATCAAGCCATAGACAGATCCAAAATTCCTAAAATCACCCCAAATTTGAACCTCACTATCAATAGACCCCAAAAGAAACATGTGTAACCCACACAGTATAAGTGGGAAAAATTTTCTCACCTTCCCACACCTTAACTCAGAGCAATAAACCCACAGATCACACTCTAATAAAAATTCTGTCAAGTAACTCTCACAAACAGAAATAAAAGTGCAAATAAAGGATGCCTTGTCATATTCCATGTAATCAGTTAATCACCTTCCTAGGACCCCATTGAGTAAGATAGAAACAGAAGCAGTACAAAAGCAAGCCCTTATCCAACACTTCCTTTTCTGTGCAAACCCCATAGCCTCCATCCATAACTTGATCTAAAACTCAGTCCATATGATTAGAAGTTTCTCAAACTCAATTTTACAAATCATACCCTCACCCAAATTCTTGGAACGAAACCTACACAATGAGAAGGACAACATCAAACACATGGTTGAAGGACAACATCAAACATATGGTATCTTAAATATCCTATGAAAGGTCCCATAAAATACCCAGACACTTTCTACGTCATAACAAGAGTTCGGCCAGCATTTTGAATAGAATCGCTATCAACAGAATCAGTCCTTAGTCTTTGATATCACCAGCCCTTCACATTTTGGAGTCAAAAATATATGAAAGTATTCCATTTTCCTTTTTATCCCAACTGGCCCATTTATTGAACGCCTAAAGCTAAGTATTTGAAATAACCACCCTATATACTAATCCACCATTTCATACGAGAAGAAATATTGAAACTATCATTTCAAAGCCTCAATAGCAGTCCATAATTCTTTTCCCTTATTATTCTTTCAAGTTAGCTTTGTTGGTTAGGAGACAATGTTTCTAGGCTCAAAGATAAAATAGGAGGTCATCCCATCCTTGTCGAAAATGCTTCCAAGAAACTTATTGTTTGTTTCACCTCGCTAACCCAAGTTACTTTAAAATCCACCACCCTTTTCCCCACCACCTTCCAAAGCCATCATAAATTCCCACAGTGGCTACTCTCTTCAACACAAAACCCCATCTAATACCACAATCTTTTTGGGGGGGGGGGGTACTTCTGGTTCCAAATATGCAGATCCACTTTAGCATGGCAATAGCACATTATCAGTGTTTTAACAGACATTGAACCGGGAGATCAGATTGAGTCAGACGTTCAAACCACCAGGCAAAATCGCCAATAGTCCCAAGTTTTTTCAAAAATTCCAGGTTAGAGGTGTGACTTGAGTGATTAGATCTTCATGTCACTTTTATGTCTATGGACACTTCTGTGACAAAAACCAATCAGTTCAGAGAGACTGGGGGTTGGAGGAAGAAAAAGGACATCAAGAGGGAATTGACTGCCCTACTTTATACTTGCTCTTAAAAATATAATAAGTCACAAATAACAAGAACACCACTGTTAGTAAAAGATAGGTCCAAACGTACCCATTTTACAGCTTCTACTTATGATATACCTGAAAGATAAGTGGTTTATATCCATGGAAAAAAAAAATAGACATCCTCACCAGTGACTAATGGTTCAACTAAAACCCCTTTTGCAATTGATGAACAGGGAAACTGAGAAAGGAAGGTAAGTGCTCCAGAAACATGCAACCAAAGGGTAGAACAATGAAAAAGGAAACACTCACATGGACCAGATGTCTTAGACCTCGGCCATTTCCATCAACATGCTGGTTAAGATGTAGCTTTACCTCCTTCCAAGCAGAGATAGTGTGTGTTTCAAGCTCTTCCTCCGTAAGATTTGACCCACGCTTCCCAAGCTGCATTTTAACACATTCGAATTTTTTATAAAATTAAATATCTTACTTATAAGAAAGGAATAGGTGAAGCACATAATAAAGAGCTTATTAAAAGCACAACGATTCTTGATATAACAAAGAAAAACTCATGACACTATTCACACATGCCATAAGGAGACTATTGTAATATGTCAAGCAAACAGGCAAAATTTTATTTTGTACCCATACATCAACTATTTTATGGCTTAAGGGAAATCAAAATGAATTATAAGAAGCTATCTCCAAACTTAGTATTAATGGAAACAGTCTCTCTCCAAACTAGAGCAAGGCCCTCCAGTATTTGGGACCTAATAATAGAGGGAAGGAAAGAAATGACTAGTGTGCCTGAAAAGCAGTAACCTTTTCCTTGAAGTTAAATCTACACTGGTGGCAAATCTTCCAAATTCCAATCTGTTTCGTGTCTATTTGAACAACTCTAGCATGGGTATTGAGAGATTAAATAAATGAAACCAGAGAACTACTATCACAAGGTCAAACTGATAACCTGACCTGAGATAGATTTGCCGGACAAACAAATTCTGTGGCATTGGTTGTTGGATCAAGGGGCCATGCATTACTCTTATTGGAAAGTGGATGCAGAGATTCAGGAAGAACCCTTGGCTCATTGGATGGAAGCAGTAGAGTGACTCCGCTGATGGCTCTAAAATATGGCAATTAGCAATCCAGGTAGTAATTCCGTAAGGGTGCTTTTTCACAGAGATTTTTTAAATATGGTAAGGTTCTACTATTAATTATGACTATGATGCTTACGTATAATATCCAAAAATCTCCACCAAAACCACAAAAAATAATGATTTTGCATCTCCACTAAATGAAGATCAAAGGACCTGGACCCTTCCTATGCACAGAAGTCCCACCAACTTCCTAGAATCAATAATTCTATTAAAAGAAGTATGCATGACAGTATTTACAAGATCCCCTGTCCACCACTAGTATGGCAGTGTCCTCATAATAATAGTTCTTAAAAGTAATATACATTAATTTCCAATAGTAAATCAAGGAAGACTATGACAAGCAAGAAATAAACCTCTACCTTAAAAAGATGACAATATTGTTTTTATGAAATAAGCAGTCACAATAGGAATCTACTTCCACACATACCTCTCTCAAGATTAAGATGAAGTCCAGTGGAGTAAGAACTCCAATAACTTGCCCCTTGCAGAAATCCCAAAGAGGAGCCATGGGAATCCCCTGCACATAGCTTCGACTCAGAATAGATGCATATTTGAAAAACTTAAAATTGAAGCCCAAAAAAAAAAAATGATGTTGTAAAAAACCTTGTGGCAAAGCAACAAATGGCAACGCAGAATAGTAATACAGGTTCCAGGAAATATGAAGGAAAGGGTATTGAACCATATGGTTTCATATATATGATCAGTGAGAAAAACACCAGCGTATTAATATGTTATAATGGAAGAAGCCTATATCCCTCAGCAATATAAAACCCCCACCCGTTTCTACAGTAATTTTCAACTTTTCCATGGACGAGACCTTGATTTTGTATCAATTATTGCTTCTTCTCCCAAATCCAAATGTTTCGTAGTAAGTTATGCATAGTAATGTTAACTATTAACTTTAAGTCACCATCACCTTAGCAGCTGTATGCTAGTGAAAGAGAAACAAGAACCAAAGCAAGAAAAAAAATGCACTCGGATTCTAACCTTAATGGTAAAAAAAAAAAAAAAAAAAAAAATACCTGCTCGTAGAGAATGTGGAATGCTTGCTTAACAGGTACATCGACATCCAAGGTAATGATCTGCAATGACAACCACATTGAAATCAGAACATTTGATTCCATAAGTTTCAAATAGCCAAATCTATGGTCATAAAGAAGGGTGAAGCATCCAAACCTTGCCTGACTCAGGAAGCAACTCAAAAGCTTCATGTGTGGATAAGAATGCAGAAATACGATGGCGAGAGACCTCCAGATCAGTTTCTGAAAACCTTGGCACTGCCTTCTGCACAGTACCATCTGATAATGTGACCTGTTTTGTGTTAAAGAAATATTAAAATAAATCATCTGATATATTTTAGACTTTAATTCCCTCTTATCCACTGCTATTTTTAGGTCCCATTACAGAAAGTTTTTCCCGCACACATAAATGGACTCCTATCTTGGGAAATCCCATGCTACGCCAGTTATCTAATTTATCCCCCATAGCTCCTATTCTGACAATGAACAACATATCAGTTAAGGATATTTTAATCCCAAGGTCCCCTCATATGTCAAGTTTTAGCCCAAATAGAGTTGACCAAGTGGCAAAAGGGAGCTTGGAAAAAACCAGGACTATGGAAGGGTGCTTCCAAAACATGTATATGAAAAATACAGAGAGTATTTGATTGAATTCGAATAGAAATTTGACATGTGACATATGTAAAACATTTACAACATATCCAATGGTTAGAATTGCCACACCATCCCTCCACATGACACAAATAGGCGTGCAAGGGCCAAAACATTTTCTGCCTCTTAAAACAGTAATTGATAGAATCTCCCATTTTTACAAGTAATTCATTTGGGCCCTTAAGAACAAAGAAATAATCACCAAAGCTTTCGCCTTTCTACTTTGGGGTTTAGCATATTTTACAAAATTTCCTACCCCTAAAATAATTAAAAGAAGCCAGGGTCTCTCTCACACACACACACACACCCCAAAAAATTAATGATAATAATAATAATAATAATAATTATCAATTCCCTCAAAGTTACCCTCTATATAGGCACCCCCTACCATTTTTTTTTTTTTGGGGTGGGGGGGAGAAGGGCTAAGGGCACAATAATGGAATGGGACGAAAAGAAGATAAACAAAAATATTCTCTAGGCAGAAGAGAAATAACAAAAAAAAGGTAATAGCGACATGTTGAATCACTAAAAGGGGAAGTATAGGTAATTATTTCTTCGCTTTTAAGAGCATTAAAAGTATTCGAGATGGGGAGATCCTGCGACTTACACTTTTTAGAAGGGAGATCAAGGTAATTTTCCCAAGAAGCAATTTCATAAGTTTAATGCTTGGGTATGTTTTCCAAAATAAGGTTTCTCAGACATATGTCATCCTAGACAATCGTTAAATTTTCTCAACATAGCAACATATCCCAACTCATTATTGTGAGAAATTTCAAACTTAGAAAAGCTTTCCACAACGAATGCGTCCCCCCAACTGTTCAACAATTTTTCAAAGTTCAAACTCACTTTTTTAGAGAAAAAAATAATTTAGTTAAGCTATTAAATAGAATTAGAGTGGTGCCTCATTATCAAAACTAATTATATCAAGTAACTAAAAACAGCAACTAGCATGAATTTGTGACATAAATCACACATAATGTTATTTAGGGAAAAAATGAAACATAAA
The DNA here is from genome assembly GCF_013358625.1 of Macadamia integrifolia. Classification (NCBI taxonomy): domain Eukaryota; kingdom Viridiplantae; phylum Streptophyta; class Magnoliopsida; order Proteales; family Proteaceae; genus Macadamia; species Macadamia integrifolia. The sequence goes on along the minus strand of NC_056566.1, from coordinate 27,949,684 downwards.
AACCATTGCAACTAATACAAATATTTAAAAACCAATGCAACTCTTAAAGAAGAATATTTATTAACATTTACAGATTTGAGCAGAAGCAAGGTACGTCCAGTGGCCACCTTGCTTGGCCATTAAGAGTCACACCAAGGTTACAAAGAACTTCTAAAAAAAATTCCTTCTAAACATAAAACAGGGGGGAAAAAAAAAACAACAACAACAACAGTGGAATCAATTATCAAAAGGAACACTTGACAAGCTGATTTTGTGAAAGCTGATGATTCTCTCCAGCAAGGTTAGACTTTCTGGAGGTTCTTTGTATATATACTTTTTTTATGACTGTACAGACTTTCATAGCACCATTGTCTGGGGGCCCCACTGCCCTTTCTATTTATTTCTCATATCAATTCAATAACCAAAAACATATTTTTTTTCCTATCATAATTTTCCAAGAAAACTATTTTCTTACCACCCCCCCCCATTTGCCCTTAAAAGAAATGATAAAAATAAAAGACGACAAAGACTTACCACACGGTAAAAGGTATCATTATCCACATCCATGTTGGACCTGGAGCCAGGTGTCTCTGGGAACAAGATTGCTGTATTTGGATCAGGTTCCCTGGTTAACAGAACAGTGTTAACTGTCCCATAGTTCCCTGTCACAAAAGGTTGGTTCTCATCATGCCGCCATTCACCATCAACAACAAATTTGTACTGCATGTGACAGGAAACAACACATCAAGAAATCAGTCTTTAGGTCCGGAGGCATATCTATATGTGTACAAGCAAGTGTATATCTAAAAATGGTATTTTATCTTTAAAAAAATGTATAATATCTAACTCAACATTTTTCAAAATATTTTGGAAGTGCAAATAATTGATAGTGTTTCAAATGTTTAATTTAATCCAAACAAATTTCCAGCAGTTAAATATTTTAATTGTAACAAATACGTATGCTCTTATTTTGTTTACTTATTATATTGCGTAATCTACATGATAAATTTGAGAAAATACCCAAATAAATGATTGATCCAATGATGGGGGAAAATTTGGTCTCTATATTTAAGTGTTGCCATGATTGGAAACAATAGAGCACTTTAAGGGCAAGCAAAACCAGCTTCTGAAATAGGTAGAAGGGTAAAGGAGAAACTGATCCTATGGCGTTCCATCTACAAAAAAATCCGGAGATATTTTTTTTTTTTTTTTTTTTTTTTTTTTTGGGGGGGTGGTTTGGGGTAAGACTTTCCTCATCATTGATATACTTTGCATACCTTTTGGAGAGAGGAATGAGCAGATTTTGTTATGGCTCATGATCTATCTAATCTAAATACTTACTTCGAAAAGAGAGAATCATTTAGTTACCTTCAAAAGTGAGCATCATAGTAGCCAAATAGATATCTTCCTAATTAGAAGGTCCAATAGACTATTATGTAAGGGCTGTAGGTTATACCAGGGGAGAGCTTGACCACACAACATAGATTAGTAGTCATGGATATGTGCCTCACAATGCTGAATCATAAGAAAGGTAAGCTTATTGGCTCTAGGATAGTGGTGGAGCTTAAAAGAAGATACTTTGAAATCGTTTATTGATGACGTAGTCAAACAAGGAAAATGGAACTATAAGGGAGACACTAATACTATATGGAATGAGATGACTGTTTGTATTAAAAAGGTTACTAAAGATGTCCTAAGCTTATCAAAAGGAAAACGCCATTCCTCTAAGGATAGTTTTAAAAATCGAATGGGTCAGTCAAACCGATATCGATCGAGACAGATCCCAAGTCTTGACTGATCCAATATTGATAGTAGTGCGATTTAAAAGAGAAAAATGGTATAAAACAAGATTTTTTTTTTTTTAAACAAAGGGTAAATCTATTTGATCCAGTCCAATCTCGAACGATCCAATACTAATCCGGATCGGTATCTATTGAGACCAATCCCGAGTCTTAAAACCTTACTCTAGGGTGACTTAGTGGTGGGATGATGACGTTCAAGTAGCCATTAAGACTAAGAGGAATAGTTTTATGACATGGCAAAGAACAAAGGATGTAGAGGATCTACAAAAGCATAAATTTGTCAGGAATGAAGCTAACAAGATTGTGGGAACAAGGGCAAAGAAATATGAAGATCTTTATAACAATTTGAGCACGAAGAAAGAAAAAAAAAGTTATCAATAAGATGACTAAAATGAGGGAATGGAAGAGCAGAGATCACGACCACATTTGATGTATTCAAAGTGAAAATGGTAAAGTACTAATAAAGGATGAGGAATAGGGGTGTCAATTCATGAACGACCCGACTAAACCGACCGGGACCGACAGTTTATAGACCGGCATGGCCCGGACTATTTATTAAACATGTCGGGCTTGAGCCAAGCCCGTTTACAAACGGCCGGTCTCGGTTTTGCTACTTGGACCGTCGGGCACCCGACCGAGACCGGCCTATTGTGCACCGGCCTGGCCCGACCCCTTAATGATTGTAGAATACCTATTTTACCCCCCAAATTAAAGAGTAAAAACTAAAAAGTAAAGACATGTTCACATTTTAAATAATGGCGTAGAATACCAAATATAAAGCGTACCATGCCCTCAATAACTAAGCCCGATTAGTTAAATGGGCGGACACGGTGCAGCCTTTGAAAGTCTTCAAGCCCGATTAAGCCCAACCGAAACCAGACCGGCCTGACCGTTGACACCCCTAATGAAGAATGAGGACTTTAAGGAGAGATAGAAAGTTTATTTCTGCAGTCTACTAAATGGAGACACTTCGAGTAATAGTGTCTTGAAAGACTACATTACCCATCAAGACACCACTTGTCGTAGATACATAAGAAAAATCAGAGTGTCTAAAGTAAAAGACACTTTAAGGAGGATGAAAGTAGGCAAGGCACAAGGCCCAGATGATGTCCCTATTACAGAGAGACAATTTTTTTATGCCAAGAAGATCCATGACATAAGTTATTTACTTAAGAGATTCATGGAAAGATTTAGAGATTCCAATAAGGATCTCCATATGGTCTTCATTGGCTTAGAAAAAAGCTTATGACAAAGTGCGTAGCAAGTTAATTTGGCTAGCATTGGAGAAGATAATTGTTTCGAGTAAATATGTAGACAGTAAAAAATGTGTATGATGGTGTAGTGACGAGTGTAAGAACTATGGGGGGTCAAGATAATGAATTTCAAATTACAATTGGGTTACATCAAGGATCAGCTTTAAACCCTATTTGTTTGGGCTTATCATGGATGAATTAACCAAAGACCTTCAAGATGTAGTTCCTTAGTGTATGCTTTTTGTTGATGATATTGTTTTGGTGGATGAAAAAAAAGCAGGGCTTGACGCCAAGTTGGGAGTAATGGAGATCAACTCTGGAATCAAAGGTTTTAAGATAAGTAGAATGAGAACAAAGTATATGGTATGTAACTTTGGTTACACGAGGATGGATAATGAGGTGGTGAAGATTGATGAGAGGTAGGTTCCGCAAAATGATTATTTTAGGTATTTGGGCTCAATCATAAATAAAGAAGGCGATATAGAGAATGATATTTTACAAAGAATTAAAATAGGATGGATAACGAGAAGAGGTGCATTCAGAGTGTTGTGTAATCAACATATTCCTTTAAAACTTCAAAGGGAGAATTCTATAGAACCATCATACGACCGAGTATGATGTATGATGTGGAATGTTGGGCAATTAAGAATAATCATATAGATGAGGATGTTGAGATGGATAAATGGTAAAACTAGGAAGGATAAAGTAATGAATTATCATATTAGAGCTGATTTGGGAGTAGCTCTAATACATGATAAGCTACCAGAAGGTTGTTTGAGGTGGCATGGTCATGTTCAATAGAGGCCTTTAGATGCTCCAATACGAATGAGTGATTTGATTCAGATTAAAGGATCTAAAAGAGCTAGGGGCGGATCAAAAATGATCTTAGGAGAAGTTATGAGAAAAGACACGTAAAGCTTGTGTCAAGTATGACGTCGAACAAAGCTGATTGGAGGCCAAGGATCCATGTAACACCCCGTTTAGTCGGGATAAGACTGAGATGTTGTTGATGTTGTACCTTTTGTACAGCTTTCTTTTGGATCTTGTAAAATTAAGTGGACCTACATGATTATCTTTGCTGCGTCTCCCCAAAAAAAAAAAATATATATATATATATATATATATATATATATATAGGATTTAATCAATTGTGCTAGGAGGAATCAATTTTTGATAAAGCAAACCACTGAAATTAACAGCACAGTAACACAAACGTGACAATAATGCAGGGGATAATTCTGCTTGGAGAACAGACGAAGAGTTCGCACGAGAAATGCTTGCTGGAGTTAAGCAGCAGACCTTATTTAATTTACATAGTATTTGCATTCCTATACAAACCAAGTTTATTTTCTGCAGAACCTATTACTCATTGCACAATTCAAAAGTTTCACAGGAGCATGCTTTTGAGTGTTAAATATACATGCATAAACCTATATTTCTTCATAATTTATATGTCAACATATGTTTTATATATATAGGCCCTGCTTAGGCTTGTTTCCTTGTTTATTTTTTTACATATTCTTACTTCACAAAATCAAATTACAGATGAATAACTCTATTACAAAGTTTCGCCACATGCCAAATTGCAAAAGACATCAAAATAATGGAGAATTATTGTCAAGATGTAGTATTATGTACTTCCATCCTACTCCCCCCCCCCCCCCTTTTTTTTTTTTTTTTGGGGGGGGGGGGGGGAGAGTGTGGGGGGGATTATATGCTCTGAAGTGATTTGCACTTGTAATTATTAGATAGCTGGTATCATGCATTAAATGAACAATAGTAACTAAGATAACAAGTCATTTATTCACCCAAAAAAAAGAAAGAAAACAAGTAATGTATATTGACCTGGTGATATCCTGGTGTCAAGCTGCATATAGCCTGAAATACGGTGGGACAACCCTCCATTGGAGACATTAGCACATGTTCTGACCACCTAAAGAGATAAACTAATTAGAACAACAAAACAACTCAAGAAACCCTACCATATTCCAAAAATAAATAAATAAACTTAAACCACTAGAAGTTTACTATAACAATACAGTTACCCATCTTCAGTTCAATTCAAATCATATCTGCCAGCAATTCATAAGCACTCAATAATTTCCAATAAAATTCCCATCCTGCTATGAAAGATTCTACTGAAACATGTGATTTTTCCTTTAGGAACCATTTGTTTCAATGGAGAAAATTTTTCCAGGAAAATCAACTTTTATTCACATAAATTTTTTTCACTGTTTGCCTTTTCACTGAATGTACATGAAAGGAAGCATATTTGAGCATCGTTGAGTTAAGACAAGAATTCTGCCATACAATGGCCAGTGTCCTCCATGTGTGAGAGGTGTATCATTGACCAAGATACCACCCCGGGTCCCCTTTTTTCTATAAAAAAATAAATTCCAGAAAAATTGGAAGTTGTTTTCAATTTGTGCATATCGTTAAAATAATTTCTGGTTTTATCAAGCCTATCTTATTTCCTTCCATTTTCATGACAAATCCTGCAAAACATATCAACCAGAGCCTTGGATAAAGCTCAGTGAGCAATAAAAGATTAAACTTCCCATTTTGTGAAGAGAAAATGAAAACCCAACAACGAAAATTTCGATAATAAATCAATAATAAGGTTCCCCAGCAAGCAGTTTTAACGTTACAAAGAATTTCTTTTCTGTTTTCTCCTTAAAGGTTTACAAATTAGATAATGGTGTTCAACACCCCACCCCTTCATAAACCAAAATAAACAAACAAAGAAGATATGAAAGACAATGATTAAAAGATTCACCTTGTGAAAGAACCGCTGATGAAGACCCTGGTTCCCCCATAAGGCCACACGAAACGTGTAGGGATTGCCACTGTACCTGCAACTTCACTAGTTTCTGGTAGTGAATCTATACCCGAAGCGTACATTGGCTCCAATCTTTCGAGAAGATCAAGAGAGAGAGGGAGAGTATACTATACAGTCTCACGCTTCTGTTCCCTCAAATAAAGAAGAACCACACTACACAACTGAATTTACGCAAGCTTCCAAGCTTCACTTCACTGAACTTCAGAAACCAGAACCACCTTCCCCGCCCATCACACAACAAGACACTTCCAATCTCATTGTCGATGACACTCGAGGTAAAGAAAGAACAAATTTTTAGAAGAACAAAAAAAAGTTCAAACAGGGATCCTCTACGACGAAGCAGAGGATCCCTCGGTAATCACACATTCCCTTCTAGCAGATCCAAACAACTCTCACATGAAGCATCTGATACACCATAGGAAGAACAACAATTTTCCACAATTCAAACTTGAAGAAAACACAACCAACAATCTAAATCCGATATTCCGCTAACCCTAATTCCCTCTCTTCTTCTTCATACAGGAATTCAACCAAACACAACACCAATTACATTTTATAACAGAAAATCCCCAATCCACCAACAACGGTGCATAAATCTCTCCTTTGCTCCCCAAAATGGAAGGATTTTTAGCTAAAGAGTTAAATTATACAAAAATTGAAAAATAAAAATTTGTTTACCATTTCTGAAATCAGATAAGCTTTTTCTGTTCGGATTTTTCTATGTGATTCTCTCTCTCTCTCTCTCTCTCTCTCTCTCTCTCTCTCTCTGTATATATTTTAAAACACGAAATAAATGAAAGAGAAGACGAAGAACTGAAGAAGAAGAACCCTAACCCTGTAGCTTATGCTGGAAAGGGGGAAGGGAAGGAGAAAGAGAAAATGATTCAGAAATTCATGGAAATCAGAAATTTTGAGTTTCCTTCTTTTTCTTTTTTATTTAGAGAATGGGCAGCGAAGACTTATCGACGGGTGACACGTGGTCGCTAGCAGCACTAGAGTTGTTGATGAACGGTTGAGATTCCCATTCATCGAAGTGGGACCGTTTCTTCTGGGGTGGGAGATCCCAATCATGCGTAAAGACAACGACTGAGAGGATGTGCACTTCAAGGCGAACCATGCGGTGGGGTCCATGGTATCATGGAGCCCCACAAGTCCTGACCGTGATTCCCGGGCAGCTCCACTGCTGCCGGAAAAGAAGAGGGGAGAGAGAGAGAGAGAGAGAGAGATGCCTTTTTGAGGTTTGGAGAAAGTTTTGATCCTGTCGCAGCGTCGCAGGAATAAGACCGTACAGGAAGAAAGGGCCCGCAATCACATTCACTGCCACACTTTCTCTTCCGCCTTGACGCTTTTTGCCTACTCCAGTTAAATAAAAGGGATAATGTCTTTTATACCTCAAAGGGGTAGGGGTGTCATTCCAGCTCAAACCGGTCGGGCCGATCAAAACCAATCAGAATACGGATCGAATTAAAATCAAACTTTGTTTAAGGGTTTGGTTTTAGTTTGACCTAATACCATACTAAAATCAAATCAGCCCAATCGAAATCGAACCAATTCAGCCTTATGGTGAGAGTTCTCAGAGCAAGCGACACACAATAATGCACCAATAAGATACAATGAAATGGTTTCATGCATAGAAGGGTAGCCAGATCATTTTATATGAATAGATATACTGATAGATAATGCTAGAGCACTCCAAAAAAATGGTACAAGGAGTGCACTAATGAGAAGTGACAAAACAACTATGTGCATAAGAGGGCAAGAAAATCATTTCATGTGATAAGGAGAGAGAGGGGGTGCTAGCATACCCTCCCCTATCGTACCAGAACCTTTTCTTAAAAGTTCTTACGTTTTTTATTGAAAGGAAAAGGTTCTTGGGTAACTAGCAGATGGTATGCTACATTTTTCTCTCTTTTATCTTTCTCTTTCTCGCATAAAATGACCTCTTTTGCCCCTATTTATGATACCATTTTGTTTCCCCTCGTTGATGTGCTCCCCTTTACCCCTATAGTCCCTTTTTCTTTATGGGCCTCAGTTTTCTTTATAGGTAGGCCCAGTGAGAGCTGAACTCATGACCCATTGATCATGAGATGTTGATTCTTGCCATGAGATTGAAAATTTTCCATTTCCCTTTCAACCAAACATAGCCTATAAAATCTTACGGACATGATTTGTTAAAGGCCTCTTAAATTAACCCATTGGTCCAGAATCCAAATGACTTGAATGGTTGATGGAAAAATGAGGACTTTTCATGACATTATCAACAATGACGCCATGAAACATGTGTTTATTATTTTCAGTTAAACTTTGTACTTTGTTTTAATTTAGATACTCTTATTTGTTGCCTAGTAATTATTAAGGATCTCTAATAACCTATAAGAAAATACCCGTAATCCAAATTTAAAACTGAAAACACAGCATGCATTCCTTAATTTGAACCCCCAAATAGTATTTTTGCTTTGGGGGTTATGCATGAAGCAGGCTGAGCTCACGGCTGGTAGAGGTAGGCTCAACTTGGTCCACAGGTTGTTGGGTTAGGGCCAGGCCTTAGGCAGGTCAGTATACCAAATTTATTATAGAATAAAGGATGCTACTCATTGGGATCATCTTGGTGCACCTGCACCAAGACATAGCAGGTGCGAAAAGATAGTGTTAACCCACACTAAATATGCTTGTGCGCGTCTTCCCATTGACTGTAAGTACTGATGTGTACATGTGCTATCGAGTAGCATTCTCTCATCCATTTATTATTTTGTAATTTATAAGACTCCGCTTAGTTGCAAGGGAAATGGGGAAAGTGATTATAGGGAGAGAGATATTTGCCTCTCCTATAATATATATTTCACTTATTTAGTAAATATTTGCAACTGCAAACTGACGTTTTCATGGTTAATGTTAAAGTAGATAAAAAAGCCAAAGATAGTCACAAAATGATACTAGAGTAAGTGACGATTAAAACTATAAAACTATGTACAGTTTAGGCATAATCACAAGTATGGAAATAACTTTGATTGTAAAACAAAAAGTAGGGAAAAAAAAAAGTAAACAATGATGGAGTGCAAATTCCATCGTGCACCCTCTCACAAAATGAAACATGGGGTTCACATTTGCTTTCTCTCCTATTTTGATCCATAAAAATTATATCATTTTTTGCATTGCCATTGGTGTAACATACAGATTTCTATCCATGCACAGAGTGGGAAACCCTCTCCCTAACAAGTAAATATTTGAATAGAGTGGTTGAAAAATGAAAATTCAAACAATTAACCCCATCTAGTTAAGATAAGACTGAATTTAGTTGTGCTATAATCACGAGCTACTTGGTCGCATGTATGCCCCTATGCCCAAACATAGAGCCGTGTGAAAAGACATTCATGCCATTCGTGGACAATGCTTCCATGCACTCTTTCCCTGATCAGTGTGCGATATAATATCCCCGCAGTTTGGTGGCAATCTCACTCCCCTAATTATTTGACAATGCCATGTTTATGTCGTGCAAATATACACAATAACTAAAAAATAGGGATTGCTATGACGTTATGGTGAAATTTCCCATCAATAAGGAGATGAATGATCAAATGATCTAATAATGAGTTGTTTAATGAGAAGAGACAGTGTGGGTCCATGGCTATAATGTGAAAAGGATGTGAGCAAAAATCTGCATACTACCATTATGTTCATGTTTTCTCCTTGACTAAAATACACATCTCAAATGTGTAAGAGTCAATTCTCAGCCAAAAAAAGATTGCAGTAAAAAATAAGACCACTTTTTTTTTTTTTTTTTATATCATAACAACGTGTGACACTGAGTTAAACTTGGTGTATATAAGACTAGGGGTGTCAATCGATCAGGCCGGGCAGTCTCGGTTGGGCCTAGCAGGGCCTGGCGGTGTGAAATCTTTGCATCATGAATGCCCGTTTATTTAAACGGGCCTAGATTTGGGGGGCATGGTACTGTTTGTAATCGGATCAGTCGGTGTTGGGCTTTAATCGAACTAACTTAAACGGGTTATAGATTTATTTAATTATAAATGGGCTCTAAACGTGCATACCCTAAAATCCTTTTTTAAAGTGATTAAACTATTGACTTTAAAAATATTAGAGGATAATATTCACAATTCCGAAACCAAGGGAATCGTATCTCTAACAGTTGAACAATTGAATGTCCCATTTATAATGTGGATATTTTAGTCTTATATATTATTTACTCATATTTTATAATATTAGTGGTAAAATAGGTATTTAGGCATTTTTTAAGGGGGTCGGGCCGGTCGGGCTAAACGAGTCGGTTCTGACGGGCTTCTTAAGTGAGTTAGGTCAGTCGAACGCCTAACAAACTAGTGGCCTGCACTGTGAAGGCCCGTTTAATGAACGGTCCGGGCTGAAGCCCGACACATTTATTAAACAGGCCCATTCAGGTTGGGCCTTAAGCGAGTCGGGCTCAGTCGGGCCTACCGGTACGGTAGAAGAGACTATTAATTACATATAGTGTTAATACCATTTTAGTGTCATTTTTCTGGAGATTGACGAAGAGAAGCACAAGGCTTAAGAGGCATTAATGATATGGTTGAATGGGTAGGTGCACACATCTAGCCATCTAGGGGTGTCAAAACCTAGGGCCCGTTTGACAACGTTTCTGTCGTTTCTGTTTCAAGAAACAGCATAAACATAAATTACCATTTATGGAAACAGAAACAGGAAACAAGGATGTTTGATGATTGTTGTTTCTAGAAACATAAACGGGTAAGAAGAAGAATAAGAGGAGGTCAGCCCTCTCTCATATCCGTAGTCCTTCTTCACCGTTGCTGCTCACTGAGAATAACAAGTTTGAGTTCCTTGAGCTGCAACCATTTCAGAGTGAACAATTCATTTGCCGACTGTCATCCATTGCAAGTCACCTACTCTTACAGTACCTTCGTACCCTTTGAATTCTTCATGTGTAACAGCTCCCTGTGATCCAAAGACAACAATATTAAAAACCAACAATCCTTCTTCATAAACTAATTTCTAAAACCAAAAACCTGTTCTTGAAATGTCACAAGGTATTACACAGAGATACAAAACTAAAGATTTGCTGGAGATAAATTCATCGATTCATAAGGTGCCCCCAATACCAATTATGCCAGATTTCCAAATCCCTGTTCTGAATCGATCATGAATATTATGGTTTTTAATTATGGGTCTTTAGACTCCAACCATTACATAATGGGACCACCCCCATTGACTTTTTCTGCAACTTTTTTTACTTAAGTCATGGTAATATAAAATGCTTTAAGGATCCTTAACAACTGGAGAAGCAAACCAACCAAAACTGGCTTTTCCTATAGTGTATGCATCATAAAATCATGTGTTTTCACATTATTATGATAAGAACATAGGCAGAGAGGGCTTCGACTGAGAGGGAGAGGGCTTCGGTGCAGACGGATTTACTGAAGAGAGTGCTTTGGTGAAGATAGGGTTTTGATTGAAGATGGGGCTTTGATTTCAATGTTGGTCATTAGGCTTCAATTGAAGATGGAGTATGGCTGCGATTAAAGAAAGAGACGGATATGAGAGGGTTGGCTTCTTGGTGAGCAGAAGATGGAGTACAGTCGCTTGGGTCTTCTTCAGGGTACTATCGTGAAGTTTTAACAGGGAATAGAATAAAGGGGGTATGTTTTATCGGGGATGAGTGGAGTTTTTTGCACAATATTTGTTTCGAGAAACAACGGAACAAGTGAAATTTGTTTTGTCATTCCTGTTTCTTGAAACATAAATTGTTATAAATTTCAATTTATGTTTATAGAAACAAGTGGAACATAACATTTTTACCAAACTGTATTTATGCCATTTATTCGTTTATGATAACAGAAAAACACATAAATACGTTTCTGAAAATGTTATCAAACGGGCACCTAGTTTGAATCGATAAAATCGATTAGAAAAACCCATATTGAATTAGTCACCTATGTTGTACTAAGGTATGTTGGGACTCATTGAAAGTTGGATCAAATCAAATCGACTAATAATCAAATCGAAACCAAATTAAATGAAACCGATCAAAAAGTAAATGATTATAAGGGGTTTTCTTTTTTTTTTGTGGAATGATTATGAGGTTATAAATTGGTGAATTGATTTTGTCGTGAGGGGAATTGTTACGAATCAATGAATATGCTGTTATAAATAGGAAAATCAATTTGTAAATTGTAACAATGCTTCCATTGATCTCCTTGTTCACTATAAAAAATTAATTGGATAATTAAATTAATGATTGGATAGCAGGATTCATTTTGTGATTTCGATATTAAAAAATCGATTTAAATTGCTATTAAATTGATATTGAAAAATCAAAATAAATCAAAACCAAATAAGATCGAAACCGATCAAAAAATCGAAGTTTCTTATCATATTGATTTTGATCTCCATAATTCATAGACTGAAATTGATTCAACCCCATCAAAACCAAGCCAAATCAACTGTTTGACACCCCTACAACCATCCATCATACGTATGTTTCCGAAGTCGTTGAGTTTCACATCTATATAAACTTTCTAAATAGCCCGAAAAGGGTGGGCATGAAAGTGACTTTGTCCACCCCCTTTTATTATTGTTTGCCATTCCATTTCATATGTATATATTTCCAGAAGTTTTATACCATTTCATTGTCCATTAATATGGTCAGAATATAAGATGGCCTTACAAACAATAAACTCCACCTCTAGGCTATACAAACGCGTGTGAGATTCACAAGAGAGAGAGAGAGAAATCAAAGTTTCATTTTACTAATTTTTGTAGGTTGTATTGTCATGAAGTTATTATTAAAAATAAAGAACGATGCTTGTTTGTGTGTGTCTACTAGACATATCAGGTGTGAAAGACTGTGTTGCCGTATTATTGTCGACCCCAAACTTAGGCACGGTTTGATAACGTCTCTGTTATTTATGTGTCCAAAAATAGTAGAAACGATTTTTCACGTTTATGGGAACATAAACGGATTTAGTAGGGTTGGGTAGATTCATTGGGTCGGTGTGCGTTTTACTGGGGAATTCGAACTTCAATCCCCAACAACAATTCAGTTATCGATTCATGAGGGTCTGGAGAGAATTGGAAGAAATCCACAAAGGAACCAATAGATGTGAATTTAAGGTTTCCATTAGCAAAGCAAAAAAAAATCGGTGTATTCCTTCTTGTTTCCCTGGAGAATATTCGAACTTTGGAAAACCGTCAGGTAAGGTAAATACTTGGTTGGGAGATGCAACTTTTCATTGGGGGTTCATCGATTTTTTGGCCGACAAGTTGTTCCAAGATATGGAAAAACAAGTAATACTTGTTTCGTCAAACCTGATTTTAGACACATAAATAAGCATAAATTTATATCTATATTTCAAAAAACAGGTAAAATGAAATAGGTTTATCAAACAGTTTTTTGAGTATTTTTTCATTTTTTAGCACAGAAAAACGAAAAAAAATACACTTTTGAAAATGTTATCAAATGGTGCTTCACTATTGTATTCCTACCTGATAAGAAACACCCTTATTACCGTTAGTTGGGAAAGGATTCAGTGGTAAATGTATAATTTCATTTGAGAAAGAAAGAGAGAGAGAGAGAGAGAGAGAGAGAGAGAGAGAGTGAAGCAACGCACCCTAAAACTAAACTAATTAGGGGGAAAGGGTTCATAATTGGTTTGATGGACTAGTTAAAGAGTCTAGTATCTCATCGCAGGACTAAGAATAGCATAATGGTAACCTTTTAGAATTTATTTTCTCCAGAATCGAAAAGGTAGCCCAAAAAATACAAAAAACAAAAAAACTTATATAAAGAAGAAGCTGTTCCTTTGATGCAAAGATAACTGCAAAGAATCTTTACCATAAATTCCTGAACAGGTAACCGACTTAAAGAACGTGCTGAGGGTATTTCAGTAATTAAGCCCCAAAACGAAAAAGGACAGTCGTAATGTCGACTACACAGGGGGTAAACAGCATCGTGCAAGTCTACAACTTCACTTCAGAGTTCAGACCGACCGATGTGCATCCTTAATGAATTTTCTAAAATAAACGGTGCCGATTTTATATTCAGCTGAAGTAAAATATTCGGATCTACCTCCCTCTCTATAGAGTTCAGCCAGCTCTGACCAAGATCTTTGAGGATGATTCCGTATTACTGTTTGGTGGAATAATTTTAGGACACCCTTAGAGAAATGCATCAGATGCCGTGACTAATCAAGTAACCCTAAAAACGTGTGTACAAAGGACCAAAGAGTGATTTCATTAAGTGACATGGAACACGAATTTTATTTAAAATTTTCAAAAGAAATAGACAACATATTCACCCAAAAAAATCAAGAAAATTACACCAAATAATGGGGGTGTTAAACGATGACCTACAACGAGAGGCTTGATCGGAATTGATGGGTTAAAGCTTGACATTGGATCTAACAGTTAGTAAATGATTTGGTGAAAGCCCCCATTTTTTTTTTCCTTTATGTGATAATGAATTTTTTATTCATAAAAAATAAATTAATGCTAGATTTGAATTGATTATTTTTTAGTCGATGATTGGTTGAAACCCAATAGACACTCGATTAGGATTAACTGAATTTAATAAACAACTATGACCAATTGTTTATAACAATTTATAATTTGATTAACTCGGTTATAGTTGTTTACAGTCTATTTATGGTTCTTTAAAGATTGACTAAATATTAAGATCAATTTAATTAAGTTATAAATTAAATATAAACATATTCATGCTTAGCATGTGAAGTCCAATTAATAATGTAAACTCTTAAATTAAAGGACCAATTAATCCCATCGGTCCGACCAATTGACACCCCCTAAATTTAATGACTGAAGCGTTTTTGAACTTTTGATACCAAAACGTAAAAAAGTTCCAAAATAAAGGACATGATGTTATACTGTATCCCGAAATGACATCACTCTTCTTCCTTTCTAAGTAATCACCACATGATTTTAAGGATAACTTCGTCATTTCGTACTCTCTCATATCTCTTTCGGTACTAAACAGTGGGTAAATAACCGGGAAGATTACGGCGGGATCGGGGCGAGATTTTGTGATCCGTTTTGGATTAGAGAGAGAGAGAGACTCTTTTGGAAACGCCGTCAAAACCCAATAGGAGACTTGAAAAATAATTTTTAAAAATATTTTTTTTGCCCTCTCCTGGCCTTCCTTTTTTGTCTTCTGGTTAGATCGGTCTGTTTCTTTGCGGACTTAAATTATGTTTTTTCTTTTCCAGAAAGAGGGATATGGGGGAAGAAGGGAAAAGGGAGGAAGTAAGCAGGAAAATACATTAAAATGAAAAAAATAAAAATAAAAGAAGCAGAAGAACAACAACGAGGAGAAGAAGAAGAGAAAACACAGCTCTTTTTCCTGTTTCATGTGTCCTGTTTTGTATCTTAACATTGAAACTTGGAAGTTTTGTGAGCGAATCAATTCGAGCGAGCTCTAAGAGACGACCTGAAGACAGAGGGGATTGGGAATCTGCCAACTGTTGATTACCGATCGTGGAAAGACTTTTGTTTTTTGAGGGTTTTTATTTTTTTAATTTTTTGTTTCGATGAGGGTCTCTGATTGTTCGATCATTGTGGTTTCGGAAGATTTACTTGGTGGTTTATTGTGGGCTTCTGATCTCCGAATTGAGTTCGGCCTATTTGGGTGGGGAATTTGAGGGGTTTTGATGCTCTCTTTGGGGAGTAGGGATGGGAGGAAGGGGTTAGGGTTTGGTGTTGCAGGAGAGATGGAAGAGACAGAGATAGAAGAAGGTGAGGCTTGCGATTACCAGGACGACGACGCAAGCATCGACCCTGATGTCGCTCTCTCTTACATCGTAAGGGTTCCTGTCTGTTTTACTTCCCATCAAGTTTGAAATTTTTTTTGGAGGGCCTCTTCTAAGATGGGAATTTATTGATCAAGTTTGTTGCTTTGCTGAATATTTATGTTTACTTTGTTCCATCTGTCTTTAGATTGGGCATTGAAAGTTTGGGGGTTCTAAGTCTGGTCTGGTTGGTAGTTTCAATTATCTGAGGGGTTTAATCCATTGTTTGACACATGAGTTCCGGATGCTTAAGACATGTTTCATCTAAGGTTTGGAATTAGGGTTGTTATAAGCAAATTTGCTTTAGAAATTAGACTTGGGAGCTCTTAATTGACTCTGTTATTGCTCTAGAGATTCTGAGGATGTGTGATTGGGTGATTTAAGTCTGAATCAATACAAATCATCAGAGACCCTGGTTTCTTTTGACTATTTCCGTACTAGGGGAGAAAAAGTGAATTCGTTTACTGAACATATAAAATGACTAACTTAACTAGTTATGCTTGAAGGTTTGCTTCACGCCTTTGTTTGTTCTTGATGTTTCGTTAGTTTTATTTGTGATCATTGGAGTAACAAGGCGGATTTGGGCAGAGTTTTTGTGTCATTGAATAGAATGCACTGCCACTCTCCTCTCTAATTAGAGAAATAGAGAAATAGGTGTTGGTACCGTGGGGCACATATTGCATGCGTTTTGCCAGATTGTGCTGTTTTGAAAACCATTCTAATAGCATGAACTCTGACTGAATCTTCCTATTTGTGATCTTGGATATTCATGAAGTGGTCCGTGGACCAATTTCTTTTTGGAAAATACCAACACAGTATCCCAAACCGAAATTGCTTTGTTGATTGCTTCTGCATACACAACTTTAGGCATTTATTTATTTTCCAAAATCCCCCATATTTCTGAATAAATTAGTTCTCATTTTGCATTTCTAAGGTTTTATCATCACTTTTCATTTGCTCTTTTATGCTTTAAAAATCTTAATTTTCCAACATTCGTAAAATTTTATTCTGTTTCCGAAGGATGAAAAGCTTCAAGATGTCTTGGGCCATTTTCAAAAGGATTTTGAAGGTGGGGTTTCTGCAGAAAATTTGGGTAAGTGATCCATGACAGGACTATGATTTTGGAGTTTGCCGAGTTGTATTTTATTTCTTTGTCCTATGTAGTGAAGGCATTGGAATTTGTGCATTTTGACAGGGGCAAAATTTGGTGGGTATGGTTCGTTTTTACCCACTTATCAACGCTCTCCTTCTGTTTGGTCTCAACCAAGAAGTCCACCAAAAATGCAGAACTACAATACGCCAAGATCACCAAACCATTTGTCGGTGGAGGTATATTTTGTTAAATTTGGACAGATTGTCTTGTTATTTGTTCTTTAATACCTTAAAGCAAGAATCCATGGCCTACTGTTACATTGGGTAGGGATTCTCTACTTTATTTGAGCACTGCTGGTAATGTTACTATACAGGGTGTGCATCAGAACTCTTCAGTTCCATCAAGTGCACCCTTTGCTGTCAGGCTAGGACCTGCTTCTAGCAATGCTGCACCACCACCTGTTTCAAGGGTCCCATCCGTGGACAATTCTGTTAAAAGAGATGTATGCTCGTATCCTCCTCGTGCCTCTGCAGAATTCAGTCCCAACCATGAGCATGTAATTAAATCAGTTAATCCAAATGACCAGAAAACACTAAAGGTTCGAATTAAAGTAGGTCCTGATAGCACTTCAGTCCAAAATAATGCTGAGCTCTACAGTGGTCTTGGCCTTGATATGTCTCCTTCTTCATCATTTGACGATAGCGCCGCTGAAAGTGGAGGGCTGTCTCCTGAATTTCGAGATTTACCAGATGAATCTCCAACTATTATACTTCAGGTAAACTTTATTCCCTCATTTCCTTATTTTCAATTCCTGTTTGGGTGGATCGAGGGATGCAAACGCCTTGTTCTTGTTGACGTGGTGTGCAGATTATGACGTCGTTTCCAGTCCCTGGGGGCCTCTTGCTATCACCTCTTCATGATAGTCTGTTCTGCTTATCAGAAAAAGAAAAGCTTCAAAGGGATGGTAGAAGTGGGCCTACGTACATGGGTGGCCAGGAAAGTTCTGGCATGCTAGTGGACGACTCTTCTTCTGTAGTGGGGATTAGCAAAGTGTTGGGAGAAAGGAAAATGAAGTCAGTGGAGAAAAGTGATAAATCTTTAGAAATGAAGAATGGGAGTGGTAAGGATTCTGGGAATGACATTACCTCTCTTTTGAAGAAGGAAATCGACATTGACACCATGGCAGGCAGGGAGCTTGTTTCTAATGCTTTGAAACTTCCACTTTTATCCAGCTCAAAATTTGATATAGGGGACACAACAAAAGGTGCTGTTAAGGCTCCTGATATTTCTAGGGAAGCTAATAAGGGTATGGTGAAGGAGAAAATATTCTCTTCTGACTTAAGAAAGGAGGAAGCCTTGGAGTTGGTGCCCAGCCAAGATCTGGCCATGTTTGATAAGCAGAGTGCCAAGATTAGTCCAGCAGACAAGGTATTGGACGTGAGGAAGGATAGGAGCAAAGGTAACAAGAGCTATGACATATGTGTAACTGAATCAGATGCTACCAAGTGGAGGAGAGATCTTGATGGTGGAATCGCAGTTGCTCCAAAACAGAAGGTTGGACAGAAAGCCCCATCCTATGATCAGGATGGAGTGAAGAGGCCCCATGTTAAGGAGCAGCTATCTTCCAGTGGAAAAAGGAAATCAAAGGGAAGTCGAAGTAATGGAACCCCTGCTGCAGAGTTCCCCAAGGAAAGCTTGAAGCCTGTTTCATCTTCAGCATCGAAAGATAAGAAGAAAAATAGCCAAGCTGGTGATTACCCATTTAATAGTAAATCAGATGTTGTTAAATCACGTAAAAACTTGGGGAAGACCATGGACAATCATAGGGATTCAATAGGTGAGCCAGTAGTGGAGAAAGCTGAGGATAGAGTAGATTCATTGGAAATGCCTTTTAAAGACCGGCAGAATGACTCAAAGCCTGAGATTTTTGATAAAGTGGCTCACACATTGTCAGACAAACCAAAAGACAGATCAACTGGTACAAAGGTTGGTAACCAATTGACATCAGAGGCATATCCAAGGGCAACGCTGACAGCTGCTCCTTTAATGGAAAATGGGCCCGTTTCTGATGCAGCTCATCCACCTCTACCTTCTGTTCTTATAGAAAATTGGGTTCTCTGTGACAAGTGTCAAACATGGCGTCTTCTACCTTTTGGCATGGAGCCCACAGTCCTTCCAAAGAAGTGGCTGTGCAGAATGCTTAATTGGCTGTAAGTTCCTTCCCAGAAGTATTTTGGATTCTTTACATTCTGAGAGTTTGTTGAAATTATAACAAGGATGCCCAATTAAATAAATTTACTGGTTTCAGTTAATCTTGTACAGTGTCATCTCTTTGCCAAGGGGAAAAAACCATATCTAAAATTAATTTTTATGTCAAAACCATAAGAAGACGGAACCTTATATTTCACCCCTCACTAAATTTTAACATTGAAGTAATTGTCCATAAATATTTTATGAAATTGGTGGAATTATTGATCGAAGTATGTTAGAAGTTAGGACTAATTCTTCTAATGGATGGAGCAACATAGTCCCCATTTTCTTTCATCGGTTGTGGCCGGTGCTGTTCTGTATGTTGCTGACCAGATGATGAGGCGGTTCAAGTCCTTTGATACATGGGCATTGCCACGTTCAAGATGATTCATTGCTTTTTTTTTTTTTTTAATGAACGATTTTCCGTGAATGTTGGAAGAGATCAGATGCTCTTTATATTGTTCTGATTGGGGCTAAACAATGAACCGTCCTGAGAGAAATTTATGGTCATATTATTGAATCGCCATAAGTTCTGTCCGTTTATGTTGAGGGGTATTTGATGGCATAACTTGGCAATGAAGGGTGAAAGCATATATTTGCCCTTATGGATTTAGTCCTGATTTGGTATGATTTTTATTTCAATTTCATAGAGTGATTTCTATTTCGGAAGTTTTTTCGTTTGATTTTTGCACCTTATTTCAGTGATATAGAAGTCAAATTTCACTGAAATTCTGAAATAGGTGAGAAGCTCTTTCAATTTTGAAATTGAAATTGCATTCACTCTTGCTCTTTAATGAGCACATGATTAATTTGAGGGGAAAGTAACTTCATGTTAAAAATAAAACACCGCCCCTTCTTTCTTTAGCTAAAAGAGTTAGGGGCAGGCCTAAAATGACCATAGGCGAAGTGGTGAGGAATGATATGCATAGTCTTGGTCTTGTCCCAAGTATGACCTTGTCCCAAGTATGACCTTGGACATAACCTATTGGAGGGCAAGGATCCATGTAGCCGACCCCTTTTAGTTGAGATCCACCTGACTTGTTGCGTAGTGCATCTTTCCTCTTACTCTCATTTTTTCGTCTCTTCTTTCCCCTTTTTTTTGTTTGGATTTTTTTCTACTTTGTTTTTTATGGATCCATGTAGCCGACCCCATTAAGTTGGGATAAGGCTTAGATTTCTTATTCTTGAAATATTTCAGATTGATGCAACCAAACAAATTCAATTTTTTTACCAAACATATATTTGTTGACTATTTCATGAAAACCAATCCGAAATTGAAATAGAAATCATACCAAATCAGGCTTTAGTCCAGATTTTGGATCATTTGTCATTTACTCATGTAGATGTATAGTTTTTGAAGACCTCGCTGTTTTATCCCTATTTGTTTTGTTTTTTTGTTTTGTTTTGTTTTGTTTTTTTGTTTTTTTGTTTTTTGTTTTTTGTTTTAAATTTATTTTCAACCTTTCTCTTAGTCTGACTATTTTGACTGGTTGCTAGGCCTGGAATGAACCGGTGTGATATTAGCGAAGAGGAGACAACAAGAGCTCTGTATGCTGCATACCAAGTCCCCATCACTGAGGGTCAAAATAATATGCATAGTCAGCTTGATGCAGCTGCATCAGGGGTAACTTTGGATGAGGTACAGCGACTTGACCAAAACCACCGTAATCTTACCTTGCGGGCTCTGCCTAGCAGTGCAAAGAAGAGACATGGTTTGAAGGAAGTACCAAGTGCAGCCAACCACCTGGGATCCATTCACTTTTCAAGTTCTGCAAAGAAGAATCAACAGCCGTCTGCGAAAAGTAGAAGCTTAACTGACGTGAACCAACTTCCTTTGGGATCCAATCCTGTGAACAAGTCCGTCTTCCAACAATTAAGTCAGTCAGGTGACTTGGCTGCGGATAAACGCATGCAAAAACAGAAAGAGAAGCAGAAACTGCTTGAAATCCATTTGGATGGAGGTATTGTTCACGAGCTAACATTTCTTTGTGGTTTCACAATTGTGAACTTGGGAAATCTGTAACTGTTTTTGATATATGTCAACAGGTGTTTCTAGGCACTCAAAAACAAAGTGCAAGAGGGAAACTGATCAAAATGAAGATAGAGCTTATAAGAAAGTGAAGACAGAAGGTATGTATTATACTGATGAAGAACAGAATTCTGACCTCGGGATTGCCCAGCCCTGCTCAAGTAGTGGTTTGCTAGCTAAGGCACCTGGAAAGGATCCGAACAAATTTAATGAGCACTTGTCTATGAAGGATTCAAAGCATGATAGCAAAGGCAGTTTTCCTGCTTCTGCAAAGAAACATAAGGATCGAGTTCAGGTTTCTTTGGATGGAGGGGCTGCCCAGGATATGAAAAAATCAAATAAAATGGATGCCGCAGCTAAGAAGAGGAAAGTGAAGGAGTGGCAGGAGAATCGGATTTCTTTAGATCCAAGTAGTGGGCATCACTTCCAGGACGGCAGGGGTTCTGTGAAGGAGGAGACCAGTGAAAGTGAACGCCCAAAGGAGAAGAAGGCCAAGGCTTCTAAGTCCGAGGCAAAGGAGTCCAGCACGAGTAAGGGTGATGGTAGAACAGACAAAAAGGGTCAGTTGACCAAAATCCTCTTGTCCGGAGGTAGAGATCAACCAATTGATGGAGCAGAAGAAGGCGGCACATGTTATATGGAGAAGGACCAACAATTAGGGCAATATCGGGGAGGAAAAGATGGCTCTCAACGGACCTTGGAAGTTTTGGAGTCATTAAAAAAGGATATTGGATATGGACAGCCTTCCATGGCTGCTACTTCCAGTTCTTCAAAGGTTTCAGGATCTCGTAAAACTAAAACCAACTTCCAGGAAGTGAAAGGTTCACCAGTAGAATCAGTTTCATCGTCTCCTTTGAGGTTTTCCAATCCAGACAAGCCTATGCTGGCAAGAAGAGATATGTTAGGAAAAGATGATGTGATGAACGGTGGTGTCTCTGTTATGGGTAGCCCAAGAAGATTCTCTGATGGTGAAGGGGATGGTGGGAGTGATCGGTCTGGTATGGTAAGGAAGGAGAAGACTTTTTCTGTGTTACATCATGAAGGCCTGGAGTCTCCTGTGCTGGATTATCAGGACAGGGATGCCGATCACACGTTTTTTGGCAAAGGGAACTTGCAGATTGAACCTTCTTCTGAATTTGAAAACACCCATTTGGTGAATGGTGATGCTGATAGCACAGATAGGCATAACCGATATCAGAATGATCCGTGGGCTAAGGACCATGACCCCAATGAGGAGAGGGTGAACAACGGTCATTACCGTGTCAGTGGTTCTCTTCCTCGGAAGTCTGGGATGGGATCCTCATCACGGTCTAAAGAGAAGCACAGAAGTTTCAAGTCTGGTTTTGATAAGGGTAAGGTTAAGCTGTCTGATTCATTCAGCGAGCAGGAAGACATGTATGCAATGAAGAGTTCGAGATATGAGGCAGAGACTGAATCTCATGATCGTTCTCCTTACCATCAAGATATAAGGGATGGGAAATACGACTCTCAGGATAAATGTGCTTTTAAGTCTAATAGGAATGAGAAGACTTACTCAGGTAAGAAAGATTCTGCAGGGAAATGGTCAAGTGAAAGCAGTAGAAGAGAAAACCAATCGAAACTTGGGGGACATGAGGGCTTTGATGTGAAATTTGGTGCCACTTGCAGCAAGGATGGAAAATCCATCACACAGCAAAATCTACTGCAGGTCCGTGACGGTGAGAGATCCTCTAGTCGGTTTCCTTCGGACAAAAATGATAAGATGGATGTAGCATCGGGGAGAGGGAAGTCGCAATTCTTTCCACGTTCTGTGGATAAACAGGAAACACAAACTCGATGTCCCCGAACAATGCCAGTAGGTGTATCTGATGTTGTGCTTGTTGATGCTTCTGGTAGTGGTGGTGATGCATTGAAAGTTTCAAGTCACCCTAGGAAGGCTGATAACCATAATGGAGCTAGTCATAGTAATTCAAGACATCCTACACCTAATGGTCCCATCGGGGTCAAGGATCTCAATGCTCCAAGTCCAGCTAGGAGGGATTCCTCTGGTCAGGCTGCTGCTAATACTGCATTGAAGGAAGCCACAAATCTGAAACACACTGCCGATCGTCTTAAGGTGTATAAAGTTACCCCATCTCAATGTTTAGCTATTTTCTTTTCCTAAGCTTGACAACATTGTATCTGATTCTTTTTATTGTTCACTTTTCTTCTATAGGACCCTGGCTCAGATCTTGAAAGGACTGGACTATACTTTGAGGCGGCGTTAAAGTTTCTTCATGGTGCCTCACTTTTAGAACCTTTCAGCAATGAGGTTACGAGATGCAAGAGTGTGTACAGTGAAACTGCCTTACTGTGCGGGTAAGCAAAAATGTTGACACTGCATGAAAACTCCTTATTCTATATGGCATATGTGGCATATTCTGTTTCTCCACTTTTGAACTGGACTAGGAGCAAAGTTAACATTATGAATCACTATTTTGGTTAGGTTTTATAGCATCGGGGCTGAGTTACAACTTATTGTACTAGACATTATGCACTTTTTATCATTGCATCATTACTAAGGAAGGACAAGCCGCTAAAAAATTGAAAAGAAAAAGGGAAGAGAGGCACAACATTTGTATGTTAAGGCTAATCCTTCTTTATAAGATTATTTTTCCTCCGAATTGAGTACAACTCAACTCAACCCAACTAAATGGGGTTGGCTACATGGATCCTTTTCTCCAACCAACTCTTTTCAAAGCCATATTGTCTTGGTGGATGAAACAAAAGGAGGGACAAATGCAAAGTTGGATTTATGGAGATAAACATTGGAATCAAGAGGTTTTAAGAGATTTAGGACAAAAGCAGAGTATATGGTGTGTAACTTTAGTAACAATAGGACTGAAGATGAGGTGGTGAAAATTGATGATAGAGCGATAGCGCAAAGTGTAAATTTTAGGTATAAGGAGCCATAGTTTTTAAGGCGGTAAGGCGACGGAGGCGTTTGAGGGTCTTTCGGAGCGCCTTAGGGATAAGGCGGGCATAAAGCGTCGCCTTATCGACTAAAGCGTTCCTATGTAATTTTTTTTATAAAACCAATCTATTTGGCTAAAATCCTAGTTGAATCCTATTACTCATATGTTAAATAAATATTAAAGGTTCATATTCATACCAATGTAAGATATTCATTAAGAAAACAAATCAATAAAGTGAATAAACTAAGTACATCAATCATATATCATATTAACATATAATATAAACACATAATTATGAAACAAAATTATAAATATAAAGAAAAGAAGACATAAAAAATACAAGTATTTATTATACTTACCTCTATGATGCCAAAATGAGTGCCTAAGCCCTAAGGTCATCCACTATATTTCTACTTCTGTTAAAGAAGAATGAAGCTCACCTGATGTAGATCTGACATACATCCGTAGGAAGAAGGCCAACAAGAGTAACTAGCATGTGGCTTTACCTTGTTGATGCTTATTAATTTTCATACTTAGTTTTTATTCCATGTTTTTTGTCTTAGTTTAGTTCCAATTGAACCATGGTCCATGTTGGTCCAATATCGGTTCAATTTAAGTGGTTAGAAGTTACTTTTACTTTTACTTTTTTACTTTTCTAAATGGGGGGATCAATTCACTTTTGTAAGTGATGATGGGTGAAGACTTTTCCACCTTTGGTAGTTGGGGGTGAAGACTTCCCATTCCCACTTTAAGAGGTGAGGATTTTTTTACTTTTGGTAGTTGGTAGGTGAAGACTTTTTCAACTTTAGTAGTTGGAAGGTGAAGACTTTCCTACCCCAACTTTAATAAGTGAAGACTTTCTACTATTGTTAGTTGGAAGTTGGGTATGTAATGTTTTGTTGAGTTAGTCCTATAAATAAGGATCAATTGTAAGCATTCAAGGACAACTCAGAATTTAAAACAAAGTTTGCTTATGCAACTTTCTTCTTGTGTTTGATCAAGAATCTCTTGTGTTTGCTTAAGAAATCCCTTGTGTTTGCTCAAGAAATCCCTTGTGTTTGATCAAGGCAGGTTGGTGTTTGATCCAGTCGATCCACCTTGCGGTGTGAAGCCCGGGTGTTATTTTATTGTTTATTGTTCCATCATTTTCATCTTTCAACAAATTTTAGCAATATCCTATTCTCCATATCTAGAATTCCCTATTCTCTGAGAAAAGATCCTACCCTGGTACTGTTTTGAGCTTCCTCAATTTTAGTATTACATCATCACACTGCCGGAACAAGCTCACCGGAGCAAAATGGTCGCTTGGATCAGTGGTTCTTCCTTGTTCCTTGATTCCTTCTCAAAGCCCTTTCTTAAAACCCTTGACAAAATCCAAACCCTGTTTGTGAATCGTGTTTTTGTTTTGTTTTTTGTTATTTTTGGTGGAGTAAAGCTGATCTCATACATCTCAAGTGTTAACAAAACCATACACCTACCAATAAAAAATCTATATTTGGAATCTTCATCAAGTAATTTTAAAATGTGTTTAAAAAAAAAAAAACCCATAAGGCGCCACATCACATAAGGCGGAGCATTGCCTTACCATATTTAGACCGCATCAGCGCTAAGGTGTTGCTAAGGCGTCGCCTTACCAGCGCCTTAAAAACTATGTAAGGAGCAACTAGATGCCTGGAAAGCTCCTCCACTTTGAAGCAAAATTCAAATTGGTGAAACCTGTAACAAGGCTTCTAAACTTTTTCACTTCTGAGTTGTGGCTGGAGGCTTTGAGTAGACTGTTGGATGTACTCCACTTATCTAGCCTCTTAGATGGTTCGGTTAATTGCTTCCCTGGGTCCACAAATATTCCTCTACATGTAGTACCACATAAATTTTACTATTTCCTCCTGACATCTGTGCCCTCTATATTTTTCTTGATTTACAAGGTCTTTGTACTTGGGTGGTGATGTACTACTATGGGCAAAACATATATAAATGATAACTAAGCTAGCAAATGGTTAGCATCCACTCACTCAGTGTATTCCTACTAAGAACAAAAATCCTAGCGCTAAATAGCCCTTGATTTGCAGTCTGTTGGGTTTTTCCTGGAGATAGAACTGGCTGTTTAGGTTAAAAGGTGAAAGAAAGGGAAAAAAATGAGGATTTATTGTGAAACTAGGATTGTAGTTTTGGTGGACTGATAGCAGGTGAAGGAAATAGGGTGACAGTTTTTGAGAGTGGTTTTTGAAGCCTAATGGTGAACTGAAGGGTTCTAATGGGTCTGTTACGCAATTAAAGAAGACAGAAAATATAGACAAAAACCATTGGCCAGGTTGTTTGAAGGTTTTGATGGAGCTTTGTAGGATTGAATTACGGAGGTTATGGACAAGTTGGAGGTGATTTATTTTATTTATTTATTTATTTTTGGTGGGGGGGGGGGTGGGGCAAAGGTGAGAGAGGAAGAGTTTGAGGCTGGTCGTGGGTGGGGGATGGGTACAATGAACTAGTGCAAAATTAAAAAGAGAAGAGAAGAGCGGGATAATTGGATGAGCTACAACTCAAGGGAACCGACCAAAACAGCAGCAAACAAGAGCAACAACTTGACTTCAATTAGCTAAAAGCAATCTCAATTGCCACAACTCCCTTGGCTGCCCTCGCCTTCCCATATGTAGGCTGCAGTAGTTTGGGATTTAATAACTACTCAACTTCTAATTCCCAGTTACATCCTTGTTTTTCCAATATCTGAAGTTTTAGTCTTTTTGAAAAAGCTCATAGACTACATAAGATGCTAAACGCCTGACTTTAAAAAATAATTTTACCGCCTTTATTTGCTTTCTTGGGTGTAATTCAATGAATGAGTCTGGCTCCTGTTGCTAGCATGATTAATATCCTTGTCACATGGGTGTGGGTAAAATATGATTTAAGTAGTATGGAGTGGGTTGTAACTCAAAAGTTTATTGCATGACTGCATATTGTGTTCTCTCAGCACTGAAGTTGTGATCTTATTGAAATTCTAGGTTCTGTGCCCGTGAATATGAGAGATTCAAAGAAATGGCTGCTGCTTCCATGGCTTACAAATGCATGGAGGTGGCACACATGAAAGTTATTTATTCCAAACATTTTACTGCTTCTAAAGATCAAATTGAGCTGCAAAATGCATTGAAAGTGGTTCCTCCAGGTAATTTTTGATATATCCTTAGTCTGGAACTTGAGAATATTTTGAATTCTGTTTTGACCGTCAAGGGTATATCTATCTCCATTATATAATTATAGTTCTTATGGTAAGATTCCCCTTAACTTTGCTCTGCATGCGAAAATCTTCACTACTTAGTGTCCTGAATATACTTGCTTTAGTATAGTTTGTTATTAATTGGAAGGCATTCTGCCTCTGCAGTTTTGAAGTGACAAGTGAAAGTATTATAACTGTTGCATTTTGCCTCCACTAAGCTAAAAGAACCTGAAGAGAGAAATTACATCCTTAAGATATTTTTGCCTCCTTCTTGGAGTGTAGATATCCAAGATCCTAATAAACTCACTTTTCCGACCTGGGAGTCGACACATAAACAGATTGATTGTCTTAAAAAAATCCACTGCTTTATGCATGAGCTTTGGAGACATACTGTGACAAGGTACCGTCTTTTCCATTGAAGATTTATTAGACACACCTAGTTTGCTATACTGGAGATTCAGTGAGAGAATTTTCACACTGATAATTTGCCCTCTGGATGCATAATAAATTATATATATATATATATATAATTTTATTATTATTTTTTTAAATATGCTTAATTTTCTTGCCAATGAAGCTCAAGATATGTTGGTGGTAGTCCCCCCCCAACCCCAATGAATGTGTCTACTGTCTAGTTCCTTTTCTCATACAAAATTTTTCATGAAACAAGGCCATTTCCTCTGGGATAAAAGTTTTTTTTTTTTTTTAATTGCCTTTGATGCTGAAAGGTGAATTGCATTTGCTACGTTGTATTCTATTGGGGATTTATAGAGACCACTAATTGAATAGAAGTTCAGGTAAAGGAACTAGGATATATTTTTTTGTAGAAAAACTAGGAGATTCACAGACAGCATTTTGACACCAATAGTCATGCCTTGCGAATTTGTAAACAATCAAAAAGACTTAGGAATAGAGGATTAATTATTTATAATTTGTTGAGATGTACTGCTCAATGAACCTCAACTATTATTCTGTCCCATTGATGAATAGTATTGCTCATGTAATTCCCCTTGTTGGCAATAAAAAAATTTCCTTCTGCTATCTGTTATGTTAATTGGTAAATAATCTTGCCTACCAATGCTGATAAAATAAGTCTGATTCTGATGCAAAGCTAGTTTGAAAGCTTCAGTTTTTTTCTTGTCACAATTGTTACATCCTGGTTGTTTCATTGTCAGGAGAGTCTCCATCCTCGTCAGCCTCAGATATTGATAACTTGAACAATCAAGCAACAGTGGATAAGATTGCTGTATCTAAAGATAATAGTTCTCAGGTTGCTGGAAACCATGTTATTGTTGCTCGAAACCGTCCCGCCTTTGAGCGGCTGCTTGGCTTTGTAAGTTTTATTCAATCTCTCATATGTTCTCCATTGTATTTTTACATGTTCTTGTAGAATCACCATTTAAGGAAGTCGCAGCATATGACTACCATGTTCTTTTTTGGGTGAGGGTGGGTTCGGTGGCCTTCGAGCTTCATATTGATTGTCAATGTGGCTTTAATGTTACTATTTTCTGATTGGTGATTTTCGGTGTTGGTCTACAAGATAGCATTAGTTGTCTGCTGTGACCATCCCAATGTCCCTGTGCCCCAACCAATGGTTGACCTTTGTTTAGCATCTACTGATAATTACCCTTGATTTCTATGCATACACTTGGGACAGATTCCTATCCCAATGCACATGTATCATTGGCCCCAAAATGGGGATGGTTGACCATTTGTGAGCATGTACCTGGTAATTACCTTTTATTTCTTCATTCATACAGTGTCCAAATTGTATGGAGAATGACTACTTGTCTTCATGCAAAGGGCTGGCTGTGCTGGTGGCATCGTTTAATCTGATGTCTGTTGACTCCCTCTCTCTTGAAGACCTCAGTTGATCTTTTTATAAAAATTGAAGTGGATGTTGAACCATCTATAAGTCAGGTTTGGTTTAGTGGTTCAACAATCCTGTTCAAATGTTTGTACCATTAGGCGACAAAAAAATGTCATGTGGGAAAATGTTTCCATCATGCCTTGAGCCGGAAGCCTTTTCCATCACCCCCAGTTCTTCAATGTGGACTGATGGTTTGGCAGGTTGGCTGTTGGATAGGATTGGGACCCCATTGATGGGATCTGTTAAAAGTTTTGACTTATCTCGACCATGTCTCCGACTACATATGGGTTTATTCCCTTGATTTTTCAAGGGTTTCTTGTTGAGCTTTTGTTAATTTCATCTATTGAACCTCAAGCTTTTTCAAGATGGTGGATGGTAGATTGGTCTGAAATTTGAACATTTAACCAGAGGATAGATGATGATGTGGACTAACTGGTGCAACCTAGGGTTGCAAATCCCTAATTAGGTTGGGCCTACCCCAGGTGATAAAATTCTAATAAAGTGAACAATGCCAATTTTGTAACTTTCAGATCATTGATTATTCAATTGAAATAGAAAGATGGATTTCTCTCTCTTATGATGATCAAATTCCTGTCTCTTCAATTTGGGTCTTTTTACTTCGGACCAGAGTTGGGAAGGCGTTGGAGGGGGCCTAGACACAAGGCAAACCAAACAAGGTGCCCTAGGTGACCAAGGCGACGCATTGACAACTTTGTCCGGGACAAATAATAATTGGGGTAAAATAGAGAACTCTTGAAAAGAGGGGCAAAAATGTAATTTCAGAACAATAAAGGATCCTTTTAAAAAGGAAAAACAGTATCTGGGATGAAAAGGTAAAGACTTTTCTGAAATTAATTCTTATTAGTGGGGTGAATATATATAAAAACTCAGAAACGGGAGGGGGTTTAAGCAATTAACAGAAGAATCTGACCTTATTTGCAGATATAAAAAATATAGTTTCTTCACCCTCTCGACAGCAACCTGCAAACTGGATCTGGCAGTAAAAATGAACCAGACCTGAACTCTGTGAAACTCTCTATTCCAGCGGGATTTCAGACTTCAACTTTGCATAACACGTTGCCCTAAGGTAGAGATTTAGACCCCAGAATTGGAGGCTGAAAGAAGCACCGAGAGAGATCGTGTTCTCTCTTTCTGAAACCCAAAACTTACATCAACACAAGAGTACTGTCAGTTAAGAGGGTGGTTGGGAGGAGAACAAATGGGAAGAAGAGGGGGGAGGGGGTGAGGAGAGAAGAATAATAAAGAACAAATAATAAGAATAAAGGAAAAGATTATGGAAGATATCAGACCTGAGAAGAAGAATGATCGGAGCAAAGAATCAAACCAAAGAGGAAGAAGGAACCACCAATTGAACCACTCTTAGACTCTCGTGGTAGGCAGCCAGCATATAAAACTCAAATAAATTTCATTCC
This sequence comes from Macadamia integrifolia, assembly GCF_013358625.1. NCBI lineage: Eukaryota > Viridiplantae > Streptophyta > Magnoliopsida > Proteales > Proteaceae > Macadamia > Macadamia integrifolia. The sequence goes on along the minus strand of NC_056566.1, from coordinate 27,919,186 downwards.
AATCTACTCAATCGATTGGGGAGGGGGTGGGGTGGGGGAGGGAATGCTTACTTATATAGCAGAAAATAAAAAGGCTCCCAATCAGACTCTTAAACAGAAAAATGAAGTTGGAACCTAAATCAACCTCCATGCCTTATGATAACTAAAGGAAGAATGTAATATAAATTATCAATCCAAAAAAAGTAACCTCATAAGAAAGTAAATCTAACTACCCTATTGGACTGAATACAAAGTTTCGACCTAGTTCTCCTTGCCCTGGATATCCAAATTGGTTCATATTGATCCAGATTTGGGCCCCAACTGAATTCCCACTTGCAGTCATTTGAGGGGTGATTTAAGGGGGTTCTGGTCCAACTTACATTGTGTTATTAGTTTCAATCCTTATCACTTGTTTTATTGGTGCTCCTCATGAATTTGAATTTCTGTTGAAACATTTTTATGATTTCTTTTCAAGCTCGAAACTAAGATGAACTTGATTATCTCTAGTTCAGTCTGCAAAGTTCGACCATTGGGTTTGCTCTTCTGACTGTCTAGACCGAAAGTTCTTGATCAAATCAGTAGTTTTGAATCATGAATAGATTTTGGGGTATGACAATTGATACAACTGTAGTAAGTGACTGGTTCATCATTCTTACAGTTTGAACTACACAGCCTGGTCTGATTTTTTAAACCCCTGCAGAGGCCTAAATTTGGCCTTTGTTAGAACTTTTCACTTTTATCTTCAAAGTCTATTCTTGATTATCAAAAATAAATAATTAAACTGTTTGCTTATATTTTTCCCAATCCCTCCTCCCTCCCCTATTTTCTTTTAGGAGGGGGTGGGGAGGAGTGTTTTGCTTCCTACTTTAATACCATCGCTTATGTTTTCAACTGTTTGATGACTTTGCTTTGTTCCATGCAGTTATCTTTTTGTTCATTTCCTAATGAATGGCTTCCTTGTTTATTTATTTCTAAATGCCTTCCTCAGTTATTTTCTGCTTCAAAAGATTCTGTCTTAATTTTTTTTTTTTTGCAGACACGTGATGTAACTAGTGCAATGGAAGCCTCAAGGAAATCCCAGAATGCTTTTGCAGCTGCTAATGCTAGCCTGGAAGAGTCTCAGCATGGGGAGGGAATCTCTTCTGTAAAGCGGGTACTTGAATTCAGCTTCCATGATGTGGAGGGACTACTACGTCTTGTACGGCTTGCGATGCAAGTAATTAGCCGTTGAAATTCAATGGTTATAGTAAGTCAATCCTGTGAGTATGTTTTCATTTCCATGGGTAAGCAGGCCTTAAAGGAGGAGGGAAAAGAAGCCGAGCTGGATCTCTCAGATGCAGATACTCCTGAGAATGACCAGGCTAATGCTGGTTCAGTGCCTCTCTGTACAGTGTGTACAAAATGAGATTGATAATTTTCAAGATATATTCGTTTGATTGTTCGGCTGGATTCTAACACAGACAAGGGTGCAGCACACCATCCAAAGATTTGAAGGTTGGGTTGAAGAAAGTGCTTCTCATCGCAAAGGCGTCTGCTACAAGCTTTACATTAGTACAGAAGTGCAGTCTTGTGGCTTTATTGGGGTTTGAATCTGGGAAAAAAGATAAAAGATTCAATACCTTTGTTACAAAAGGGCAGTCTTGTGGCTTTATTGGGGTTTGAATCTGGGCAAGATGATAAAAGATTGAATGCCTTTGAGGTTGGTTTGAGGAGGCCGAATACTGACATGGTTAGCTCTGATTGATTCCTTTCTTTTTGGTGTTTCTGCAAAGGACTTCAATTTTGTTTGTTTGTTTGTGTTTTTTTTTCCTTTTTCCATTTCATTTTTTTTATTCAAAAATGGAAATCCAAGAGTGGAGGTTGCCAAGTTGATGAAATTTTCAAGCTTGGTTTAATTCACTTTGTCTGTTGGTTCAAACGTGCTGTGAATCCAAGGGCAATGCAGATGGTAGCCTCAGGTATACAATTTTTAGCATGTCACCATCTATTTTGGAAGGAAATTTTCTTTCCTTCCTTGCTCTACTTTTAATCTTATATTTATATGTTCTTATGCTGTGTAGGTTTGTACTATAAGGCTACCTGTTGTTGCAATTGGAATGATTTCTTCTCTGTTGCTGATGAAAGAGGCAAGTAGGAAGAAGTTGAGAGAAATATAGATGTAGATAACAGAAGATATTGGTACTCGGGATTTACATTCTAAGGGATCTTACCTGTGGAGTGCCAGAGTTATTCTCCTTGATATAAAGGTTTACATAATTCTCAATGTTGTTAAAGTTAGTTGGAACTCCTGATTGTTTTTCCTTCAGAGCAATTTTCTCCTCCCTAGCTCATCTCCCAGTTTTGCATTGCAGGAGGCATGCATATCTTTTCATGTGAATAAACCTAATTAGATACATGAGCGAGGCAAGTAAATCTTTGTTGGGGCTCATCTACACAACCAGCTTGCAGATGTATGGATGTGGCAGGTAAAGCTTCCTTTCATCGACTCCGTTCTAAACTGGAATAATATTTGTAGTTTGAAATTTTGTATTTCATACTTGGGGAATCAAAAGCTGGTGATTTGGGGATTGATGTCATGGTCAATTAGCCTAGGGCTTTAGTATGTTTTGTTTCGTGGTTGCCAGATGACGAGCACACATGAGAACTCATGGAGTTTTTTTTTTTCTTGGGAATTCAAAAAGTTTGTGAAGCGAGTTGAACATGATTTGGGCTTTTGGTACAAATGGTAGGTGAAAGGAGGTGTACATCCAACTACATGCTTGGTTGACCCAAAATTTGGGATCCCAAGGCACATGTTACTCTGGTATACATTGTGGTAGATTGTTTCTAACAATCCTCATTGTTCTATGATTCTTAAGTTCCCTTGAATGTTGAAAAAGTTTTGTATGAGAGAAATGACTATGATTCCCAGGCACTATCTATTGGTTTTGGAGAAGCTTTTCTGTGTGGTTGTTTTATATAAACAACATACTAGTAGCTAGGTGTGGCTGGGGTTAAGGGACCGAAGATCCCTATTGGTAATGGGTGGATGGAAACCAGAATCGAAGGTGATTCTAAGGTTGTTATTCGTTTGCTCTAAGACCACAATGGCTAGGGGGGAGGGACTTATCAAGGCGAGGTCACTTTGCAGCCTGCTAATTCTATGGCTGATAAGCTTGCTAGGTGTTTCTTGTATCTGGGTTCTCTCGTTTGGAAGCTTTGTATATTTGTTTTCAAATTACATAAAATGCTTCTTTATGGGTGAAATCACTTGATTCCTGTATTTAGTGGTAGGAGGATTGATCCCTTCCCTTTGGGGCTTCCAGGATTTTGTGTGCGAATTATTTGCATGTGTATCCACCATGTAACCTTAATTGAGGTGTCTTTTAAAGTTATCTGACATTGGATCTTGGTTTTCAGCTAGTTGAAAATGGGTCTTGATCAATGGTGGCAGCAGCAAAGGATTCAAACGACGGGTTTCCACAAAATATTTTTCTTATATACTTGTATACAAGAATTGAGAACATATCCCCCCACCCCCTCCCCCTTTTTCTCATCTCCCCTTGTCTTGGGAAATTTTGAAACCCTAACCCCTTCCTCTCCCCCCCCCCCCCCCTCCCTCCCCAAAGGAAAGGGTACCACATCTGGGCAATGTATCATAGCAAAAAGCATCAATTCTTTAAATGATTAAAAATTTATTAGCCATTTGATTATTAATGAGTTAATAATCATGGGTCTTATTAGGGTCTTATTAAGGACTTCTGAGATGTGGTTTTGGAAACAGCTCCTACTAAGTGTCCTTTTCCCGATAAAGAATAACTTAACCACTTTCAACCTTTGTTGGATCAAAAGCCTGGTATGGACCGATTCTGCTTGGGTTTGGGTTTCCAAAATCGATCCTGCTGATCTAACCATTGTGAGGTTAACCTTGGAGAGCTAAAAAGGGGGATTCAAAATAATTAATAATTAAAACCTATTAGAAGAGGAAACCTCGTTGTATCTCCCACTTTGTATGTTATATTTCTAAATAGAAAGGAGCAAGGAATGATTAGAGCAAATCTAAAATAACTAACCACCCATCTTCCCCTAAAATCAGTCAGAAACTGCTAAGTTGGACACAATCAGTGGTGCTAGTGTGCTACATTGTTTATGGGAATAGCTTTGGCCAGTAGATTGAGACCCAAATCACAGGCTGTGTCAGCGATTTATATTGGTGTGAGAAGGTAGCACTAGCAATGCATCATGCTTGCCTTCTTTTGATTCTATTCCTGAAAAAAATTAGAATTTTGCTAACCTCACAGGAACAACCGAATAGTTCACTTGTGGTTCTATCCAAACATGTCATCTGTGATCCTGCTATGGGAACCCCTAATATGAAATCATTTTACTGGGATGTGATTGGAATTCCAAGACTTGAGATATAGGGAAGGAGAAAGCTAATTAGGAGGGAAGTGTAGTGGAAATTTACAAATGGCCTGAGCAACATAAGGGGGGAAAATGGAATGCACAAGAAATCTGTGGGATAATTGATATACCGATGGAATATGAAAAATCCCTCGTCTGCAAAAGACAGTTAATATGATGCAAATATCATGGTGTATTTGCCATTATATATGTTATTGGACAATAATTTACCAATAATCTTTGCAATTGCAAAACCCATCTTTGAAATGATGAAATCTATTCACATCCCTCACAATAAAATCCCTCTTCACAATCTCACTGATCAGCTTAAAGGCCTCGTGACAGGCTCTACACATTCTCAAGTTCTTCATAATTCTAATGGTCACACCTTTAGGAATGGTTATCAACCCAAACCCCAAAGCTAACCTCTCACTGTGAAGACTCAAAATTGTATCCTTGGCTTCCTCCTCCACATCTATGGAGACCAAATCATTACCACCTTGAACATAGCCTCTCTCCTTCATTTTCACTTCCAACTCTCTCAATAAGTGAACCACCTCATTTCCCCGTATGCAAGACAATACATCTCCAGCATAGAAGACATATATTGCTTCCTTGACCTCAATCCAACTGCATCCGGGTTCCTTATAGACATTTTGTTGCTTCATTTCAGACCGGGTTCTATGAACATTTTCCCACTTCCCTGCTGATGCATAAGCATTTGACATTGTAACATATGAAGCTGCAACTTGTCTGTTCAATTCTAGTAGCTTCTGACCAGCTTCTAAAGCAAGATCTAGCTTTCCATGGGTCCTGCTAGTTGATAGCAGTGTGCCCCAAAGAATTGCTCCATCATCAGGTTCTGTTTGTATTGTCTTTGCTAACTTGTAAGCCTCGTCCAGACAGCCAGCACGGCCAAGCATATCAACAGCACATATGTAGTGTTTCACATCAGGCATTATACCATATTTTCTTTTCATTGAGTGTAAGTGTTCAAGGCCTATGTTGACGAAACCGGAATGGCTGCAAGCATGTAAGACCCCAACAAAGGTGACATCATTGGGTCTTATTCCCCTTTCGAGCATCTCTTCAAAGATGTCGAGGGAAAGCTTCCCAAGTCCATGTTTTGCAGCTCCAACTATCATTGAGGTATAAGATATTACACAAGGGTTCTTCATGCGCTGGAAAACTTTGTCAGAATATGCAAAGCATCCACACTTTGCATACATGTCAACAAGTGCAGTGGCAACCACATCATTTACATGGTGGCCACCACGAATGACTGTAGCGTGTGTCACTTTCCCCGTGACTAACCTACCCAAGCTTGCACAAGCATTGATTACACTCGCCAACATGAAATGGTTTGGAGGATCATACATAACCTGGATGAATTCTCCAAAGAGCTGAAGTGCATCATGGCTTCGTGCATTCTGGGCATATGCAGCAACCATCGAAGTCCAAGAAACAATGTTACGATAACCCATCACATTAAAAACCCGGCGAGCTTCATCCACGTTGTTAGATTTCCCATACATGTCAATGAGAGCAGTGCAAACTACAAGATTGGATTGGAAGCCCAACATCTCAATCATGGCATGGAGTTTTCTTCCATTTTCAATGTCAGCAAGAACAGAGCAAGCATTAACCATGGTAGCAAAGGTGAAGGCATTGGGCTTAGCAGAACTTCCAAGCATTCTTTCAAAGAGCCAAAAAGCGATCTGGGGCTTGCCCATGTCGATGTACCCAGCCATAAGAGAAGTCCATGAGACGACGTCTGGTTCAGGCATTTCTTCAAACACCTGATATGCATCATCCAACCTTCGCAATCTAACGTACCCATTGATGAGATGATTTGAAACGAATGTGTCTGTTAAGAATCCAAGTTGAAGAAGGTTGGAGTGAATGGAGATTACGGATTCCAAATCGTGAGATTTTCGGAGTTGTTGAACAAATTGGGTAGCTTTCGAACTGGAAAGTGAAGCGCAGTATTGGCGGGAAGTGTATGTGTATGGCCCTGACGAGGAGATGGAGAGGAGTATTCGTCTCATTGGCGGTGGCTTCACCAAGAAATGGTGTTCCTCTAGCTCGTTTTTATTGTTAAACTGTTTTAAGGAATCTTAAGGGCATTTTCGTCCGCTGAACGTACGTTCACATGAACCTACACGTTCTTTTATTCCATAAATAGAGAATAGATTCTCTACATGGACGAATTTGAATCCACTGCATGTACGTTTACTTTGGATGTACATGTAAAGATCAACACATGTTTCTTTGTTTCTATATATGCCCTTCCCTTTTTATTGACAAGAAGTCGAACATGTGTTGGATCCTCGCATGTAAATTCAGGTGATCTTACATGCAGAGGATTCAAACTCTACCTCGATGTGGATCTTACACTTGTCTTTTTAAAGATAGGTAACATCATGCGCATCCTTTATCAATGCATCCACTATTGCGAATCTTCTCAGTAAGCAACATTGTATACCCAACAAAAAAAGAAAAGAAAAAAAAAAATCTTTGGCATACTCTCTTCAACCTATAATTAGAATGAAGTGGGACATGTGTTGGATCCTCACATGTTTATGTCTAGGTAAACAATGGATCCAATCTCTATAAATTCTCATTTTTACCTTTTAAATAACAGTAAATAAAACACCATAAAACAGGTGTTACCACCTAAAGTGTATGATCACCTAAATGTACATGCAAGCGATCTGAGTTTGTGAATCACGGCATCACCACACGAATGTTGAGAAAAGAATCTATTTAATGTGCACCAAGATCAAAGGTCAAAGCACAACTGAAAAAAAAAAAAAAAAAAAAAAAGAGGCCCTATGTGGATTCCGATTCATTTGGAATCAGCAAAGAATCAACATGAACCTTAAAAATCAGCCAAAATCAGTCAGATTTGGCTAACCAAAAAATCACTCACAATTTGTAGAGTTGGGAATCACATCTAAGCCGATTTTGATCTGATTTTGTTGGAATTGAAGCCAGTCGGGGATCCGATTCTAATTCGTCAAACCATGCCTAGATTGACCACAGGAAAAGTCAAAAGGAGGATTAAAATTTTGTAAAATAAGAGGCAATTATGTGGCAGCACCTTTTGGGTCACTCACAATGGGATTAATTTGATTTTTTTTCTCATAAAAATTAATTATTATAATCTCACTTATAACTCGGTCCATTGACTGTGGGGTTGCCTGGACCTGGGTGAGTAATCAGGCCAAAGGTCTGGACACCCTCAGTAGGAAAATAAAAAATTATTTGTTGCGATTGGATTTTGAAGCTCACGAACTCATGAGACTCACATATAAGTGATTATTATGATGACTTTCATTCTTTACCCTAAAAACAAAAAATATGACGCCTTACATTAATGAAAATATATTGACATTGATAATGGAATTACAAAAATACATAGAGCAAGATACCGTTTCTAATCATCAAATTAATTGGGTAAATAAAAAACGGGTAAGAGATCATTTTCCTAAGTTTTAATGGCCTATTTCAACTGTCAACTACATCCCTCCTTATATTGGACTTAATTTTTCCCGTGGGGTTGCTTAGAGAGTATAGTGAATGTTGCCATTGATAGTTCTTGTTACCTCTGGAGAAGCAGAGATACCCAATGGCTCCAGGGACTGTTCAGAGATACGGGCTCCAAGGATCAGAAGCTGAACTCATGCATATGTTCTCCAGGAGTCAAGCCTTGCTAGATAAGAAACCCAAAACTTTGGCCAACAAAACAAGGTAGAATGAAGTTATAATGGTTGAGGGTATTGATAATTTTAGGTTTGAAATTTTTTTCTTCCCTTCCAAGCAAACATGGCCATAATCACAAGGATCAAGTTTTCCCATCACAAAGAATAAAGAGAATCTCTTAATCCACAGGATCTGTCCCTTCAATTAAACCCAAGAAATAACCTCTTAATCCACAAGATCAGACCCTTCAATTAAACCAAGCCAACGAAAGGCATTTCAGACCTTTGTTAACAGTCTCTCTTCCTCAAATATTGAACAGTTCAATGAAATTTCAATCTAGCTCAACCTTTACCTGTACTCATATGGCCAACAGTTTTGTCTTGCATTTGACAGAAAGGATAAGGTAGACTAGGGTGGAAACATTTAGGCCAGGAGAACAAAATGAAGCTCAAAATAAAGTCCATAAGACGACGTAAATTTATATAACCCCTCACACAACACAGAAACAACAGATGGTCAGGGATGGGCAAAGAACAAAGTCATCATTCCTGGTAACTGATAAGATTCTCAATCGATAGTCTCTTCAATATCGCAAGCAAATCAATCTGATTACTAAAAATAAATTACAATTGGAAGGGAGAAACAGAGAGAGGTTGGGGGAGGGAAAGAGGGGGAGAAGGAAAAGAGAACAGGGAAAGAAAGAGAAGAAAACAACTAGCTTAATCATGAAGAAGGGATTGCTGTGAGATGGGTAGATACAATACCCTATGGACTAGAAGACCTTTCAACAAATCCCTTCACTTTTTATACCCTCAAATAAATATGGGGGGATACGGGGTAGTTACCCAAAGTTTTACTTCTATACGCAAAAACATGTACAAGAATTCCCGCTCGCTCCAGGTTGCACATCACACCATTAGAGGAGAGGCCATTCAGGGTGGGTTGTGCTCTTACATCCTCCGGACCAATACTTTCATCGTGTTGCCACCAAATTCTTACTCGATATGACCTGAGGTAACATCAACAGATTGAATCAGGCCAAATACCTGAACGTGTTAGGATTGTCCTTGTCTCTCTCCAGATAATCTCGGGTGATTAGGTCTTCAATCCGCTTCTTGATTGCTTTGAAGTCGGGCTGCACATAACCCCTACCAATGTTAACCATCTACCATAGAATACGAATATCGTGCATTTAATCACTTTGTTCGTGCATGTTTGTGTTGGGAGGGAGGGGAGGAATACACTTTACCTTAAACATGCGCCCTAGCTGCTCCACACACTCCATCACTAACTGTTGATGACCCAAAACCTTCCGACTCTTCATGATGCGCACAATTGAGGCATCAATCGCATATCGTCTATCCTTGTCAACATCCTCAATCACCTTCTTCTTTTCATCCACTGGAGGGAGTGGAATCTGAGTACATAAAATACTCCAATGTCAACATATCAACTAAAGGCAGCAACAGAAAGAAAGCAATGCAATTAAATGGTAACGGAATACACACACAACCAGACCTTAATCCTTCTCATTTTGTCTGTAAACTTGGTATTGAACTCAAAATAGTCAGTCGGAGAGATGGTTTTGGTGTTTGGCTCTTTTTCGAGAATTTTGTATTTTGCACAAGATAGGGAATGAAGTAGTCGAACCACATCATCATCTGTTAAGTTCAACTGAGTCATGATTTCTGAATAACTCAATCTGTCTGAAGCATTGAAAAGCAGCAAGGCAGATGCCTGTATAAGAAGGAAAACAAATTGTCTAAGACCCCAGCCATGATATCGCAGCTATTCTGTGGACGAAGATGGAAAATATGGTAAGAGATTCACCTGATAAGTCGTCACAATTAGCTCCATGGTCTTCGGTTCAAATTTTCCATTGATGTTACAAGTACCCAATGAGTATATCCATGTAAGTTTTCTATGCTTTGTTTTCGTCTGATAGAATTCCTTAAAAACCTCGACACACTTAACCTGAAACAATAATATTCAAATAATACATAACAGGGAATGCTACTATTCCATCACTTTAGAAAAAAAAAACCAAAAAAGAAGAGTGGATGGTACCATCTCTGCCGGAAGATTGAGATCAAAGGATTTATAACTTGGCCAGAATCCAGTAGTTAAGACTGTAACTGTCAAGTCAATACCAGGATTTGCAGCTGAATTACTACTCAGATATTCCTCAAAGTTTGCCTGATTTTCCCTCGCCAATGTTAAATCTGTGACCTGGCAGCAGAAAAGCAAGTACCAGTCACCCCCTCAATTATGATTTTCACAATTTAAGTATTCAACTACATTATAACAAGGTCCAACATTTAATAACTGACCATTCCCTCCATCTTTGAAGTGAATTGTCCACCACATTGCTGCTTCAGCTTGGTCAGAATACTCCTTTCATGATCATCATTAGCACTCTTATCAAAAAGCAGCCTGCGAGCAAGCTTTTTCCTGCAATACATAGGACAGACAGTAAGCACCAGATATTTAAAAGTAGTAGTTTTCAAACATTGCTTATGAGCAGAAGCCACAGAACAGTGTTTCACCTGTAAAATTCTGCAAAGAGGTCCTTATCGCTGATGTAGGCAAGCAGCTTTACTACCTGAAGATGACAACAAAATCCAGCAGAAGTTAACAGAATAGCCATGAGTAACTGAACGGCGCATTGCAACGGTTACCACTAAAGATATGGAAGGGAACCTTCTCAAGAGTTTCCTCAATTGCTTCATCACTCAGCTTCTCACTCCCACCCTTCTTTAGGATATTATCACAGAAAGTTGCCAGCAATTCTGCACTTGAGCTCCCAGCAACACCCTTGTTGCAGAAAACCTCGAAGGCCTCTTTGAGTGCCTAGAACAACAGGCAATTTAGTTGAAAACAACAGGATGTAATTGTAATACCAGGACAATATGATATGACATGAACCTTGTGAAATAGAGAGTGGTTCAAGAAGCAGTCGTTAACATATGCCAAGTACTTGTCGTGCAGATCAATTACTTTTCTCACAAAAACCTGTTCTTGCAAACCAACCACATCTCTCTTCTCTGCCTGCATAATATGCATATGTTAGCATCACTACTTCTGATAATAATATGGTGCACCTATAAATAAATCAATAAACAATTAAACAATCATCTCTTGGTCTTCCGCCCGTATCATAAATAAATTACACAAGGATACGACTATAATTAATACATGTTCATTTTAGGATACTTAAATCAAATATCGTCCCGTCACACCCTTGACTGCCAGTGCTAATGGTATTACCTCCTCGTCATGATTCATGATGTCCATATTTCCTCGCCACGATTTCCCTCATAAATGAGGTTAAAGAAGTTAGCTGCTACCAAAGCAAGGAGTAACCTGATGTAGAGTAGAAGTGTAGAACCTCATTATAGTTCCAACCAAGTAAGAATATAATCTAAAGGAGTTGACTTTAGATCCTTTACGTTCTCTAAGAAGTTGAGGTCTGCCAACTTCATTGAAAATAAGTTGACTGGCAAAGGTGTAGGTAGACTTGTCTTTGGGCCCCGTACCCGGTGGCATAGTCTTGTTTCTGTTGTAGACCGTTTTCAAACTCGTCTTATTCTCTCTCTTTTTGTTGTTGTAGTATTCAAAGCTGTATCCTTTGAACTAACTTTTTTACCCCATTCTTTCTAATAAATAGGTAATTTATCGGATAAATAAATAAAGAAGCCTCTTTCAATTACATAACAAACAAATGGAAAAAAAACACACACACACTTGCAAATCCAACGTGGTATGAGTGAACTCTGGGAAAAAGACACGCAGTGTTATCAATGGGTGATAGGATCTACAAATCCATTGTGGTATGGAAAACTCCTGGCCGAAAGACCAACAGTGTTATCAAAGGTGACAAGATTTAATTGACTTAAAATTTGAGTTTTCCCCCCTAATATATAGTTACATCTTGCCTACATGGAAGTCTGTTTTCTCTATTGGATACTCTTTAAAGTAAATATGAATTTATGCAACTAAGATGACTACCATTCTGGCCTGGTGTTCCAATCAGTTGTCCAGAAAGTAGGATCTAGTTGGCTAGATTTCAAAAAAGCCTAGCTGCCCTTCTCATTTTCTTTGGTTTCTCTACTATTTTGCCCCCATGAAGTTTCTCTACCACGAAACAGAATTATATCATCCTCATAACCCACTTCAAATTCCATATACCTTTAACCAATTACCCTACACACCCATACCCATTAACCAAACTCCCAAAATGATAGCTAATAAATGCATAAGTTTGAAAGAATAGCTTGTTCAGTCACTTCACTCGCTGCTCACTGGCTCGTTCAGTCACTTGCTCATGAACTCGCTGCTTCGCCAAAAGCGACTAGTCGCCTCCTTTCCTCTGCCGAAAGATGCTTTCTTTCCAGGTGAGGCGCTGCCAAGCGACAGAATTCAATCTCTTTATGTAAATGGCACCATGAACTCCTTCGGAGCTTGAAGCGATCAAGATCAACCGTCAATCGTTCCTTGTGATTCTAGGACTATTTGGAATTCAAGTTGACCAACGAACAACTAACTTCTCTGGCACGTTACGAGCAGGCGATCTTTGAAAAAAGAAAGGAGATTCTCAGTCAGGCGGGTAGAATTTCTCTCCAGACCTGGCATCACATAGATGTCTGAATCCGAGTAGAGTTGATCCAAAAGGGGGTCTATATTTCAGAGCTGATCTGGGAACCACATCTATTACGTAGCGATAATGATAAGGACTCCACCTCTCCAGCGCCCCCTGACATAAGCTTAGAGAAAAAGCGCGAGTGACTTGAACAAGAATGAGATGTGGGAACTCCTTCTCTGTCCTAAAGATCTAAAGACCGTAAGCTGATCCTAGAAGTCACTTTCCTGCTGGAATCGCTAAGCCACTAACCGTAACAATAGGAATTTCTCTAAACCCATAGACGTCAATAGGGGAAGGACTTTGATCTACGACCTCCTGCCCTTAAAGCCCGAGGATTATTCAAGTGGACGGACTTGCCCAAGTTGAAAAAGCAAGTGGACTTTGCCTTTCCAGATGAACAATGATTGGTGTTAAAAGCGATTTTTTTCAGTCCAAACCTGCAAGACAAAGATCGAATGTGATTGCTTAGAGCCCCTCTTCCATCAATAGGTACTCCCAAAGTGTCGACCACATGCCCTAGCATTGCCTTTCCTGCAGGAACATCCACAATAGATCCAGTGGTAGCCACTAGACTCACTATGGTAGTCCGTCCAGCTCCTCTCGCTGAAATCATTATTCTTCATTCTCTCGTGCTCTGGCAATTGCGCTCCCTAGACCACTACAGTGTAGTTAGGTAGGGACAATCAATCCGTAGTGATGGGAATGACAGCATGAGTGTTGATTGGATGGGTCCTGCTGCATCTGGGACTGGATAGAATAACAGACTTCTTTGCTTTGGGCTGTTCCGCACTGCAGAGAAGTGCTCACGATTCAGCTTACTAAGATGGGGCTTCAGAAGCTTTTGAACCCCTCACTATCATTAAAAAATAGAGATCTTTTCACCTTCTACCTTCTTCAGAACTCACAACAGCACAACATTGCCCCACCTCCACCAAAATCTCTATAGACAACAATTACCCTCTACCCTCAACTGAGAGGATGGAGTCTCTCTGCAAATGAGGACAGAAGTATCCCCCAATTCTCAAATTGTCACTTGTTTTCTCTCCTACAATTCTTTTGAGGACAAGATGAATAGCATACTAACTCCATTGCAAAACTCATTCCAATTTCTGGCCAATAGCATACATCAGTTCAGCTCTCCTTTGAATGTTGACCATGGGATCTTCAACTTTCTCAGGTTCTTTTTACAGTTGTTACCTCCTCAGCCTCTTGAGATTTCACCTTCTGTCATAAAGTCTAGCTTCTCCATGAAGGTATTGGTTAACCAACCCTTCGTGTAAAACCCCTTCTCGTCGCCCTCTGATGGGCAACCTCTGCCTGCCTCCTAAAATGAGCTGTACCGAGAGAGAGAGGAATAGCCTCTTTCAAGTTCCCCATGCTACGGCTGCTACAGCATCATATGTCATGATCCTCTTCTCTGAGCCGCACCTGACATCTCAGTTGTTGTTATCAACCGTGGTCAATCATTGAATACATTCACAACCATTAGTGAATTCCCACAGCAATCCTAATCCCTTGCTGATGTGATGTGTTTTACATCACACCGACACCATTGGGTTTGTGTGAAGCTTGAGAGTCCGAATGGTCAAAGGAATTGATGATTCGTGTTTAGTCTCCGATCTTCGCCTAGTCTTAGAACCTGCACTATAGAGAAGGGAACAAGCACCTCTTTCTGCCGCTCCCCTCCCAAATGTAGGTCTTCCTGAAAGTGAGAACACTGCTGCCCGACTTATAACCCGGTCACTCCCCATCTTCATCGATCATTTTATTTTTATTCTCATCTGTCAAAACCGTGCCAGCTGTCATCCTGTTGGGACTTGAAGCTCTATTGGTTGATAAGTTATACCTCAACCATATTCTATCGTTACTCCTTCACAATCAGCAGAAAGAAAACATACCTCTATGGAAGTTGTGGGAAACAGTTTTGGGACTTGCAAATAGTAACCAACATATAGAACATGGCGGAGTAATCTGAGTTCAACATACCTGGCAATGCATTGGCATACAATACCTAACCCATGTAGAGCAAGAGTATAATGGAAATAGCACAAAGGAGGGCAGGGGGGGGGGAACTAGAGAGATCCCTATCATCTAAGGCTAATAAAATAGCCATCTGAATGGTTAAACAAATACAATAGCTCTTTCTCCCGTCAGGGTCAAGATGAGTAACTAGTCAAATAGTATGACTAAAGATCAGCATAAAGCATGTGAAACATTCTGCAGTTATAATTAGACATTTAGACCTAGTGATTCAGTATCATTCTACAACAAAATGAACCCATGGTACACAAAACCAATGCTCTCAGGTTTACAGCAGTTGAGGTTAGTTGATCAAAATGAGATTCTTGGACCCAATCATTAAATTTAAAAGGGTGTAAGAAATTTGGTTGCAAATTATATGAGTGCATTAAAGATGACGTTTCTGCTTCATGATGCAAAAGCTACTCATAACTGATGTAGAATATATTATTTCCCAATAGTTTTAGTTTTGACACGAGATGAAGCAACTTATGCTTAATGAGGTTCCAGCATGAATGACAAGGTAGGAGCTACCATAAACAATATTAGATTGCCTGCGGGTGAGGGGAGAAAAACCTAAAATAACACACCTTCTTATTACTTGCGGCATCTTCTGCTTGTTTGACCAAGGCTGTACCTTCAGCTGTAACATGCTGCATCACAGAAGAATGAGTGAGCAAGAGAACTGAGATAGAGATAAAAGTTCATGATTCATTTATATCTTTGAAAAGTAATGTGACAGAGCTCACCTGTTTAAATATACTCGAAACAGGATCCAACCCACGAGGAATTCTACAGAAGAGTCTATACATCCTCGACAAATCCTCCACCTAAAGAGGTGTAACAATATAAAGAATATATCAGCTCGCTTAATAAAACAGATAAATTTGAATTATCACACCACATTTCAATGTATACCTTGTCATCTCTAAGCAACGCATGGCATCCAGAGTGTTCTTTTTCAAGCAACTGGTTTGTATACACAGACAACAACTCATTTTGCACTTTCTACACCAGTAATCAAATAATAAGTCAGACTGAGAAAAATTTAGAAACATATTATCTCGTCAATATTTTCTATTGCAGAATCATAACCCAGAATTCACCACTCTTAGGTCTCAGAAAATAAAACAATCAGGGACAGACCTCCAATAATTTCGGCTCACTGCTAGAATGCAAGTAATGAGAAACCCGATCCTTCTCCCGTTTTAAGCACTCTTCAGCCTGAATGACAGCAGCAGCTACTATGTAATAAACTTTTGGATATACAAAAATAACAAATCTAGATTCAACAGAATAAAAGAGGGTAGCAATGACCTTCAGCATGTAATCAGGACAAGAATCCTCCAAAATCCAATTTGAAGCCTTACGAGAATAATAAGCACCAGTATCTTTAAGCATGGCTGCTTCAAAGTCATTATCATAATAATCCATTTGCCCCATTCCAATTTCTACAAAGATATCTAAAACATTCTTCAATAATGCTCGGTCAATCTGTTCTCCCTCACGCTCTTGATCAATCTGACACAAAAATTTGGTAACTAAGATTGCACGGAATTGCAAACAAGAAACATATACACGTTCAAACCATAAAATCAGCATACCAAAGAAATTACAGCATCTCTGACTTTCCCATTTATCTCCTTGTAGACCTGAAAGCAAAGATAACAAGTAAATAAAACAATTCATCACAATACAATTTAAAATTCACATGCCCATAAATCAAACCGGAATTAATCTCTATCCAAAAAGCGTAGCAAAAAATGCTTAATCTAAATAACTGTGAAATATGATGTGAAAATAACATGAGTTTCTTTTTTTTCTTTTTTAATACCAGATCGCGGAAGCAAGTGAGTCCAACTTCATTGAGTGCAGGAAGCGACCTCCTAGCAATAAAGTATCGATCGAGATAATGGAAGAAACGTGAAAGCCACCTGACCATAACCTTATGATTTGACCATCTTTTCACAAGCTCTCTCAACATGAATTCGTCATGCTTCTCCCTTAAAGAAGGCAATACCTGGGGAAACGATACAACCAAATTATCATCTACAGAAATCTATTTCATAGTGGATCATTGCTAATTCTAATTACAGAAAACACAAGCATATATAGAAAATGCACAATTTCCTCACCGTTGAAGTAATGTACTCTTCAAAGGACTCTCTGTACTTGTCATAAAGCTGTTGGGAATAATCATGAGGTGGCTTCTGTGTGCACATGTTGTAGATGGTTCTGTTTTCAGTTAAGTGATAAGTCCATCAAACAATAGCATCACTTGCCGGATAAAAAGAGAAGAATAAAACTAATAGCTTACAGATGCAGAAATTGAAAAAAAAAAAAAAGGACACAAAAGGAGTTGAATAGATACGTGTAGAGCATCATGTAATCCTCAGAGCTGAACTGTGGCTCAGGAAGTCCTTCTAGAATGTTCTTGAGCTTCGTGATACCCTTCTGCATGAACTCCCATCCTTGGTCTAAGTCAATAGTTTTGCGCTCAGGCATCGTCATGTTGCCAGGGCTTTAGACCTGTGAGAATATTCTGCAAAACATTGAATTCATACATTAGGACCCCAAAGAATGGCAAGTAAATGACCATTACATAAAAAAAAAAACAAAAACCAACCAGTTATCAAACTGCAAAAAACAAGACGAACGGCAAAAGCCCTAGATTCATTATCCTGTAAAAAACCCCTATCTAGTTCCGCTGCAAAAATCCTCGGCACACAAACCCTAGATTCTAAATTTCCAGAATCGAAGTCAAAAAGTAAAAGACAACTGCACAATGTGGAGATTAAACTTTTAGGACGCCCAAATCCAGCTTTTAAGCCGAAGAAAGCATAAATAATCACTTTTTTATTTGGCCCCACTTCATAATGAACATAAATCGCCGACGAAGTAAGAAGCGATCCAAGTTTCAAAAGACGAAATCAATAAATACAAAATTGCAGATTAACAAACGGTTGGAATCGAACATACACTATATACAACACACAGCAAAAACATAAATTTCCAGCAATATTGAAGAAATTTAAGAGAAAGAAGAAGACTGGAACTGGATAAAGAGAAAAGGAGAGCTAGGAATATTACCTGGTTTTCGTAAGAGCACGAATCCGGATCCGAACCCTAACCCTAGAAAAGCATAAAAAAACTACAATCGTGGGGGAAGAAGACCGTGGAGAAGCATTAGAGACAAGTAACTGAGACGCCGTTTTGAAACCAATGACATATGGGCTAATTGACTCCGACAAAGCTCTTTGATGGGAAGGCAAATCCGTCCGGGGGAGAATTCGGTCTGTATCCCTCTCTCTCTCTCTCTCTCACTCTATATTTAGAATTATTTTTTTATATCAATATGCGTGGTTTGAGGTATCGGTGTCGGTATCCGTATCGGATTGCCTGATATGGATTCTTACCAAACTACCAACATCGATAGCCATGATACCGAATTGCATCAGTGAAACGATACGGACAAGGAGTAAAACAGTAAAAATAAATAAATAGTTACAAAAAATAAAGGTTAAATTTCTCTTGATCAATATTGATATCATATCAGTTTTTATCGATATCTAATATTCTAATCCAATACCGTGCACTAAAACCAAGATTACAAGCTCTTGACCTCATGAGTCATGACTTTAATTTAAGAATAGAAAAAAGAGCCAAAGATTACACGTACTATTAGTTAAATTAAATGTAAGTAAAATATTATTATCACAAAGATTTATTATTTTATTAAATTAATTATAAATTATTTTCTCATATGAACAAATTTGTTCACTCTATCTATTAAATAGATAAATATGATCTAAAGTAGTCATTAGGTAAATTTTAAAGTCTAATTTAATCAACGGAGTAGGTTTCCTCCGATGCCCGTGTGTAGTACTAAGCGAAGGCGAAGGTTGAAAAAGACAACCATGTCCAATAAAGGGGTATTTAGGACAATTCATGAGAACAAGTTACAGTGTTTTGGATGAGGATGTGGCAAAAACATCCTCTGCAATGATTGTGGTGGTGCGGTGAGGATCGGACGGCCAAGAGGACATCGGGATGCGTGCCCATATGCTCTCAACCATCTGATGCTCACCGCACTCACTACAGAGAATAATCACTTGAGGATGTGTAGTTTTGACTGTAAACTGACATTGTGGGAATCTTATTCTTCTTTAATTAAATACCCACCTTGTATTGACATGGACACATTAATATTCATCTATTAGCATGTAATCTAACCATTATTATGCATTAATCTAATTTTGAGCAATATTTTAGATAGAAAAAACCATGAAAATGGACGGTTCTACATGTAATAAATGAAAGTGAGTTAATGTCAAAACAAACCTTGACGGGATTATTTTATAAATAGACTACTTTTATTATAAATATATAACTAGTTGTTGCCAGTCAATCCATATTTCTAGGTTTGTTTTCTCCTATTTACATGGCGTGCTTGATTCCTTGTTTGACTCCTTTTGCCATAGCTTTCTTGGCAATGCTGAGTACTGGAGTCAATAACAAGTCTATATTGGCCTGCATTTAATTCTCATATGCATTCAAATATTGCATCAGATGAGAAAGTTCAACATGGTTGAACAAATTTTCACTGCCATATTTTTTTGACAATTGTCAATTTTTTATTAGTCCTTTTTATGGACAGTTTTTTTTCACTGGTGACTGAATGATA
This sequence comes from Macadamia integrifolia, assembly GCF_013358625.1. Lineage (NCBI taxonomy): Eukaryota > Viridiplantae > Streptophyta > Magnoliopsida > Proteales > Proteaceae > Macadamia > Macadamia integrifolia. The sequence goes on along the minus strand of NC_056566.1, from coordinate 27,899,774 downwards.
GGAATTCCATCTCTCCCCCTATTGTCTAGTCATGATGGGCCATGGTGATTTGATTTATTTATTTATTATTTTTTTAATTGTGAGAGAAAAAGGTGCTCCATGGATCATGATAGTGATTATAGTCACCAAGCCTCCATACAGCAAGCAATACTTCCACAAGACCAACGAACAATAGTGGAACATGCCGACTCGAACCCATAATCAGCCGACTCAAGTGGTGATAGGACAAGTGCTTTCTTCTACTAGCCTACCAACCTCATTGCCCGGTCCTTTTTTAAATAGTAGAAATAAATGTTCTTAATCACATAGTAGGGCTAATTTTTATTGCAATGATCTCCTCCAATTAGGAGATTTGGCAAGGCATCAATGCCCCAACTATTTTCAAAAATATTTTTGTCACATTATCCAATAATTAAATTAAAATTATTAACTATAACATACCTCATATACAAATAACCAACTAATTCACCAAATATATATATATATATATATATAAATATATAAATACCCGACTTTACTATATTTTCAATTTTTTATCTCATTAATACATACTTGTATATATTTTTAGGGAAAAAGAGTTATATCCGGGAGTGTAGGGCCTCCACCCAGACACAAAGGTGGATGAAATGATTGTCCCACAACTCCTCCTAAAGGTGGAAATGTCCATACTGTTGATGCTTCCACATGTGCTCCTATTGATCCCGCATTGGTGCAGGAGCCACACTCCTAGACAGGGTCTCACCACCTCTAGTCTGTGATTAGATTCACCACCAATCAGTCCTTACTCCTAGGCTTTACCACCAAGGGAGTTGCTGTATCATGTCAATAGCAAACATTCTTCAAAGAAAAACGCAAAGGAATAGCCAAAAATCATGGGCTGTACAGGTCCTTGCCTGTCTTAATAAACTTGGTACTAAGTGTCACAAGAATAGCAAGTTTTTGATTCCAAGTAGTTTTTTTTTTTTTTTTTTTGGAATATACCAAGTAGCTTACAACTCAATAAAATAGCAACTTTCTATAGAAGATCTATTTGATAAAACACAAAAGGGAAGAAATAAAACCAAAAAGAAGCTCCAAGCTTGCTAATGCCTTAGAAACTGTATTAATTTCAAAAATAGAAACAATGATATAGATAACTACTAAGAAGATTTTCCAGCACAGATGCCTTCTTTAAACTGAACCAAGTCCACCATCAAAGGTAGACCGAGGCCCACAATCGCGAGTCACTGTTGGGCTGCCTATTCCCAAGTCGCAAGCTTCACTGTTGGGCCTTCCTCCTATCCTGGTACTGCTTGAGTTCTACATCACATACCTCCAATAATTTCTGCTCGCTGCTAGAGTGCAAGTAATGAGAAACCCGATCCTTCTCCTGTTTTAAGCACTCCTCAGCCTGAACGATACCAGATAAAATTTATCATTTTTGGATATACAACAATAACACATCTACATTCAGCAAAATAAAAGAGTGAAACCCAGTGAATGAGGCTCATGCTACTGCAGAGTCTAGGAGGGCCAAATGTACACAACCTTACCCCCTGCTTCACAGAGGAAGCTGTTACCAAGTTTCAAACTCGTGACCAACATGTTGCAACAGTGCAACTTAACCATTGCACCACAGGCTCGCCCACTATTCAGCAGAATAAAAGAGGGTAGCAATTACCTTTAGCATGTAATCAGGATAAGCATCGTCCAGAATCCAATTTGAAGCCTTACGAGAATAATATGCAGCAGTATCTTTAAGCATGACTGCTTCAAAGTCATTCTCATAACAATCCATTTGCCCCATTCCAATTTCGACAAAGATATCTACAACATCCTTCAATATTGCTCGGTCAACCTGTTCCCCCTCACGCTCCTGATCAATCTGACACAAATAATTGATAATTAACCTTGCAAGGAATTGGGCAAGAAAAAAAAAATATACAAACGTGCTTAAACCATAAAATCAGCATACCAAAGAAATTACAGCATCTCTGACTTTCCCATTTATCTCCTTGTAGACCTTAAAGCAGAGATAACAAGGAAAAAAAAAACAATTCATCACAACACAATTCAAAATACAAAAAAGCACAGAGAGGTCAAACAAGAATTAATCTCTATCCAAAAAGAGTTGCATAACATGTTTAATCTAAATAGCAGTTAAAAATGATGTGAGAATGACATAAGTTTCATTTTTTAAATACCAGATCACGGAAGCAAGTGAGTCCAACTTCATTAAGTCCAGGAAGTGACCTCTCAGCAATAAAGTATCGCTCAAGGTAATGGAAGAAACGTGCAAGCCACCTGAGCATAATCTTATGATTTGACCATCTTTTCACAAGCTCTCTCACCATAAATTCACCATGCTTCTCCCTTAAAGAAGGCAATACCTGTGGAAAGATTAAAGTGGTCATAAAAATAGCATTAGAACACAAATGAAGCACACTCTGATTACATGATATACGTCATGATATCCAGTGTTGGAATATCTACCACTGACATTGTTATCCTGACATTCACTATTGGAATTAACTAATATTAACCCTTTTTATTAATTACCTTCCTCTCGAATTTGTGTTCCACAAATACGAAACTAACTTAACACATCTTATGACAATTGGAACATATGAACTTCATTCCCCACCCAACTGAAAGGTGGTGCCTTCACTAATATATACCAGGCAATAAATCTTATAATGTTATAGAAACTACATAGGAATTGAATTTCCAAATATTTAAGAATAATCATTGATAATTCGTTCTGGGTCCGTCTGAATTTCACCTCTGTAAGCATCTGAAGTCGGTGGTTGCCATTATGGATAACGGTAAACAATTTGAACACAACAGCTACAAAATCTATACAAACAATTTGGAGGAAGAAAATTTAACTGAGGAAAGAACCAAGGTTGATGCACACAATTAAGTGGCAGTTAACACAAGCTGAGCAAAGAGTTATAGACTGTAAAAGCTTTGGCAGTAAATAGGATCGAAATTTATCTGAACATATTATTTCATTATCTGCATATGCTACAAAAATAGAGTTACAACAGATGGGCTCTACAGAAAGGTACAACCAAATAATCATAAACAGCAATCTATCCCATAGTGAATTATTGATAATTAGGATTAGAGAGAAGCACAAGTATACATAGAATATGCACAATTTCCTCACCTTTGAAGTAATGTACTCTTCTATGGACTCTCTATACTTGTCGTAAAGCTGTTGGGAATAATCATGAGGAGGCTTCTGACGGCACATATTGTAGATGGTTCTGATTTCAGTTAAGTGATATTGTAGATGGTTCTGATTTCAGTTAAGTGATAAGCCCATCAAACAGTAGCACCACTAACCAGATAAAAAGAGAAGAATAAAACTAATAGCTCACAGATGCATGAAATGAAATAAGAAAAAAGGACACAAAAAGAGTTGAATAGATACGTGTAGAGCATCATGTAATCCTCAGGGCTGAACTGTGGTTCAGGAAGTCCTTCTAGAATGTTCTTGAGCTTCGTGATACCCTTCTCCATGAACTCCCATCCTTGCTCAAAGTCAATGATTTTGCACTCAGGCATCGTCATGTTGCCAGGGTTTTGGACATGACAATATTCTGCAGCAGATGGGATTCATACATTACAACTTCACAGATTGGGAAAAACCTCAGCACAGAAACCCTATATTCTGGATTTCCAGAATTGACATCAAATCGAAAAAGACAACAACACAATGTGAAGATCAAGCTTTTAGGAAGCCATACTCAATCTTTTAAGTAGACGAGCATTAGTAATCAATAATTTTTTTAGTGCAGGTGAATAGACGGTTGGAAACATGGAATTGAACAGGCATCATATACAAAACATAAATTTCTTACAATATAGAAAGAAACTAAGAGAAGATTATTGAAAAAAATAAAATAAAAAGATGGATACAGAGAGAGGGCTGGGATAATACCTGGTTTGAGCTCCAACCCGAACCCTAACCCTAGAAAAGCAAACAACACCAACAATCCAGAGGAAGAAAGCCATGGGAGATTCATTAGAAGGAAGTAATGGAGTCTCGAAGTTATGGCGAGAGGCTTCCGATAAGTCTCCTTATTATAGATTTTTGGTTTCTTAAGTGAACAAATGGACTTTTGGTCAAGAAATTGACATTGTATAATTGCAAAGAAGAAAGGGAAGTTGGGGGAGAAAGAACCTTACGGGGACGGACAGCGACATTGCCGATATTGTATTCGACGAAATGAGCCCACCTGTTGATCTCATTGGGCATCCTATACCAATCCAATCCAATCCAATCCCTCCAAGGAATGGCACCTCCTTGAAGGATGCATTACTCTCCCATCTTCCATTTCTCCCGCTATTGAATCTATTGAATTCCCTTCATTTGTTTCGTTATCTTAGTGATTTGCAGGTCTGATCGTAATCAAAACTTTGTGCCCCCGAAAGTTTGGTAGACTTCATCCTGTCTTACGAAAGAGTAAAATTGTTTATCTTCAAATATTAATTTGGGAGTTTTTGGGTCGCTGGATTGCTCGCTCCGTGGAAAAAAATCGTCTCAATTTCGATCTCGTGCAATTTCGTGAAATACCACATTTAGGGGTGACACATGTATTGATACCAATGCAATGATCTAGATATGATTTAAATGACTCTTCACTGATTTAAGGTTTTATTAGTTGTACCAGATCTGGACCATTGTATTGGTATCAATACACGTGTCACCCCTTGAAGGTGGTATTTCACGGAATTATACAAGATCGGAATTGCAGACGATTTCAACCCTCGCTGCATAGGGGGTAGGACGTGGAGAGAAGGTTGCGCAGAGAACGGGTGGGGGGGGAGCGGGGTTGCAGAGAAAGGAGTGGTGAGAGAGAGAGAGAGAGAGAGAGAGAGAGAGAGAGAGAGAGAGAGAAATAAATAGACGAAAATGAAATTGAAACTAATTTGGAATATTTTTTTGAGCGAGTGGTGGTAGGACGTAAGTATTGCAATCTTATTTTTATTTCTTTTTAATATTAATTGTCCATTTAATATTAGATTAATTTAAATAATTTATTAATTTTTATATTGTAACTGATTCCTAGTTTTTAGGGTGGAGAGATGACAGACGTGGTTACTTAATTTGTCTAATATTTTTTTAAATAAAAAATAAAAATCCAATATAAGCGGACTCCTCCTTCGATTAGGAAATCTCAATTCTCTCTATCTCTCTCTCTCTCTCTCTCTCTCTCTCTCTCTCTCTCTCTCTCTCTCTCTCTCTCTCTCTCTCTCTCTCTCCTTTCCTTCTTCAATGTCGTTCCTTCTTTCTACAGTCGCATCATCATCATCATCATCATCTCTCTCTTTTTCTCAAAATAGGATGAGGTAAGAAAAAAATCAACATAACTATTTTTAGGCACTGAGTATAGGAAAGACTTGGCCATACATATCCAAATACCATGTTTACATATTAATCATCAGGGAAGGGATTTGAACAGTAAAGCTTGCATGTATGGTAGAGGACAAATTTGAATTAATAAAGTAAACAAAGCCGTTGAATATCTAGGATTTTATTATTACTTCTTGGATAGATATTATTAACCTATGAGAATTTACCATTGATGCAAATCTTCAATGAGATTGGCAAACAAAACTTCAACTAGACTTGAGAGCACTGAAAAAGGAAGAAGAAAGAAGGAACAACCTTGAAGAAAAAGCAAGGAGAAAGAGAGGATCGAGATTTCTAAGCGGAATCAAAGGAAAAGTCTGCTTATATTGGGATTTATTATTATTATTATTTAAAATTAATAATATTAAATAGAGTTGTAAACAGTTACAACTCTGCTAGCAGGATTAATATATTTAACAAGTGTCAATCATATCAGTTACGTGAATATTCACCGGCTCCATTCCGCATTCCTATTTTTCTGCACGTACTGCCACCATTTTGCCTATTTTTTTACTTATGTTTTATTATATTTCTCACGAATTGAATGAACAATTACACCGAACATTATCATAAATCGAAATGATTCTCGAGGTTCAAGATTAAAAGAAAATTTTTAATTTTCAATTGGGGGGTTTTTTTTTTTATTTTATTTTATTAACACTCAGGTTATTGTCCAATAGAAGAAAAATAAATATTTTTTCAAAAATTGTGGAAATTTGTGACAAGTCTCTAAGTGATAACATAATGAATCTTGATCTCCTTCAATTAGGAAATGCGACAAGTTATCAAAATTTTTATTTTTTTTTAATCAATGCCCAAAACTAAGGATGTGAACTTGAAACCGAAATTGAACCAAACCATTTATAATGAAACTACAAAACCGTTTAGTAAATGGTTCGATTCTGGTTTCAAGTTTAAGATTGGTTAGCTAAACGGGATGATTTAGTTTTAACTGCTTAACCCGTCGGGTTTCAAACCGAATTGACACCGTGAAAATCAAACCATTTACACCGTCAAAACCGACCCGTTTAACTTGTATAGCGATTTAATAGAATAAGGGGTTAACTTATGTGTTTTCAATGCCTCATGCTCTTTAACTTTATAACACTAACGATCAGTTGTGTTCATTAGCAGCTTTGTTTTATATTTCACTTTCTCCATGTAATATTTTATTTTGCTTAGTTGTTTGGTTGTTTTAACAAGATAGGATGTGTTTAATTTAGGGAAGAATTAAGGACCATAAGACTGTCCAATAGTCTATTCAATAATTTACCCCTATTATGTAGTTATGTAGTTAAATCATTGCTTGTTCAATGCCTCATTTAATTTGATACAAGATTAAAGCATATATCAACAAAAGCAAATTTCAGTAAACATGGGAATAAACTAGCAAACCTAATGCTATCCGTTTAGAAACTGTATGGATTAAACCGTGATCAAAATCGTCTAAAACCATGAAATCGACATCGTTTAAAAACCATGAAACCGATTTTGGTTTCAAAAGGTGCAACCGTTTAGTAAATGGTTTGATTTTGGTTTCAGCCAAATAAATATGAACCGAACCGAACTATATCATACAGTATACATCGAAACCGAACAAATTAACAACCTTATCCTAAACGAACACTCTAATGGTGGGATCGAAATCGTCTGCAACGACAGAATCTGTTAGAGGCTGGCAGAGACACCTTGGATCGCGACATGTAGACGACCAGATAAGAGATGGAGCAGGGAAACTTGAATCTGGCGGAGGCTGGCGGAGACACCCATGGTTCGTGACACGTGGACATCGAAACGTAAACGACCAGATGAGAGACGGAGCAGGGCAACTTGAATCTGACTTCTTCTTCTTCTCCCTCCTTCGCTCTCTCTGTTGAGATCGCAGTGAAGAAGAGAAGAAAGAAGAATAAAAAGAAGAAAGGAAAATAAGAGAGAGAAGTGGACATGGAGCATCTACCATCGCAAGACCATATGCTACCCAAGATAATAATACTAGTAGGGCACTGAGAGAGCCAAGGCAACCTAGACGACAATGCCTACACCACCACCCCACACAATCAAATCCCTCTCATCCCTCACAGCATTGACCAGGCCCACCTCGCCAACCAACGCATCTGTCAGCCTCATCTTCGACAACGACCGCTCCCACAACTGGAAGGTCTACTTCTACGTGTCACCCTACCATCGTACTCACTCCACCCTTAGCGAAATCGGCAAGTCTTTCCCCAGAAACCGAACCCTTGGGGTCAGGGAAGAATGCAGAATCAGAGAACATGATTTTGGAAATTTCTAGGTAAAGGAGCGGATGAAAGCCATTAAACACACCCATGAGCACTTCGGCCGCTTCTTCTTCCACTTCCCAGATGGAGAATCCACCGCCGATGTCTTCAACTGCTTTTCTAGGTAGAGGAAATATCCCTCCTCTGTGTGTTGTGTTGCAAAGAAACAGAGAAAGCGAAGGAGGGAGAAGAAGAAGAAGAAAAGGGGGAAATAGTAGATGCGTTTGGCCAGATTCAAGTTTCCCTGCTCCCTCTCTCATCTGGCCGTCCACATCTCATCTAGCCGTCCACGTGTCACAATCCAAGGGTGTCTCCGCCAGCCTCAGCTAGATTCTCTCGCTGTAGACAATTTCGATCCCTAGTGGATTTCAATCCCTAGTGGTGGCAGCTTGAACTTGAAGAGTCGACACCTAGGGGAGGAGGTTGTGGGAACGTACCCTATCGTATGCAAGTATGTGTGGGTGGATATGTGTAGAAGTAGGCGACCATTGGCCCTACTAGCACCCAATAGGCTGGTCATTAGCCAACAACGCTTAGTTGGATAGAATAGTAATAAAAGAAAACCAATAATTGAATTGAATTAACATGTAACAACTAATTCCCCCGGATAGAATAGTAATAAAAGAAAACCAATAATTGAATTGAATTAACATGTAACAACTAATTCCCCCAATTGTTAGAATAGTGAATTTTTCTGGGAGAAGAAAGTGAGATTGAAAAAGCTAATTCCCCCAATTGATAGAATAGTGAATTTTTTTTGGGGAGAAATTGGATTTAGGGAATAAATATCTTGTTGACCATAGGTCCATGCCTTACTTTTTAAGATCTAACACCTCCCCCGAATAGAGGAGGGCCAGGCGCCCAAAGCATTAGAGAGGATCTTTTTCCTAATTTCTGATCAATCCAGTAGAATATTGGAAGCAGAACCTCTAAGTGCAACTGGAGGCCCAATGCATATCCAACAGCTAGAAACCTCATCAGGTGTGCATCCAAATGTTGAGATGTATGCCCAAATGCTCCCAACCCTCGGATGTGCATTAGGCCTCCAATTGCACTTGAGAGGATCCGGTCCTGGAACACTTGCATGAAAGAAAGAATTTTTATGAATACAGACATCAATGACCATAAAGACAAAGAAGACGACTCCATTACTGAAACGTTATTTGTTTTTATATTTGTAAATATGTGTAATCCTATGATATAATATCTTTCACTTCCTTAAAACCCAGTAAAAGCAACTAATCTAAATGCTTTTATCCCCAAACCAAGTAGTTAGAAATCTCGATTAAAATTATCTCCAAACATTAATAAAAAAAAACCATCCGCATCCCCACAAACGTCCATGAAAAACTCAATAACAAAAGTTTCATGAAGGGACTAGGGCAGGCTACCATGAAACAAAAGATCTTTCTAATGAGATTTGATTCGGAACTATTACATGTCTAAGGAAAACACAAAGGAATGGCCAAAAATGGTGTGCTGTAGAGGTGCTTGCTTGTCTTAATAAACTTGGTAGTTGATAGCATGTGAAACAAGAATAGTAAATCATCTTTCCTGCCAAATGGCTTACAACTCAATAAAATAGCAACTTTTTAAGAGATCCATTAACTAAAACAAAGTTAAAAAGAATGCTACCCTCTAGCATGTACCCGTGCCCTACATCTAAAACAAAATAAACTCCTAGGTTGGTAATAATGTCTTAGAAACTGTATCTATTAGCTAAGGGCCAATGCCTTCTGGAAACTGAACCAAGCCCACTATCAAGGTAGACCTAGGCCCACAATTGCGGGTCACTGTTGGACTGCCTATTCTCAAGTCGCGGGCTTCACTGTTGGGCCTTCCTCCTATCCTGGTACTGCTTGAATTCTACATCACATACCTTCAATAATTTCTGCTCGCTGCTATAATGCAAGTAATGAGAAACCCGATCCTTCTCTTGTTTTAAGCACTCCTCAGCCTGAACGACCCAGATAAGATATAACATTTTCCATTATACAACAATAACACATCAACATTAGCACAATAAAAGAGAGAAACCCATTGCTGAGGCTCCCACTGCTTCACAGAAGAGGCTGTTACCAAGTTTCAAACCTGTGACCAACATGTTGCACTAGTGCAACTTAACCGTTGCGCCACAGACTCGCCCACTATTCAGCAGAAAAAAAAAGAGGGTAGCAATTACCTTTAGCATGTAATCAGGACAAGAATCGTCCAGAATCCAATTTGAAGCCTTACGAGAATAATATGCAGCAGTATCTTTAAGCATGGCTGCTTCAAAGTCATTCTCGTAACAATCCATATGCCCCATTCCAATTTCGACAAAGATATCTATAACATCCTTCAATAATGCTCGGTCAATCTGTTCTCCCTCGCGCTCTTGATCAATCTGACACAAATAATTGATAAATAACCTTGCAAGGAATTGGGCAAGAAAAAAAATATAAACATGCTTAAACCATAAAATCAGCATACCAAATAAATTATAGCATCTCTGACTTTCCCATTCACCTCCTTGTAGACCTTAAAAGCAGAGTTAACAAGGGAAAAAAATAATTCATCACAACATAAATGTTTAATCTAAATAGCTGTTAAAAATTATTCTTATTTTATACCAGATCACGGAAGCAAGTGACTCCAACTTCATTAAGTGCAGGAAGACACCTCCTAAGAATAAAAAATCGGCCAAGGTAATTGAAGAAAAGTGAAAGCCGCTTAACCATAACCTTATGATTTGACCATCTTTTCACAAGCTCTCTCAACATAAATTCATCATGTTTCTCCCTTAAAGAAGGCAATACCTGGGGAACAAGTACAGTGAAGTCATAAAAATACAAAAATTATTAGAACACAAATGAAGCACACTTTGATTACATGATTTATGTCTCGAGATCCAATGTTGGAATGTCTACAACTGACATTTTTATCATGAATTTCAATATTGGAATAACTAATATTAATTTTTTTTAATTACCTTCCTCTCGAAATTAGGTTCCACGAGGAAGAAACTACCTCAATCATCTAATGGCAGTCAGAACATAGGAACTTCATTCTGCACTCAACTGAAAGGAGGTTCCTCCACTAATCATACACCAGCCAATAAATCTTACGATGTCACAGAGAAACTACACAGGAACTGAATTTCCAAATTTTAAGAACAATCATTGATAATTTTTTTGGATCCGTCTGAATTTCACCTCTGTAAGTGTCACCTCAAGTCAGTGATTGCCATTTTGGAAAAAGATAGATTATTTGAACAACAACTACAAAATTCACACAAACAAATTGGAGGAAGAAACTTTAACCGAGGTGAGAACAAGATTGATGCACACAATCAAGTGAAAATTAACACAAGCTGAGCAAAGATCTACAAAATGTAAAAGCTTCTGCAGTTAATAGGATCAAACTTTATCTGAACATATTATTTCATTATCCGCATAAGCTACAAAAATAGTTACAACAGAGCCCATATTGAATTGTTGATAATTAGGATTAGAAATAAGCATAAGTATATATAGAATATGCACAACTTTCTCACCATTAAAGTAATGTACTCTTCTATGGACACTCTATACTTGTCATAAAGCTCTTGGGAATAATCATGAGGAGGCTTCTGAGTGCTCATGTTGTAGATGGTTCTGTTTTTGGTTAAGTGATAAGCCCATCAAAAAACAACACCACCCACCAGATAAAAATAGAGGAACATAAAACTAATTGCTTACAGAAAAACAGGAAATTAAATAAGAAAAAAGGAAACAAAGGGTATTGAATAGATACTCGTAAATAGTCACGTACTCCTCAGAAGAGATCTGTGTCTCAGGAAGTCCTTCTAAGAAGTTCTCGACCTTCGTGATGCCTTTCTGTATGATCTTCCATCCTTGCTCAAAGTCGACGATTATGTGCTCAGGCGTGGTCATGTTGTCAGGGCTTTGGACGTGAGAATACTCTGTAACACATGGAATTCATACATTACATCCTCACCGATTGACAAAAACCTCAGCACACAAACCCTAGATTCTAAAACTCAAATCCAAAAACCAACCCCACAGTATCGAGATTAGGGTTTTAGGAAGTCATAAGCCAGCCTTTGAGTAGAAGAGAGCATTAGTAATCACTTTTTTTTTTCGTCACTTCGTAACGATAATAAATCGCCGACGAAGTGAGAAGCAATCCAAGTTTCAAAAGACGAAATCGATAAATACATACATGAATATAAATAGACGGTAAGAATCGAATAGTCACTACATACAATACACACCAAAAAAAAAAAAAACCACAAATCTCTGGCAATATTGAAAGAAAATAAGAGAATAAAAGGATATGGATACAGAGATAGGGCTGGGATAATACCTTGTTTGCCTACGAGCACGAAAGCAAACCCTAGAAAAGCAAACAACACCAACAATCGAGGGATGAAAGCAGTGGGAGATGCACTAGACAGAAGTTATGGCGAAATGCTTCCGGTAAGTCTTTTTTTCTTTTGGGTGAGGGTTGCTGGCTTGCTCTCTGTGAAGGGTGGAGGCGGTGGAGACCGCCATGGTTCCGCTAGCAGTCGATTTCTGACTTAGAAGGGGGGTTGGGCGGGGTTGCAGAGAAGAGAGTGTGAGAGGGGAGAGGGGAGAGGGAGAGGGAGAGGGATATAAATAGACGACAATGAAATCGAAGCAAATTCGCGCCTTTCACTGGCGCTGGAAAATAGAACAGGTTGCAAAAAGACCGCATTGGCCCCTTTGATGTGCATTGGATATGCTTCCGTTTAGGGTTGTCAATGGATCGGGTTGGAATACTTCAGCCCAGGCCCGATTCTATCGGATTTAGCCCAATTCAGCACAGCTCTGATGGACACTGTTTGGGCTGAGCTTAATCCAATCCATTCTAGTCAAGTACTATTGATTATTTGGTTGCTTAATCTTGATCCATTGCATAAGTCAAAGATCAAAGTTTTCATATATAATGTTGATTGTGGAAAATGAAACATTCTTTACAAACATTTCCCCATAAGTACCAATGTACCATTTATTATTAGGTTGTTAATATATTTATATTATATACAGGGTTGAATTGGGTTGGCTGAGACCTCAACCCAGGCCCAGCCCAACATGATGTCGGTCCTGAAATTCTCAACCCTAGCCCACCCAATGGGCTGAAATCTCAGCACAGACTCTGTTCAGGATCAGGGCGGATTCGGGCTGACTAGGTTCTTTAGATACCCCTACTCCTACACGCCCTCCCTTTGGTCCGTTGGTCTACTGTTCTTGCCAGTCTGATGTAAGAAGCAACAGACCAACGGGCCAATGGGAGGACGTACAGGAGTATAATCCATGCACATAGTGTCGTACACTTTGATCTTTTCACACCAGTCCAGTTTGGATGTTCCTGCGCCAGACTGGTAGGATTCTATTTTTCTTCTTGTTAATCTCCGTTTTAATTTGTGGTCTATATTCTCAAAACATTTTTCAAAGGATTCTCATAATCTTTTTTATGGTTGTTATAAATATGTGTCCTCAAAGGACTTCTTCCGTTCTCAAACCAAATCAATTTCTTTTACTTGTCATTACAAGTCAGAAATATTGCATAAGATGCTATTGAACTCAAGACTGAAAACCCATTTGCATCTTCACCAGAGAAGAAAATATGAATTGGTTTGGGCTGATTGTGAGAATTTTATTAGAATGGGGGAATGTTTCCTGTTCAGGTAGTCTACGCTAGCATCCCCAATTGGTTGAACCTGTAAGGGGGTGTTCATTGGCTCTCGCCTACCCGTATAGCCTCTGCTATCAAATAAAAAATTCCTTCCCTCTTGAATATTATATGTGGATTTTATTGTGATCCATTTATATAGCTAGGAATTTTGATTGTTTAATGAAGTGTCGAACCAAATAAATAGGAAATAGATTTTAACAGGGGTGACTCGAGGTGCTTTACACATTCCTTGGTCTGTGTTCCCATTCTCATGGTTCATCCAATGTCAATAGAGTTCATATTTATGGATCCTAAACACTATTGAGGTGATGAATCATCTTATTCTTTATATGCCAAGAAAGAAGATCATTTCCTTTGAAGACTTAAAAAATTATTACTCTCACAGACATAACACACCCCCCACTCCCCCAACTTAAGTCAATGTCGATTGCAAGTTCTAAAAACTCATCCTATTTCCGTTTGATGACTATTACATTCACATGTAATCAGAATGAGCCAAACAAGGATAGTATTAAACGACTCATTTGATAACTTTGGGCCTGTTTGATAACGTTTCTGTTGTTTCTGTTTCAAGAAACGGCAGAAACATAAATTTTCATTTATAGAAACAGAAACGGAATTGAAGGTGTTTGATAAATCATGTTTTTAGAAGTCGATGGTAACCAGTGAAATAATTGCCACAAGTCGTTTCCAGAAACGGCGAAACAAGTTGAACTTGTTTCGCCTGGGTCGTTTCTTGAATCATAAATTCAATCATTTAAATAATTATTTTATAATTTGATTGGTTCAATATTTTGTAAAATATATCGGATTTAATACACAGGTAGGTAATGTGCTCTTTCACATGACTTTTGTCATATGTTCTAAATTCAATCATTTAAATAATTATTTTATAATTTGATTGGTTCAAGACTTCGTAAAATATATCGGATTTTTTTGTTTTTTGATAGAAGTAAATTTTTGTATGACAGATAATCAATGTTTCTTTTCATCTTAAATAAAGAAGATATCCCAATATCCTATAAGACGAGATTGTGTCAAGACTCAAGACCTAATTATGAGGCAATTTCCTAGATCCACTGGATCAGAAAAAAGAAGGGAAAAAAATCTCTAGTCACATTCTCTATTAGATTTAGGAAATTTTCCCATATCGTGAGTTGTCCATTGGCAGTCGGCATCGTAGCCATGTGACCAATGATTGTTCTATATCTCAAATATATATTTTTTTTGTTTGTTGAGGGTAGAAAATTGAAAAAATAATTTAAATAATTAGAAAACAAAGTAGATTATTATCTAATAGATCTATGCAATTTCCTTTTTTTTTTTTTGGATGGGGTAAAATTTCCTCTTATTATATCTACTTTGATTATTTCTCATCATGGAAGATTTTTTTTTTTGGTAATCATTATGGAAGATTTAAAATCAGTAGTTTTCAGTGTGGGTCTATATTCAGAATATGGACCTGAAATGTGTTTTCGCTTTGAAGAATGTAAGAACCGCGCAATTTGAACGAGGAGTCTTATCAGTCTCTCCATCTCTCTCTCTCTCTCTCTCTCTCTCTCTCTCTTTATATATGTATCGTCAGTGGTTGCTGACCTGTTAATAGAGGGGAAGCGAAGAGTGCCGGGGAAGGAGAGTGGACAGTGGAGAAGTGGAGGTGATGAAGGGGAAAACCCTAAAGAGGAGCCGAAGGGAGAGAGATCGAATGGAGGGTGCTACTCTAGCAATGCCTTTGCTTCCACACAATCAACACATCTCATCTTCGTCCAACCTCTTCTCTCGCTTCCATCTCCGGACGGTCACCGAATCTGAGCAGCTCGAAGAAGTAAAGGAGCAGGAGCAACAGCATCATCATCATCATCATTACTCTTCGTGTCCCCTCGAAGAAAACGTCGACCTCGACCTCGACCTCAACCTCAACATCGATGAGAATGACAAAGACTTCATTCTGAGCCAGGATTTCTTCTGGTACTGCTACTTCCCATCCTTTGTTGTCAATCAATCATTGGGTTTTATTTCTATTTTTCTGCTCCTAATCCGTGACCATTTTTAATATTGTTCTCTTGTAATCGGATGAGTACAGCACCCCTGATTACATAACCCCAGATGGGCAACAAATCTCCAATACTTTGGATGTTAACAAGGTGGTCTCACCTCTGATGCTCTTGATGGCAACTGGAAGCCTCTCTTTTGTTTGATTTCTGAAATCCCTAGTGTTGAAAATTTTCTATTTTGTTCGGTCTCGCAGGAAAACATCCCCTGCCCCAAATCTCCGGAGAAGTTAAAAACGGCTAAGAGCAAAAAGCAGAGGCTGGGTAAGATTGCTTTCTCTAGGAGCTTGGTTTTATCTTTTGTGCTTCTAGGGTATGTGGCATTCTTGAAGTAGAAATATTCTAAAGCTTCTAATGCCGAGTTTCAGTTCTCCAACCTTCTGACCTACCAGCGGGAGCATGTCCCATTGAGTTGCTTTAGTCAGATCGAACTGTCTTAGTTGAAATAGAAATGTTAGTAGGACTGGCTTGGTAGTGCCTGCTTAGAATGGTATATGGGAATTGGATTGCATGTCGGAATTGGTGTTGCAGTCATCTAGGTTTCTAGATTAGACGCTTTGGTCCACCTTTAGATTTCACGCTATTGATCTTTCAGACTCTCAGTAGTACATCCTCGTGACTTATGACCAAGCTAGTATTTTTCTGTGGTATTTATTGTGTTACCATAGACTGTTTGTGAAGGAAGAAAAAGAGCTTCATCAATAGGAAGCTGCAATCCTGTCTGCGAGCTTCCTAGTTTTACCAAGGGCTACATTCTAGCTATGGCTTGCTGTCTCCAGTTAAGGTTTTGAATTGTTTTTCAAAATCTAACATCTTGCTAGCATATAATGGTGGGTGGCAGAAAATTAACTACAGCTAATATTAACTCATATATAGTAGTCTATTTATAATGACAACAAACAGAAATGAAGAAATGATAGAACCCATTTGTAATAAGTTTGTGGATGTTTTATGATTTTGAACATTATGATAATACCTTATATCCTTTTATTGTTGGTTTTAACTATGGCAATTACAGTGAGAAGTATTTGGAAATTATTAGTGTTATCTATATTTTCCCAACTTAATAATCTCCCTTTTGTTTGTGCTCTATATTCTCAAAGGATTCGAATAATTTTTTCAATTGTTGAGATGGATATCTTTTTCCTCAGAGGGTTTCTACGTCAACCAAATCAATTCCGACTTGCCTTGTCTCCCACTAGTCACGGATATTGCATCAGATGCTATTTGCTCAGACGAACTTAAGACTGAAAAGTCATTTACAGATCCACCAGAGAAGAAACATAATTATGTTCCGCAATCTGCTGTGGCTCTACGTTGTCGAGTTATGCCTCCGCCTTGCATCAGGAATCCGTATTTAAAGGAATCTTCTGAAACGGATCTAGATCCCCTTGGAAGCCGGAGATCAAAATCAACAGGTATAAATTGAGTCTGTTATTCTTTATGGTTTGGACAATCTGTTATTCTTTATGGCTTAGACAAAGGATCTCATTAGTTGCTAGCTTTTCTTTACAATTTTCTCGTAACATTTTTTTACTCTTGCCAAGAATATTGTTTGTTTGATTATGCACCCACTTTCTTGCTGAAATCAAACAAACTGAATGAACTGACACTTGAGTTATTGATTTTTATGCTTAGGAGTTACTGATTAGCAAAGTTGAAACCGAAACCGAAACCGAACCAATAAGGAAATTCCGGTTTTGGCTTGGTTTCGGTTTCGGTGCGGTTTGGTTCGGTTTGTCTTCGGTTTCTTAAATCGATATAACATGTGCTTGCATTTTCAATGTGCTGGCCACCTGCGTATTTACCATCCTGATTTCTAGACTTGATTGAAATCTTCCAGACATTGTAGTTGTTGACTTATTGTCCCTTCTTGTTTTCACGTGTTTCTCACTTGATATTCGAAATACTGAACATTACTCATACCATTTTTAAAATAATCAGAAAATTCTGTAGACAGCTGCAGGAACTCTGTGCTTGTTTTGTGATGCATCCTGGAAACTATTCCTCTTGTTACTTATTTTATAAAGAAACAATGTAACTGACAAAAAATTTCAACTATAACTTTATCTTATGTACTGTATCTGATATGCAGGTTTTTTCCCCTCGGCTGTTGGTAGAGATGGGCTTTCTCGCTATCGTGCAGATTTCCATGAAATTGAGGTAGTGTCTGAATTCACTGAACATTGAGAGAGAGAGTGTTTCTGATCGATTAATCATAGGCACCGTTTGATAAACCTGTTTCTTGTTTCTGGAAACAAAAACGGATTTTTTGGGGTTTGATAAACCTGTTTGTCGAAACTTTTTTTGCAGACATAATGCCACTAAAAAACCCAATAGTATCATTGGATGACCAAAAGGGAGAGAGGGTTTGGTTGCCTCTTTTTAGGTTTAAATAGTTTTGAGATTTATCGGGCACAACAGCCTTTTTTTTTTTTCTCTCAAATTCGTTTCTAGAAATGATGGACTTGTTTCGTTGAAGTCGTTTCTAGAATTGTAAATAGGCATAAATTTTGATTTATGTTTATCAAACGCTTTTTAGGCTGTTTCTCCATTTCTGAGAACAAGAAAACGTAGAAACGAAAGAAACGGAACGTTGTCAAACGGTGCCATAGTTTCCCTTCTTTTTCTTCTCTCTCTCTCTCTCTCTCTCTCTCACACAGACACACACACACACACACACACACTCGGTTTCAGGGAATTGCTTTGCCTTCATATTGTGATTACTGGCCTGTTTCTCTTTCCAGCAAATTGGCTGTGGAAACTTCAGTCGTGTTTTCAAGGTATTGAAGAGAATTGATGGTTGCATGTATGCAGTAAAACATAGCATAAGGCAGTTGCACCAGGATACTGAGAGGTAAATTTCCTCTTCTTGTCAGATACCCAAGCATGAATTGTAATAGTGAGTTTCTCATGTTGTTACAATTGTAGGAGGCAAGCATTGATGGAAGTTCAAGCTCTGGCAGCTTTAGGTATGCAATGAGTCTCAATCCTATTTTCTGCTCCATATCTTTTGGCAGAAATTTTCTTAACTGGAGTTGCCAATTCGTTTTGTAGGATCTCATGAAAACATTGTGGGGTATTACAATTCTTGGTTTGAGAATGAGCAACTCTACATCCAGATGGAGCTTTGTGACCACAGCCTATCCGTCTGTGAATCTTCTCCACTATTCACAGAAGGAGATGTCTTGGTAGCTATGCATCAGGTTCACTTGCCTTTGCTCTTCCTCCTCTTCTAATACTGGATATCCTGCTTTTCTACCCCCTCTCAATTGCTGTGGCACTTGGTCTAACTTCTATGAGGTTTATATCTATGTTATATAGATCTAGTTCTAGCATCAAGGTTTTGGGTAATGGACAGTCGGGTACGTATGAATATGTGGGATGATACATCTATTGGCTGCTAGCAGCAGATAAAATTGACCATTAGTCTTGTTGTGATACATTAAATTTGTATTCTACATTTCTACCAAAAAAAAAATGTATTAAATTTGTATTCAGTGACTTCTTGTTTTATGATATTTCATGTTTTTCACTTTATTTCTGCCTGATATAATATAAAGTTTTCTACAGATTGCCAAGGGACTGCAATTCATACATGAACGAGGAATAGCTCACTTAGATGTAAAACCTGATAATATTTATGTCAAGAATGGTGTTTACAAGCTTGGTGATTTTGGTTGTGCAACTCTCATCGATGGGAGCCTTCCAATTGAAGAAGGTGATGCACGTTACATGCCCCCAGAGATCCTGAATGACATGTATGAACATCTTGATAAGGTTGATATCTTCTCCTTGGGAGCTGCCTTTTATGAGCTTATCAAAGGATCCCCGTTGCCAGGATCAGGGCCTCAGTTTTTAAATCTTCGGGAGGGAAAAATCCCGCTGCTTCCAGGCCACTCTCTTCAATTTCAGAACTTACTCAGGGTAAGAAACCAAATCCAATTGACATTAGCATTGCTTACACTTCTGAGGTTCCAATGTTATTTTTTTAATAGCTTTTGTGGATCAGCTAACTGGATTTGTACTTGGGGACAAGCAGCCCACCTTCACTGCCCATGTTTTCTATGATTTCCCCTCTCATTTGGTTGGACTTTTGTCTCATATCTTGATCCATTATCCCTGATGCTTGGCAGTGTGGCCTTTTGTTATCCTTTTATTTGTCGAAGAAAATTATAAATACAGACTACCAATACCATGGTGAACAAGCATTCTGAATAAAGACTTCAGAGCTGATTTCTTTCTTTTTCTTCAATCACTCTCACTGTCTCTCACGCACAATCTACTATATGTCCTTTCAATTCGCATTCTGATTAAAAAAAAAGATCATACCCAGTGCACAAGGCTCTCACTACAGTGAGGTCTGGGAGGGGGCATTGTGTATGCAGACTTAACCCCCTACTTCGTAGGAGAGGTTATTTCCAAGTTTTGAACCTGTGATCAACATGTTGCAATAGTGCAATCTACTATATGTCCTTTTCGATTGGCATTTTGATTATGTATATAATTTTTATTGCTTCACTATTCAGGTAATGGTAGATCCAGATCCAGTACGACGGCCTTCGGCTAAAGAACTAGTAGGAAATCCTATCTTTGACAAGGCACGCTGCACGGCAAGAGGCAATTAACTCCATTTACTTAATCTCAGCATTTTGTCAAGGGTTTTGGGACCCTGGTTAAGGAGGATGTATATGTGGACAGCTTTGGCCGATCATGGACTGGTGAAAGGATAGAGAAGAAAAGTGATAATGAATGGCCATTTTTGTATAGCAGCTGTGCCACCCAATACTTGCACCAACTTTACCCTCATGTGATGCAGGATCTTTTTTCTTTTTGGGTTGTATAGAGGAACAGAAGAAAACATAGGGGACTGTTGTATTGTCTTAAAAATGGTAATTAGTTGAAGTGTTGATGCAATCTCTTGAGAATTGAGATGTATTATGGGTTAATGCATACTTAAGTTATCCACTAAAAGGCCACAGAATCTATAACTTGGTAGGTCAGGTGGGGCCCAAATTTTGGTGAGAAGTAGGTCTCCTCTATCTTACTTTTGTTTCAAGTTTCAGCCTCTATCAAGTGTCAAAACAAAGAAAGGAGAAATTGTGAAAATAAACATAGAAAAGAGAAATTGTGAAAATAAACATACGTTGGGATGCATAGATTTATAGATTTGCATTGCTGGACGTCTATTTAAAAAAAATTATAATTTTATTTTCTATTCTTTCCTTTTATCTCATGATAATTTTTTTTTGGGGATAGAAAATTCTTACACAGGGAATTCACAAAGTTTGGGCTGGCAAGTATGCAAAAAAGATCAAGGCCAAGATAAGAAGGGAGATCGCGTAAAATTCTCAGGAGCTTGATGAGTTTGTAGATCTATCATCAATAGGATTGATGGATAATTTATTGAAGAGTATATTGCTCACAAGCAACTAGAATTATCCTATGGGAAAGGTATGGGTATGTAATTTAAGGTATGGGTATGTAATTTTGCTTTAGGTGAATTGACGGGCAACAAACATATGGGAGGTGAGGAAGGTAAGGGTCTTTTCATTAGAAATAGAAAGAAAAAAAAGAGGCAAACACAAACTGGACATGCTTGCCTTTTCCCTTATCCTATATTGAAAAAGATTGCTGATAATGTCACTGTGTAGTTTTTCTCAATTTTTTTTATCACCTGTTTTGGAAATGTGAACCCTATATGAACTATTTTTTTTTTTTTGGTGAAATTACGATACTTTCTTCTAAATACCCATTGATCTCACAGGCAGATTCCTACCCACAATTGCAGCTCGGAACCGTTGCTTTGTTGATGGAGTCTCAACAAAAAACCACCCGATTGAAGATAATTGCCTTTTTTTTTATAGATCCAGTTATTTCATCTATTAAATTGATCTTTTTTCTATCCATCTAGCTCATATAATTTTTTTTTTCTCTCCCATTCAAATATGATTCAGATTTTGACATTGAGAAGTGTTTTTTTTTCTGTTCCCTTACCCAGCTCTGTGGTCTCTCTGGTTGATCAAAGAACAACAATGTTCAAGGTTTTTTTCTTTTGGTTGCTCTCAATGGCCAAAAGACTCTCTCTCTCTCTCTTAAAAGTCAAGATTCAAGAAGTTCAATCTTTTTGATAAAAAAAAAAAAAAATCATTTGTTGTAATGGGTAAACCCTACTCTGGAAAGTGGCAGCAAACATAATGGATTTTGAGCAGATCTGCCTGGAATTCAAAGGGAAGGCAGTCTCTGCTTTTATGGTTTCTTTTTCTTATTTAAGAAAGTGAAAAGCTAAGACAAAGATATAACATCTGGATGTGCTTGTTCTGGATACTTTTTTGAGAAACTTTTTTCAAAATGGGAAAAAGTTTCTCACATGGCATTTAGGATAAAATCTCCTTAATGGGGGGATCCATGTAAGTTAATAAGAATGCATTATTTTTTTATTTTTAATAAATAATTATGCATCCTCTTGGTGTTTTTATATTTTCTCATTTCTTGTTTTGTCACTTATCAAACTTAAATTGATTTAAAATTTAACATGTAAGTAAGGACCCCTGTAGTGTTGTACCAACCTATTTGCAAAATTTCAACCCCTATCTAACTTGCTATATGACAATTCTAAATTTTTGTTAAAGAGATTCTTCTTAATATGTAATAAAAACAAGTTTTGAAAACAATAAAAAATAATTTAGCATGTGGGAAAAATAAGATGTTTGTGTGCGAATTATTTCCATACGAAACTTGCTCTTTGTTTTATGTTCCTAAGGCAAAATAAGGGAAAAAGAACGTTGCTTGATTGAGTGGCCCTTGCACTCAGACGTAGGAGCATCCAAAAATACCGCCCGCCTCATGTGATAGAGAATAGTTTAGAGACATCCATAATGCTTATCCAAAGGGTTACATCTGTCCAGAAATGCCCGATAGGTGGTTTCTTCAGACAAATAATGGTCTGGAGACATCCTGAGGCTTCTATATCTTCTTACATACACTTCTCCTTGACATATGACTTTTAATTTTCTTTTATGTCGAGTCATTCTTACTTCTCAAGATATCTCAAAGGTAAGAGATCATTGCTTGGTCGCGTGTTCATGTGTCTAGGTGCAGAATCTACATGATCATGTAACATTCTTTTACCTTAAAAAAAAAGAAAAGAAAAGGGTGTTTGGAGGTGGGAGGTGGGAGGTGGGAGGTGGGAGGTGGGAGGTGGGAGGTGGGAGGAATTGGCACTGAAAACAACTTTTTGAGTGATTTCTTTTTATTGGGTAAAGTTCTCTTTCACCTTTCACCGTAGACTCACAAATCCAAGGTGATCATTACTCTCTTATATCTCAAAAGTCCAAAATACCCTTCATTGTTCCGAGACCTCAATCCAAATTCCAAACCCAATGATACCCTCACCTAAGGAAAACTTGATCCTTTTCTATTCAAATCCCTTTCATATGTTTGTTCTCGCATAAAAATCTGAATGGAAACTATTCCTTCAATATTTTATTTATATTTTATTTTCTAATTGGAGTTCCTTTCCTAGTTCTTAGTTTGTTCTTCTCTGAACTCCAATGGTGATATTCAATTTCAAAGGGTTCATTGATAGATAAAAAAATCACAAGAATCCAAAGTAAAGAAAACAGAAATGTACCCCAAAGCAAGTTAGACTTTCCCCTAAGACCTACTTACCATGTGGGATAAGAAAATATTAAAAAAAGAAAATTAGATTAAAGCACTAAGAATGGCAATCTATTCCTTTCAAACTAAATTTTTTTGGTGGCATTGGTCCAAGCCCCAATGTGCCATTTCCTTAGATTCAAATATATATAGATCAGATCAGATTCGCAATTGATCAGCACGAGAAGGGGAACCTCATATTCTCAACGAAATGAGTGGCCTCTAAAGGACGAGGAGGGATTTAAGAATCTAATATTTTCTTAATTAAGATCCTTAACCCCACTATAGGGATTTTCTCCACGTCTCTTTCACTAATGTTAAGTGCCTGTACCACTTGGCTCATTTTTTAAATAAGATTACTGTTTAAGGTTCCCTCATATAGTCCAAAACCTAGATGGGTCAATGAGAAGGTGTCTTTACTATTTATGATTTGTATTATTATAATATAAATGGAGCCTATTAGCCAACACAAGGTACACAATCGAAACTAACTTAACTTTTATTTTTAAGGCAAATATTTTCTTTCATTCCCTCTCTCTAGGGTTGGCAAACCCTAGTCCGAACCCGCAAAACCAAATCAAATCGGTTTAAATTAATTCAAACCAAAACAAATCTAAAAGACCAAAACGAGCCAAAACCCATAAAACATAAAATTGTTTTCCCCCATATATATATATACACACACATGGTAAATCAAACCAAACCTGATAATAAATTGAAACCGATTCTTCATTTATTGTTTTGGATTCATGTATTCTTATATTGAAACTGATAAAACTAAATCAAAACCAAACCAAATCGATCGATTGACACTCTTACCTCACTTCATGATCTCTTTCCTCCTTGCACGATATGACTATTCTTCCCCTTATATATGAAATCGTTTCGTCGTTCTTCATTAATGAGAGAACTCTCTCTCTCTATTTTAAATAACCTTAATCAATATTCAAAGTTCAAACCGACGATAAATTATGCCCATTAGTATGTCTTTTCTATTGTTTGTTCTTCTTCTACTTTGGCTTATTTCCATTTGTTTATACTTAGACTAATACTCATTATGGACTTGATTCAATGTTAACCCATCAATTAAGTAGCTACACAATCATTTAAACTTGGGCTAGCAATCTAAAGTTAGACAACTACGAAAATGATCTTTCTCTTAAACACCTTTAGCCTCCAAATACATCTTTGGAGATTTTTTTTTTCTTATCTTTTTTTTTTTATAATTTTTAAATAAAAGTGGAATGGGATTTATTCCTAAACAAAGTAAGTTTGTCGAAGAATAAGTAAAAGAAGAATCTTGAGTTATAATAGTGACCCAGATGGTCATGAAGTGCCGCTAAACACCACTTTACATAGTGATGATTGGAAGTTCTTTTGTCCCAAAATTGGTCCACTCCGAATTCTGAGGATGGTTAACCAGTGGGATTTAGGAGTTGGAAAGATTGATAATGGCCGGACCAGCTTGGTCCAATCAAATTCACTTTGTATTTTTTTTTTTTCTTGGATGCAAGATCCACACTAGGGCAAATAGGGGACCCACAAGGGGCTAGACAAGGGATTTAAGAGGGGCCACTGAGCCACATTTATTATGAACTACTAACCTAATAACTTCTATATCAAGAAAAGTGGGGTGTAGGAGGGTCCAACCTAGCATCCGACTAGCCCAACTACCTAGCTGTCTGCCCCTAAGCTAGAAGTTCACCCTTGGTAGTAATTCATGACTTTTTACTAGCTTGGGCAAAAGAATGAAATCAGATCATTATATATATGGTCCTAGGCCTTGCTTGGGTCTCACTTAGGCATCGTTTGACAACGTTCCATTTCTGTGTTTTCTTGTTCCCAGAAACAGAGAAACAATTTAAAAAGCTTTGATAAAGTTGTTTTGCTTCACCCGTTTCTAGAAACATAAATCAAAATTTATGCCTATTTACAATTCTAGAAACGACTTTGACAAAACAAGGCCAACTTGTTTCGTCGTTTCTAGAAACGAATTTGAGTGAAGAAAAAGGCTGTTGTGCTTGATAAATCTTTCAACTATTTAAACCTAAAAAGAGGCAACCGAACCCTCTCTCCCTTTTGGGCATTTGAAGATACTATTGGGGTTTTTAGTGGCATTATGTCTGCAAAAAACGTTTCGAGAAATAGGCTTATCAAATACTTAAAAATCCGTTTTTGTTTCTGAAAATGAGAAAAGCCATTTCTATTGTTTCTAGACACAGAAACAGTAGAAACATTATCAAACGGTGCCTTAGTTGTTTGGTTTGTGGGACCTGATTATTATGTGCTAGGGTTTTCTTTGGTAAGGCCACATAATTGCCACTATATCATTTAGCAGTGGTTTTCTTTTCTGTCGGAAATCCTCCGCTAATTGTGTTGCAAATATAGAATTCTGGCGGTATTAGCTACCATGTGTGAGCATTTCACTGCCTCACTGCCTCACTGCAGATGATTTTGACACGTTAAAATCTATTACTAAGGGTTTATCAACCGCCACTGAAGGTAAATTAATCAACAACAGTAAATAAACTACCGTTAAATATATTTATCTAAATGAAAAACCCTCCCTAGTTCTGTGTCTCCTGACTCCCACTGCGACCCCTCATCGACTCCCTTGCCTTGCCCCACCCAGCTCTCGACCCCACCACCTCCCCATTGCGCTTGAGCCCTTGCCCCCACCCTACTGCCACCTCAAACCCCCCCCCCCCCCACCCTCACTCTTACGCCTCCGCCTCTACCATCACCACCCACTACCCACTACCCACCACCCACCACCCACCACCCTTCACTTCTAAATTGGTTTTACTCATAATATGTGTTGCAAAATATTTTGGAACACTAGTGCTTGTAATTGCTCTAATCTTCCATAAATGGCAGTACTTAGTATTTTGATTCGTTGGAGAAAGTTTTCCTTCACCACACAAGAAGGGAAATTAAGTTCAACCATCTTTGCTTCCTATTTATGAACGGTCAAAACTACCCCCTAGTGTTGTGTGATACCCTAATTGAACCCATTCCCCTTGACCATTGGTGTGGGAAAACTCGGTTCTTGATCATTTACACTTAAAAATAAGGGTGATAAATACTGTTACTAAATTTTTTTTTGAAATTATGGTCAAGTAGATATTAATTTGGACAAGAAGCTAGAAGATCCTAGCTTTTAAGGGATATAGTTTTTAAGGGATATATATATATATATATATATATAGTCAACTACACAAAGTTCCAATCGACTGAATAATCTCTTAAGATTGTTTCAAGTCATACCAAATCTCATATTAGTTTTCCTATATCGAATAAATCCTTAATCCATCTTTGTCACAATCATGTGTTTGTCGGTTTATGAGATTGTAATCTTTGATTCAACAACTAGAAGCATCCCATTAACACTTTCCTACATCAGTATGACGAATAATTATCGACATAAATTACTATTAAGAGAGATGATTTCATATGTAACTATTGAAAGATAGTGATTGATTCATGGGTCTTTCAAGGATAGAGTTTAAACACTCCCATAGAAGATAATTAATTAAGATCTCCCTAATCTTAATTATCACCCATGTGCTTACACCTAGTGTCTAGAGATCACAAGCAAGAAAGCTACCTTAAGGTGTATTATAGTAGGATTTAGATTTTTCATTCATCGACGAGGCCCGGATATCCGGGATGCAATCACAAAATCAAAAAAATTAAATCTGTAATTAAGAAAGAAAATTTGTTTTATCTTTGTACTTAGTGATCACATCTCCCCATTTTAAGTATGTGATTTGATTGGAAAGCACTACTTTTAAACAAAAGCCAAGTAATAGGTAATCCAACACTAATGTCCTGGCTTGCCAAAATTAGTAGTTTTTTAAGGTATAGTTTGGCTGGATCCACAGTATCACATGCACACGTGCATCTACATCATCCACTCCTTTAATTAAAACATTGTTTAAACCATATTTAAGATTAGACTAATTGGAAGCATTGATAAGATTAAAGACTTGAAGGTGAGAGTTGTGTTTGTGTATTGGTTGATGAACAAGCCTTGTTAGAAGAGTTGGATAGAAGGAGAGGTATAGGAAGAGGGGGACCAGTTGAACTGTAAATGACATAATCTGATCAGTCTTTATCTTTAGGGATGCTTTTGATAGTGAAAGGTTTGTACTAAACCCACCTCAACCTCTCAAGCTTTTCAAGATCCTTAGTTGTATACAAGAGGGGCCTAGCTAGCTATAGGAGTGACCCACCAAGGTCTAAACAATGGCATTAACCTTCTTGGCATCAAGAATTGCTAGCTTGTATCCAAAACCCTTTACCATATACATGAGAAAAATACACTCATGTGTACATGTATATACACCTAGTACTCAATGCTAATCTCTATATAGTGAGTTAGAGCTTCAAGGCAAAGAGGGGCATCGACGCGTGTCTGTGTTTGAAACAAGGATCAAAATTTGATCTTGTTCAAAGAGAAATGGTTGATAGCCCTGATTCAGAAGGTAACAGATACATGGTTGGTGGTGGTAGTGGTGGTGGTGGTGCCTCTGCAAGCAACACCTCAGGTGATGATGGTTGCATTAAGGAGCAAGATCGCCTTCTTCCAATAGCTAATGTTGGCAGGATAATGAAGCAAATCCTTCCACCTAATGCGAAGATCTCAAAAGAAGCTAAAGAAACCATGCAAGAATGTGTCTCTGAGTTCATAAGTTTTGTTACTGGTGAAGCATCTGACAAGTGTCACAAGGAGAAGCGGAAGACCGTTAATGGAGACGACATTTGTTGGGCTCTTGGAACACTAGGGTTTGATGATTATGCTGAACCCTTAAAAAGGTATTTGCATAGATTTAGGGAATTAGAAGGTGAGAAAGCTAATCAGAACAAGGCTGGTAATATAGAAGACAAAGATGCACCAAACATCTTAATGAGTGACCAATCTAGGAAACAACCTATGGGTTCTTCACCTCTTAAGTTCAATGTGTTTGACAAGAGTAATGGCTCTATGTCTAGGCCATTTTAAGATTTTGGAAAGAAATGAAGATGATCATGATCATAATCTAGGTTTTTTTTCTTCATAAGAGTGTTATTATCTATATAAGATTATAGATGTCTGTTTTGATTATTGATTTACTAGTGATGAGCTTACAGATTAGGTCTGATTACTTTCAGAACTAGTCTTTGTACTTTCTTCTTCCTTAATCAAATCATGTTTCAGAATTGAGGGAGTTCTGTAACAAGGATAAACCAGCTGCGCGCAGTTGTATCTTCTCTGATATCGGCGGATTAAGAGTGAAAAGGGTTTTAATTTTGTTATTTGACCTAGTTTATGATTTATACGCAGTATTCTGCAAGCTTCCCTAGTTGTTTTAACTCGAATTCGATGTTGATTTAAGTTTAAACCTCAAGCATAGTTCAGATGTAGATGGCAAAAATGAAAGTTCAGTACCTGAACAATTCACACTATGTTTTACCCACAGAGGTAAAGAAAATCTGCGCGTAAGATACCAGAGAAAACTTGGACAAGATCGCGAAATTGGAAACCTTTGAGACATTTTCAGTTTAGATCTAATATGAATAGTGGTGTACTAGATGATTAGGGTTTTATTCAATCCTATTATTGATTAGGGTTTTACTCAAACCCCTCTTTCTTCCTTCCCTTTTCTTTTATCTCTTCTCATTCTTTCTTTTGAGTCTATATAAGCATTGAAAGGAGAGGTGTAAGTACTAGAAACATAAACTAGAAGTTCTGGTTGTGTGAAACCACGTCATGTATCACCCATCCCCATCTATCTCTCCTTTCCTTTCATCCTCTTCCTTTGTCTTTCTAGGGCTAATCAAAGGGGAGGTTATGGATCACTCGCACCAATGACCAAACATGCTCATTTGTGCATCTATCCTCCTAAGTAGAAGATTAGCCATAGTTGACCAAAGTTACATCTGGGTTTCTAGGGTTAGGGTTTTTTTCCTTAACCCTAGAATCTGGGACCACTATTTTAGGGGCTCAACACTGCATGATTTGCAGTATTAAATCTCCCCCAATCTCGGGCTTTGTTAACATTTTACTATATTCAAATGGATTGAGTAACCTTCCCACTGGTGAGGATGAGTGGAATGTTGAGCTTATTGGAAGTTCTGTAAAGGAAGATAGAAAATTTATGCAGAAAGAATTAGGGATTCTACAATTCTGAGTTTCTGTTCAAGGTGAGGGGGAGGGGACCATCTCAGGAGCACATTGATCTTTCTTGGTTTGTGTTGCTATTTGTGGCCTCCACATTAAAGTTCTTTGTCTCTTTCGATCCAAACTAGTTTTTGATCAATCAAGATGTTTCTTTAAGGGATCCCTATTTTTAATTTAATAACACCATTTAGAGAGTCAGAAGCTATGGTGAAATTAGTGATATATACTAGATTTAATTGTCTATAAAGGAAAAGAAAGTGATGGAAATGACAGTAACCAATGCCCTTAATCTACTGGATTGTAACAAACAAAGAAAGAATACCTAGAAATTACAAGAGTTTAGTACCTGCAACTCTTCTTATTAGAAGGAGCTTCTCTTTTCTCTTAATTATAATGTGAGCAAAGGTCCAATAAGGTTGTTGCAGTAGAACTATCTTCATCTGAAGTCCACTTCCAGGGTCTCTAGCAACATATGAGATGCTGCTATATTGAAACCTATTACCCTCTTCTTGTTTCTATATCTATTTATAATCAGAAATCCGGACAGCACGGCGTATGCTGCACCTGTTTACCATGATAGAATGCATGTGGCTAAGGAGTTGTACATGTGATCTAACAGCTTGATGCTTTGCAATATTTTAAAATGTACCCTACATACCGAAAGGCAACGTGCCGCGCATTTTCTTTCAAATTCTTAATGGTAAACGGAAATTTGTTAGCATGTACCAAAAAATTTATGTGCCATGAGTAAATAAACTAAATTTTTCCTATTGACAATTCACACTGTCTATATCACAAAATGAATAAACGCAAACACATTAATGTGAGAACTTCATAATGCATCGAATTTATGCTTATGTGATGAAAGCACCTTATATTTCTAGGCATTCAACAATTAAGTTCCAAGTCTAAGTTACTTTCATATCTCTTTTCCACATCTTTAGATAGAAGTTGCCTTCTAGTAAAACCACATTGATACATAGACAGGTTGAAGATCTTAGATGAGTGAGTATCTTCACCTAGAAAACCATTTTTTTCACTCAAATTTCCTCAGGATTATTAACTTCCCACAGGTTATGTCAAATGGGTTCTTAATATGTCCCTAATTCTATGAGTTAACTATATATTATGCAGTTCACAAACAGTGCAGTAGATTGAAAGATTGGTTTCACAATTAATTAGTATCAATTTCAAAATTTGCTCTTCAAATTTTTTTTACTGTAGAAATTTGTGAGGACTAACATGGACTTCAGATTTTTTTTCTAGGGATATTTTCTCAGATTAGATTCCATCCTCAGTCAGCTGAGTAAAGTTATAGGTCAGAATGAATATCTATATATAGTCATTGAGACTATTTCCAAAAGCAATAAATTTGTTCTTCTGTCAACTTAAGAATAAAAATCAGGGTCCTGCTCTAATTTCACAATAGGCTTTCTACAAGTTCCATGATAAAGAAGCCAACAAGTTCACAACAGAAAGTCCAAAGATCTCCCTATAGAATATATAGAAACACAACCCAAAAAACGATGTAAAAAATAATGGAAAAACAAGAATAAGCAACACACAGATTTACGAGGTTCGCAAGATTGCCTACGTCCTCGGTGAGATGAGATCTTGCTTCATTGTCAATGAAAAATAGGGTTACATCCATCATCCTCACACTGCTCAACATTTCTTATGGAGAAAGTAAACCTCGCTACAAATATATAGTGAAAAACCTTAATATCAGTAAGTACAAAATTTCTCTCAGTAAATGAGTCATCGTACACCAACAGAGTACTCCCTGGATTAAATTGTGACAGAATACAAGACATCTTACATGACACAATAGTCCTTGTTAGAACTGTAATGCAAGCATCGTTAATTTACTAGTCTAATATTTTCTTCATTCCCAACACCATAATAAAAAAGATTCAATCCCTTGTGTTTGTTTTGTAATGGAAAGGCATTGATAATAAGAAGTTTTTTCATTCCTCTAGCCAGGAAAGAGTGTGTGTACTTTTTGATGAATAAGGAGGTCATTTAAGAAGAGTGAAAGATATTAATGAGGCTTCAATCATTAAGGTTATTTGGAGAACTGTTCTTAAGGATAATATTATGTGGGTTGATTGGATTTATTCTAGATATTTGAAAGTGGACTTTATTTGGACAGTAAAGAAACTATCTGATTGCTCTTATATTTGGACTAAAATTCTTAAGGCTTCATTTGGTTGCAAAGGGAATTAAAGGGAAGGGAAGTGAATTTTTTATACTTATAAAAAGAAATATTTGTAATTATTATCCGTTATGACCCTAGTTATCAATTCGGCCGAATAATTCGCAAATTATTCGGCCGAACCAAATTTTTCCGAATTAAATAAAAAATTTGGACCGAATCCAAATTAAAAATAAAATTCGGTAAAAAACGTGCTTTTTACTAATTTGAATTTAAAACATGAATAATTCAGGCCGAACCGAATTATTCGGTACACTTAAACAGTATTTAAAAAAAAAAAAAAAAAAAAAAAAAAAAAAGTCATATATGAAACCCACGGTACCCACCACTGAAATAGTTTTTTTTCATCTTCTTCTCCCACAAATTTCCGCCTCCTTCTTCCCATCTTTTTTCTCCACCTAATTCTTCTGTAACAATCGTACGAATATACTCTTTGTTTCATTTCTTCTCATAACTTCATCAGTTCATCCTAAGATAGGGGAGATATCAAGCCTTGATGGATAATTTGAGGTTCCAAGGGACCAGGACAGATTCATATTGCTGTATCAATCAACCTTCTTTTATATTGTTGCTTTAATTTTGAAAAATTAGTGCGTCTTAGTGCAATATGGGTCTTGTGAACCCAAGCAAAATGATAGTAAAATTTTTTTGTGGTCAATTTATTTATTTGTTTTATTGTAGTTGTAATCTTGCTTTCACTCTTTTGGGCCTAATCTATTTCATGAGTAGAAATTGGATTACAATAACCATTGCTTCCATCGCTCAATGATAATTTTTTTTATAGTTTTTTATTTTATTGTATAAAGTAATTTGCTCTTTCTAAGTATACAAATCAAGTTAATAACTTGATAAATAAAAAATATACAATAAAATATAAAAATAATATCCGAATTTTTTGCCCGACTTTTATTTTTTTAATCGAATAATTCTCGAATCCGAATCCGATTTTTATTTTGTCCGCTTTTTTGACCGAATCCTTAAATTAATCAATCGAATTATTCTGAATAATTCCCTACCCGAATAATTCCCGAATCCGAATTTGCTAACTATGGTTATGACTATATCATTAACTTCAAATCATTCCATATTTGGTTATTAAATTTCATTTTACTTTGCATCCAAAACCCTTTGCTATATATATCT
Source organism: Macadamia integrifolia (assembly GCF_013358625.1). Taxonomy (NCBI): domain Eukaryota; kingdom Viridiplantae; phylum Streptophyta; class Magnoliopsida; order Proteales; family Proteaceae; genus Macadamia; species Macadamia integrifolia. The sequence continues at coordinate 27,867,160 of NC_056566.1, read as the reverse complement.
ATAGATATTTATATATAAAAAAAAAAAAACATCATTATGGTTAAGAAATGTAATAATTTATGGGTGAATGGTAGCAACCTTAAGCGTTGCCAACTTCTGAACACCGCAATTAATCTCAACCTTTAATCTACTTCTAAACTAATCTTAACCTTCCTTTTTTAGACTGCATTAACCGATTACTTGCTCAACCCGTCCGCAACTGTCTCCACCTCTTCTAATATCGACCCACCTCCTCTGAAGTCTCTCTCTCCCTCTCCCTCTGTAAGTTGGACCATGTTGCCGCCCTTTCTTAGCTGCTTAGACATCAATTGTCTCTCGACGTTGGGTTGGATGAACCCATAAAGGATAACAAAGAACTCCTTGTGGGTTTGCCGCAATTCATCACCTTTGTTACCGCAGGGGTGGGTTTGTGGGGAGTAGTAGCGGCAAGGGATCTACCGTTCCTAACCGAAGCGAGTTGTAGGAGCAAGTATGAGGGAGCAAAAGGGGGGGGGGGGTGGAGGTTGAGGGAAGGAACAGAGGGGGATGGGGCTGCCAAATTTACTTCAGTTTCTTAAACATTTTCAGTTTTAACTGTGTGGGTTAACTGCGAAGGCAACGTTGTGATCCCCAGAGGAGGATCTGCAGAAAGACGAAGAAGGAAAGAGGAACATTGCCACAAGGATGAGAAGGCTCGGTTTAAGATTCCCTAACAAGGACGATGACAAAGAAGGTTCTCTGCAATTCCACCTTCAATGGTCTCGGGCCATGGCTGAGGCAGTGACTGAGACAATAGAGAAGGTACAACCCAGTGGTAGGTTGTAGTGACAGCTCCGAGTGCTGGGTATCTAGCAAAATACCTGTTGTGGGAGAGGAAAAGGGAAGGCTTATCAGATTTTTTTTTTTTTTTTTTTTTTTTCCGGGAGGCTAATGTTGCAAACCCGAGCTTGCATCATATGGAGCAGCTCTGAGGACAACAAGAACTCGTTAAGAATCAACAACTTCGTCGGCATTCTGGATGCATTATGGCTGCTTCTTCGTTTCTGCAAAAGAAAGAACAGGGTTGCGGGGCGGCGGAGATGGTGGGCGGTGGCCAGAAGAAGAAGAGGACGTTGACGGCTTGGAAAACTCGGTAGCAGGTTGAATGATTTTACATCTTCAATGGTAGAGATTTAATATTATCAAATCAACGATTGAGATTAAAATGTGGTGTTTACAAGTCTCGAACGCTTAAGCACTGTTACTTTTAGCCAATAATTTATACAATCACATGGGATCATAGAAAGTAATATTATAAAAGTTTCTTTTTTAAGTATGAGAATTTCACTTCCCTTTCCCTTAAATATTCCTTGCAACCAAACACATCCTAAGAGAAGTGGTTCTCCATCTGGGAGCCTGAACTATGCCAATGCTCCCATGATAATTACGATGAATACTAATGCCAACTAAGCCTCTAGAAGAAGTTTAGACTATTGCATGCTTTCTCATGAGGGCACAAATCGACAAAATCACCAACAAAGTTTCTCTAAATTAAAACATATTTTATGCAACTTTTATATGCATTTTCCATCTTCAGAGTCGTTCTGAGTCCGTAGATGTAAACAGCGTTCAAATCGGAGTTAAAACGAGAAGGTTATACCCTAGGGAAAAATGTACTAGTAAATAGGGGTAGATATGTCATTTTAATCGATTTCGTGACATGCGGCCCGTAACTATACTGCACCGTGACGTATCATGATATAACGACTCAAATATTGACCGTCCGAGTGGATTTACAATCGTCAGATTGTTACATCTCCGTCAACGAATGCTGTCAGACATTTATTAGCTAATTAAATAGAATCTTAAAGTTCCAATCTGTACACCGTCATACACCATAGTTGAATGATTTTGTGTGGCGTTGTTATATCGAAGTTCAAGTCTCGAACCCATTTATGAGAATATTTAATGTAATACGAAAGGAGGGACATTATGAGCTAATTAAATAGAATCTTAAAGTGGCACTCAATAAGCTGTCATACACCATAGATAAACGATTCTGTATATCGTTGCTATATCGAAGTTCATGGGCCAAGCTAGCAGAAACCCTCGCATAAGAAATCTTTAACGTCATACAGAAGTGGGGACATTATAAGTTAATTAAATAGAATCTTAAAGTGGTAGTCAGTACACCGTCATACACCATAGATAAACAATTCTGTGTAGCGTTGTTATATCGAAGCTCAAGCGCGAGCTAACAGAAATTCTCGCATGAGAATATTTAACATCACACGAAAGTAGGGACACTATCAGCTAATTAAATAGAATCTTAATGTGGCAGTCTGTACATCATCATACACCGAGATTTACGATTCTGTATAGCGTTGTTATATCGAAATTTATGCGCCACGCCAACAAAATCCTCGCGTAATAATATTTAACGTCAAATGAACCCGTGACGATGCGGTTATTAATATCTTCCACGGATTTAGAATCTTTTGTCGTGGCTGGTGATCAGCCGCACATCTGATGATACGATATATATGGAAGTATAGAATTCCTGAAAGGGTATCTTTGTGATAACTCACTCGTTTTAGCGAATTTTTGAGTGCGATTTGCGACCCGATAGTCGTGACAAGGACAACCTGAACTCTTCTTAAATATAAGCAGAATAATAATGGAAAAGAGCTCCTTCAACTTGCGCCAAACTTCTCAGACTCTTCCATTTCCATTTTCCTCCATTTCTGCGCAACTTTACAGAAATCAGTGTAACTTCTTCATTCTGTAACAAAATCACAAGATTTCAGTTGGGTATGAAAGAAGACTCTTAAGAAACTACGTTTCTCTTATAGATTGGTTCGCCTAAATCCTTCAATAAGCCTTCCAAAATTAGCTGCAAACGAGCTGCCACTGCTTGATCCTATGAAATCACAGTTTTTATTGTATATGGCCTTCACCTGCTACTACTTTGGCCTTCTTCCTAACAGTGTGAGGAAGAGCAGAGGGAGAGATCAGGGAAGGGGGAGTGTTGAGGTTTGCTGGGCGGGGATGGTGGCTGGAGTTGGAGGTTCCTGGAGGTAACTCTTATCTCTCTTTCTTCCTCTGCTGTTTCGTTATGGATTTGGATCTGTAGGTGCTCATTGTAAGAACTCGAAGGACCGTATGTAGACCCTTGCAATGTGAAGCTGGCCATGGCAGAATAAAGAAACTGGCGTTTTGGGGGCGGGGGGAGGGTGTACACCCAATTTAATCTCAGAGGTAGGGATTTGGGTGGGTGCTTGTTCTTGGTGGGTCTCCTCTTAGCTTCTTGGACTTTAACTGAGATCAATCTATAGGGTTCCCTTGGGGCATGTCTCATGGGAATTCCTTGTTTCCTTTTGGTGGCCAACACTTTTGGTCTAAGGATCCTCCAATCCATTGTTGGGTCTGTCCTTTATGGAATTAGAGGGCTTCCTTTTCAGTATATGTACAGTTTTTTCCTTTCCTTTGCAATGAAGTTGACATTACCTATAAAAAAAAAATTCTGTAAATTCTGGCTAGACAGAATTTTGGGATATGAATAGAATATTTTCTTTTATTTTTATTAGAAAAAGAGAACAAATAGTCTAAATCTAAGTTATCAGTTCAGCTATACCAAAGAGTGGATACAAAGTATAAGATGCTAATGTGAGATGTGAAGGTGTTGTGTTCACCTATTTGATAAGACACTGTTCCATGTACAGATTGATCCAGTGTTGCCATATAATTCACCTCTGTTCCAAATTGCTTCTTCCTTCTTGCTCAACTTAAATTAAGATTCTCCAAACAGAGGAAAACTGTTATTTCAGTTGGCCTTAGCTTCTTCTGTTGAGACCATATTGGTAGACTCCCTCCCTACTTGTAATTCTTCATTGCACTCATACATCATTCCTACTTACGGTAGACGCTTAGAAGGGATATGAGACACCTTGTAACTTTGTTTCAAATTTCTCCTCAAGAATTTATAAGCAGAATTTATCAATACCCTCTTCCCGAAATTAGCGCTTTTTGTGCTACCATTTCTAGCTCTTTCTCTACCTCGTCACCTTTCTTCTCTTCAACAACAGTCCTCTCACTCTCATCATCAATCCAAATATCCTCAGTAATGTAGTCCTTCCATCCTGTTCTTTTGTTTGTTCGTTTATATCGTATATTCCAGAGAAGAAACTTAAAACAATTCGATATTTTGGAACATAATTTAATTTTAGTTTAGCTACTAATTCTGATCTCTAATTTTTTGCTAAGAGTTTTGATTTTGGTGAATGGAACAACTACGGGTCAATTTGCTAGTAAAGTTGAGACTTGAGATTAAATTCGTGATTGTGGTTGCACCATGATTCCATGGTTTGGCTTGGAGACTATAAATTGTCTTGCTTTGCTTTTCTGGAATGCTTTCTCATTCTTCTGGAGTTGTTCACAGGCAGGTAAGTTCTGCTTTGAAAAGCCGATTTCATACACTTTGGCATAAAGTTTGATCTTTGAATTGGATGATTAATGAAGGAAAACTACATGATAAATGCTGTAACCCCAGGGATATAGCTTGATGCATTTCTACTGGTTTAAAATAAAAGGGAAAAATATCTCATCCTGAATTATATCAGCATGGCTTGTGTATGTTTCCATGTGGAAGGGTGGTGATTTGAAAAATCTGATGGTTGGATGTTTAAGAAATGATGTGGTTGGTTCATATGCATGGTTTTGGTTTTGATATCGGGCAATCCGTATCGGGCATTGGCTTGAACTTTAGATTTTTTTGTGGAAAACTACTTTATGATCCAGTCTTTGCTCTTTCACAACTGTGAAGTGTCCAACATCGGCAAACAATGCTTCAGTTCCTGCATAAAATCTTCAGTACTGTCACAGAGTTGGAAAGTAAGAATTTGAATTGATGACAAAGGGATTACAGCTAACAATCAAGCGAAGTTATAATTAGAAAACCGACCTGTTATATCTAGTACGATACCACTAAGTGAAATCCACCAGTCCTTGTTTCTTCTGAAGCAACCTATGATGTATTTAGGGTTAATGGCCTTTACTTCAGTAAGGTCATGCTTGATGAAGTTGTAGAGACCAATGCCACGGATGAAGGTGAACCAAACACAAATAATTGGAGAGTTCCAAATCCTTGAACAATGAACAAACCTATCAATATGACCATTGATATCCAAACAATTGCATGTGCATATCAGGAAAAGAGTCAAACAGATTAAGATGCCTACTCAAAATAAAGAACAGAGAAAATATGAAAGTAGAGTGATAATAGGAGCAACATTAGAGATTTTATTGCTTCCCCAAGTGCAAAGTTAGTTTTGGTTTCTTTTATTACATTGGTCTCTTTCTAAACTCACATTTGTTTCTTTCTGTTTCTTGTACCCCATTCCAACTCTGCCACTTGGCATGTTCACATTGGTGCTTATAAGGAAATTTTGTGACTTTGGGCTGACTAGTCAGCAAAACTAAGTATATATAACCAATCTATGCATTATGCAGGTAAATGTGGAAGGTTGAGGCCCCACTAGAGGTTCTAGTCCATGATCCTTCTAGTAAAACAAGTGGACAGTTGTATTTATCAGCCATAGGGCATAGACTTCTTTGCTTGGTGATGGTTGAGTGATGCTAAGGAAGGGGTACTTTCACTTATATTCTTGTGAAATCCCAAATACTAATTTTGAAAAGGGTCTGATAATGTAAATTGAGTTGCTCTATATCAATCTCATATGTCTCATCTGTTCCAGAAAGGAAGAAAAGAAAGATAAATGGATTATAGATATTTTACCTTCGGTCATAGAACTGGTGGCTTGCTTGATACCTCTCACTGCTGATAAGACTGCCATGCCATGCCATGGCCAAAGTTGGAAGTGAAATCAAAGTTAGAACAGATAGCTGCCCAATCCACTACCTGCTACCACCTTTATCCTCTGTTAGGAAGTACCGAACATGGTTGCGAAAAGTAGAAAGTACTTGGTGGAGTTTCTCTTCTCAAGCGGGGACTTGAGCTTTGATGCTCGTTGGAAGGGGCCATCAATGGGCAACTCCAGCTGGAAGTTTGAAGCATCCTTATCCTTTGCCTGTTGACTTGGTATCAGCCCCACATAGACAGGTTGAAGATCCTAACTAGATGAGTATCTTAACCTAGAACACCTTATTTTCACTCCAATTTCCTCAGGATTATTAACTTCCCACGAGTTTTGTCAAATGGGTGCTTAATATGTCCCTAGTGCTATGAGTGAACTATGTATTATGCAGTTCACAAACAGTGCAACAGATCAAAAGATTGGTTTCACAATTAATTAGTATCAACTTCAAATTTCTCTCTTCAAAATTTTCTTAACTGTAAAAATTTGTAAGGCTTGGCATGAACTTCAGATTTTTATAGGGAAATTTGCTCAGATTAGATTCCATCCTCAATTGAGCTGAGGAAAGTTATAGGTCAAAATGAATATCTGTACTCATTTATTTCCAAAAGCAATTAATTTGTTCTTCTTTTAACTTAGGAATAAAAATTAGGATTCTTCTCTAGTCTCACAATAGGCTTGCCTGCATGGCCCCTAATAAATAAAGAAGCCAAGAAGTTCACAACTGAAAGCCCATAGATCTGCCTGTTGACAAGTCCTTGTTAGAGCTGTGCAAGCATCATTCATTTACTGGTCTGGTATTTTCTTCATTCTCTGCTCTTTAATTAACAAAAAAAGATTGAATACCTTATATTTGCTTTTCTATGGAAAGGTATTGATGACACAAGTTTTTCATCCATTCCATTAGTTGGGAAAGAGTGTGTTTACCTTTTGATGAATAAGGAGGTCTAAATATAAGAAGAGCAAAAGATATTAATGAGGTTACCATCATGAAGCTTATTTTGAGAATTGCTTCTAAGGATGATATTCTGTGGGTTGATAGGGTTTATTCTAAATATTTGAAAGTGGACTTTATTTGGACTGTTAAGAAATCATTTGATTGCTCTTATATTTGTAATCAAATTCTTAAGAGAAGTGGTTCTCTGTCTAGGAGCTTGATATACACCAACTCTCCCATGGAATTATTATTAATACTACAGCCAACGACGCCTTCGGAAGGAGTTTAGACTATTGCATGCTTTTCCAATCGAGAAAACCACTAACAAAGTTCTCTGGATTAAAACATATTTTATGCAACTTTTATGTGAGTTTTCTATCTTGAAGGATGTTCTTCTCGTCGTTCTGAATCCGTACCTGCAAACCGTGTCTAAATCGGAGTTAAAACTTATGCCCTTTGGAACAATGCAATACTAAATAGGGGTAAATCTGTCATTCTGATGTAGTCCTGACATGCGGCACATAACCTGCGGTCGCGTGGTGTTTCGTGATATCACGAATTCTAAATACTGACCGTCCGATTGGCTGTCGAAAATACGAGTGGATGTACAATCGTCGGATTGTCACATCTCCGTTAACGAATAGTGGTGACATTATGTGCTAATTAAATAGAATCTTAATGTGGCAATCGGTACACTGTCATACACTATAGTTAAATGATTTTGTGTAGCGTTGTTATATCCAAGTTCAAGCGCCAACAAACAGAAACTCGCGCATGAGAATCTTTACCGTCATATGAATGTAGGGACATTATGAGCTAATTAAATAATAAAGGGAAAATTACTTGATTACCCACTTATGGGTTTCCCTTTACAAAATTACCCACCAAAAGTTTCAGTTAACAAAAATACCTAAAATTAGGTTTTCCTCTATAAAATTACCCACTTAAAGTTTAAGTTAACAAAAATACTCAAAATTGAGTTTTGGTTTACAAAACTACTCACACAAAGTTTCAGTAATAAAAAAATACATGATCATATGTGAAAGATGAAGACTCACTATTTTGGGTAATTTTGTAAACCCAAACTTAATTTTGGGTATTTTTGTTAACTGAAACTTTGGGTGGGTAGTTTTGTAAATCCAAACTCAATTTTGAGTATTTTTGTTAACCAAAACTTTTTGTGGGTAATTTTGTAAAGGGAAATCCAAAAGTGGGTAATCGTGTAATTTTTCCTTAAATAAATCTTAAATTGACAGTCAGTACATAGTCATACACCATAGTCTAACGAGTCTCTGTAGCTTTGTTATATCAAAATTCATGCGGCGAGCAAACATGAACCGTCGCTTGAGAATCTTTAAGGACAAATAAAAAGTTAGGACATTATGACCTAATTAAATAGAATCTTAAAGTGACAGTCGGTACACCGTCATACACCATATACGAATAATTCTGTGTTGCGTTATTATATTGAAGTCCATACACCGTGCTAACAGAAACTCACGCATCAGAATCTTTGACTCATACGGATTAGTTCCGACGCGAGCAATGTTATCATCCACTTAAATAGAATCTTAATATGGCAGTCGGTAGACCATTATGCACCATATATGAACGATTCTGTGTAGCGTTATTATATTGAAGTTCATGTTCCAAATCAACACAAACCAACACATGAGAATCTGTAATGTCATATGAATACGTGTCGACGCGTGTAATATTAGTGTCCACTTAAATAGACTCTTAAAGTGCCATTCGGTACACCATCATACGCCATATACGAACGATTCTTTGTAACGTTGTTATATCGAAGTCCACGGGCCTAGCTAACAGGAACACGCGCATCAGAATCTTTGACGTCAATACGAAGTCTCTACGACGCGAGTAATATTATCATCCACTTAAGTAGAATCATAATGTGGTAGTCAGTATACCGTCATGCACCATATATAGATGATTTTGTGTGGTGTTACTGTATTGGAGTTCATGTCCCAAATCAACAAAAACCACCAGATAAGAATCTGTAACATAATATGAACCTGTGCCGACGCGTGTAATATTAATCTCCAATTAAATAGAATCCTAAATTGGCATGCACCGTCATACAAAAATATTCTGTGTGGCGTCGCTATATTTAAGTTCATGCACAAAACCAAAAAAAACCTCCGATAAGAATCTTTAACATCAGACAAAATCAGAACGACGCGTGTATTATTTTTGTCTACGGATTTAGAATCCGTTGCCCTGGCTGCTTATCAGCCGCTCTTATGATGATATTGGGCATGCATAATTGCTGAAACCAGTACACCCAGCTTACCAGAATTCCCGAAAGGGTATCTTTGCGATAACTCACTCGTTTTAGCGAATTTTCGAGTGTGGTTTGCGGCCCCATACTCGTGACAAGCAGGACCTTAACCCTTCCTTTGCCACTGCCACTGCCACTGCCGCTGCGTAACCCTATGCCGTTAGGGGAAAGGGGACGGTGGCTGGAGTTGCATGTTCCTGGAGGTAACTCTAATCTCTCTATCTTCCTCTGCAGTTTCGTTATGGGTTTGGAGCTGTAGGTGCTTATCAGAAGATCTCGAAGGAGAGTATGTAGACCCTTTCAATGAGCAGTTGGCCAAGGCAGAATAGAGAAACTGGCATTGGTGGGGTGTACACCAATTTGATCTCAGAGGTAAGGGTTCTAGTGGGTTTTTATTCTTTGTGGATCTCTTGTTTGGTTTTGTTGACCTACAGTTTTGGTCTAGGGGACCTCCAACCCATTGTTGGGTCCGTCCTTCAAAGGATCAGAGGGCTTCCTTTTCAGTGTATGTATAGTTTTTCCTTTCCTTTGCAATGAAGTTGATATTACCTGTAATGAAAAAATTCTTTAAGTTCTGGCTCTACAGTAATTTGGGATATGAATAGAATATTTTCTTTTATTTTTATTAGAAAAAGAGAACAAATAGTCTAAATCTAAGCATATGAGTTCATCTATAATGAAGAGAGGATACAAAGTATAAGATGCTAATGTGAGATATGGAGGTGCTGTGTTCACCTATTTGATAAGACATTATTCCATGTACAAATTGATCCAGTGTTGCCACATAATTCACATCTGTTCCAAATTACTTCTTCCTCCCTGCTCAACTTGAATTGAGTTTCTCCAAAGGGAAAAGAGGAAAACTGTTATTTCAGTTGCCATAGCTTCTTCTATTGAGACTAGATTGGTAGACTGTGACTCCCTACTTATAATTCTTCATTGGTCTAGAGCTCATACATCATTCCTACTTTCAGGAGACGTTTAGAAGGGATATCAGACACCTTGTAACTTTGTCTCAAATTTCTCCTCAAGAAGTTATAAGCATAATTTATCAATACCCTCTTCCCGAAATTAGCACCTTTTCCTGCTACCACTTCGCTCTCACTCACAAAATGGACGATGCCCGATTGACAACCCCTGTCTACCATCTTTAGCTCTTTCTCTACCTCTTCACGTTGCTTCTCTTCAACAACAGTCCTTTCGCTCTCATCATTTAGCCACATATCCTCAGTAATATACTCCTTTAACCTGATCACCAACATTCTTTCGAAGGGTTCTTTGTCATTACGTGCATCGGTGTATCCATACCTCACAACACAACGGAAGACATTAAGTTCATGTGGTTCAACTCGCTTGAATAGAAACCGCTCGTCCACGGGAACCTTGCTTATGTGAAGTGATTTGATAGTGACGAAGACAAGGACTGACTGTATTGCTGGCACATTTTCTATGTAGCGCTCGAAGATGGGTGGGATGCCATGGACTAACTCAGAGTAGAAGATGGCGAGTCCAGGGATTCGACATAAGTTGGTGTTTGCAGCAATATCTCTAAGCTTCTCAGGAGAAACCTTGTGGCCTACCTCATAGCGATATTTCTTGCGGTATACATAATTCCAAACGTACATTATTGCCATCAGGAATGCGGCGAAGGCTAAGGGGAGATACCCACCTTGATCAAATTTGTAGAGTACTGAACTTAGATATATAAGCTCAACTGTGCCTATGATCAGAACATAAGAAAATACAAGGAGTATGTTGGTTTTCCATATCATTATCATGATGAGTACTAGAAAAGCTGAAGTGAGAGTCATCACAAAAACCACAGCAATCCCTACAGAGAAAAACAAGGAGAAAGATTTGTGAGTATGAATTGTAGATGCAGAACAATTTGGAAGTGGTTATGGGCCTAAATGCAAAGAACATTGACCATTCACACTCCATTTCAAGGAATCAACATGGATATGTTCCCCATGGAATTGAGAATTCAAACATCAGGGCTTATTCCCTAATATATATCAAGAGAAGTAGTGAAGGTGGATATAGTTAATAGTTCATACCATAGGCATTTCCAATCTTTACAGTTGTCCTGAATCCTATAGTGACTGCTACACATGCCAGCATTAGCAGATAATTGATCTCAGGAATGTAGACTTGTCCTTCATACTTCATTGATGTGTGAACTATCTTGACACGGGGGAAGCACCCAAGCGACAGGGACTGTTGGATGATGGAGAAGGTGCCAGAGATCATGGCCTGACTCGCGATAATTGATGCCATAACAGCCACAACAAACATTGGCCAATATAAAGGACCTGCAATTTTTCAACTTTCATCTTAAGACGACAAATAGATACAGAGGAGAGGACTAAAGAATGCAAATATTGGATAAATCAGAAGTATACTTCATACTTCACCTGGAATGGATTTATAAAACGTATCTAATACGTCGTCATTATGTTTACGGAGGTATGATGCTTGACCAGTGTATGCCAGGACAAGAGAAGGGAATGTTAATGAGCACATGCTTATCTGTATGGATCTAACTGTGAAGTGTCCCACATCGGCAAACAATGCTTCAGTTCCTGCATCAATCCAGTATTCAGAAATCTTCATTACTGTCACAGCGCATAGATTGCAAAGGGATTACAGCTACCGACCAAGCAAAGCTATAACTAGATAACCAACCTGTTATAGCTAGTACAATACCGCCAAGTGAAATCCATGCATCCTTCTTGTTTCTTCTAAAGTAATCTATGATGTATTTAGGGTTAATGGCCTTTATTACAGTGAGGTCATGCTTGATGAAGTTGTAGAGACCAATGCCACCGATGAAGGTGAACCAAATACAAATAATTGGAGCAAAGCTATACCCAACTTTGTCAGTTCCAAATCTTTGAACAATGAACAAACCTATCAATATGGCCACTGATATCCAGACAATTGCATCTGCATATCAGGAAAAGAGTCAAATAGAATTACTCAAAATAAAGATGGATTAATCTTGCTGTTTGTTAAGTTCAAAGATGTACCATATAAACCTCATTTGGATAATACTATGACTGCTTTCTGCTTCTATTGAGGAAGGCATACTTTTGCCTTAATCAGACTTCCAGCCTGCTTGATCATCCTCCTCCTTCCTCCCCTGTTTCCTTGTTCTTCCTTAGTAACAATCTATTATCCACTCTGATGGTGCTTGGAATGAACAGAGAAAGCATGGAAATGGAGAAGTGATCATCAGAGCAACACTAGAGATTTTATTGCTTCCCCAAGTGCAAAGTAAGTTCTGGTTTCTTGTAGTATATTGGTCTCTTTCTAAACTTATATTTGTTTCTTTCTGTTTCTTGTACCCCATTCCAACTCTGCCACTTGGCATGTTCACATAGGTGCTTATTAGTAAATTTTGTCACTTTGGTCTGACTAATCAGCAAAACTAAGTATATGTTACCAATCTATGCATTATGCATGTACATGTGGAAGGTTGAGGTCCTACTAGAGGTTACCCTTCTGGTCAAACAAGTGGACAATTTTATTTATCAGCCATAGGGGCAGACTTCTTAGCTTGGTGATGGTTGAGTGATAGATTATAGATAGTTTACCTTCAGTCATAGAACTGGTGGCTTGCTTGATACCTCCCACTGCTGATAAAACTGCCATGCCATGGTTAGTTGGAAGTGAAATCAAAGTTAGAACAGATAGCTACCCAATCCACTACCCATTACCACCTTGACCTCTGTTAGAGAGAGAGAGAGAGAGAGAGAGAGAGAAGCAACCTGAGATACAAGGAGTGAGGATGCCATCACCAATGACCATGGAAGTACCCAACATGGTTGCAAAGAGTAGGAAGTACTTGGTAGAATTGCTCTTCTCAAGTGCGGATTTGAGCTTTGATGCTCGGCGAAAGGGGCCATCACTGGGCAACTCTAGCCGGAAGTTTGAAACGTCCTTGTCCTCTGCCTGTTGATTTGGTATCAGCCCCACCTTCGCGAATCTGCATATCATTGAATATAGCGCGAATGTCCCCCCTACAACCACACATATAACCACATTACTGTATTAGTTTTGATTAGCCAAATAATACACCATTGCCCCCCTTCTTTGGCATAATTTTGTTATACCAAAAGGGCTGACCAATTTTAAAAAAATAATAAATATCAAATTTTAAAGGGTTTTACTATGTGTAAACACAGTTGATTACACTGGGGCTCTGATAATACCAAATTTACTTTCTCGAGGCAGTCTTCAAATGATATTATTATTGTTTTTTGTCTTAAAAGGTCCACATTATCAAATGGTGACAACTTAGTATAACTATGTATAATTAATTAGAAAATATTTCATTTTTAAAAAATTCATTAATTCAAATTTATTTAGCCAATACCCTTTCCTTGATGGCTAGCTAACGACGAGTTCTTGAACATTAAGTTCAAGCAATTATTTTAAAAGGAACTAATGAAATTAACAAGACTGAAAGTCTCCTCCACTGGGTTTAGGGTTTAGACATGCCATGTCTTATCCCACAAAATCAGCCCACATCAGATGAATCTCAATTTTCAATCATACCTTCATTTTTACTTTTTTTTTTTTTTCTATCTAATTGGCTTCTGATTATTTTTTGATTTTCTCATTGTAAAAAATCAAGATAATATAAATTTTTAAAAATAAAATAAAATCCTGTTTAATATAGAACAAAATTATGCTATATGAGAGTGAAAGTTTGATCCTTTCATTTGAAGAAGGTCAGGGAAAAAAAAAAAAAAAAAGGGATGGGTGTAAGTGGGGATTATGAGTTATAGAAAATTAATTACCATCGCCATTGTCGTTGGCCTGGAGGACTATGAAGACATACTTGATGAGGGGGATGAGGATGAGTGTGTAGAAAATCATGGAGAGGACACCCAATATATCGTCATTATTTTTTATCCCACCGGTGAAGGTGCTCGCGTACACATACAATGGCGATGTTCCAATGTCACCGTACACTATCCCTATGCTCTGAAACGCCAAATGCAATATTGTCGCCCAATCCACCACCTAACATTATTAATATGCCATGGTAAGCCTCCATTGTGAGTTTGAGGTCCCTTTTATGATTAGTGAGTCCCACACTTGGGTTAAGTGGATTCCCAAGAAATCCAAAATTAGCGCTACCGTAAATGAGAGAGAAAGAGAGAGAGACCTTGGATCCAGGGGCGTCATGGTCACGAAAGTTACTAGATTCCACGTCCAATGAGTTGTATCGCCGGACCTTCTTTCCCTGCAGCGGTGGTGGTGGTGGTGGTGGTGGTTCTTCTTCCTCTACAACCTCATCGCCAACTGTTGAAGACATTACTTCTCAACAGTTGGAGATCTCTTCTCTTCTCTTCTTTTCTTATGAATCCTTTCCTACCTCAGTCAACCAAGGGATATTATAAAAGGGTCCGTTTGAACTGAATCTAACAGACTCTGTTGGAAAGAATTTTATTTACGGAAAAATCAAATTCAATACAAAATTTTGAACATCCATAAGCTATTAAATGAAGGATATATTTGTAATTAAGATCACCTTTTCTCTAAAAGATATTTTTACTCTTCTTGACTTCTTCCTCTTCTCATGGTCCAAGAAATCGACTCAATGACACCTCAAGATTTGGTAGAATCAAGATGAGCTGTAAGAAAGTGTTGTAAGTTGTAACTTATTTTTAGCCGTTAAAAATGCCCATTATGCTAAACACATGATTGGTCAAATAAAAAGAAGAAAGTTTTCCTCAACCCGCGGAGAGATGGTCCAAGTCCAAAAAATGACAAAGAATGCTAACTGATTGTATTCTCTACACCCTCCAATAGGGTGCAACGCACGTGCATGAGTATCCACTAGAGAACACACAAGGGGCAAGAGGTCATTTCATGGGACCCTAAATGTATCAAATGATCTATGCCAAAGAAAGGATACAAAGTATAAGATACAATGTGAGACAAGAAGGTGTTGTACTTATTTATTTATTTAATATTTGATAACACACTGTATTCCATGTACAAATTAGTCCAGTACTGTAGCCATATGCTTCACCTCTCTTCCAAATTTCCTTAAGCTTCCTCTATTGAGAATAGATTGGTAGACTCCCTCCCCTCCCTACTTATAGTTCTTCATTGCTCTAAAGCTCATATGTCATTCCCACCTTCAGGAGACGCTTGGAAGGGATATCAAACACCTTGTAACTCTGTCTCAAATTCCTCCTTATGAAGTTATAAGCATAATTTATCAATACCCTCTTCCCAAAACTAGAACCTCTTTCTGCTACAACCTCACTCTCACCCACCAAGTGGACAATCCCAGATTGCCAACCTCTATCCACCACCTCTAGCTCTTTCTCCACCACTTCACCTTTCTTCTCTTCAACAACAATAGTCCTTTCCTCATCATCCACATTCTCAACCTTTGGTGACAGCCACAAATCCTCACTAATGTACTCCTTTAATCTTTCCACCAATGTTCTTTCAAAGGGTTCTTTGTCATTGCGAACATCGGTGTATCCATACCTCACGATACACCGGAAGACATTAAGTTCATGTGGTTCAACTCGCCTGAATAAGAACCGTTCCTCCACCGGAACCTTGCTTATTGGAAGTGATTTGTAAGCGACGAAGACAAGGACTGATTGCATTGCTGGTACATTTTCTATGTAGTGCTCGAAAATGGGTGGAATGCCATGGACTAATTCAGAGTAGAAGACGGCGAGTCCAGGGATTCGACATAAGTTGGTGTTTGCAGCAATATCTCTAAGCTTCTCAGGAGAAATCTTGTGGTCTAGCTCATAGTAGTATTTCTTGCGGTATACATAGTTCCAAACATACATTATTGCCATCAGGAATGCGGCGAAAGCTAAGGGGAGATACCCACCTTGATCAAATTTGTAGAGCACTGAACTTAGATATAGGAGCTCAACTGTGCCTATCACCAGAACATAAGCAATTACAAGGAGTATGTTGGTTTTCCATATCATTATCATGATGAGTACTAGAAAAGATGAAGTGAGTGTCATCACAAACACCACAGCAATCCCTACAGAGAAAAACAGAGAGAGAGACAGATCTGTGAGTACAAATTTTAGATGCAGAACATTGATCATTCACACTCCATTTCAAGAAATCAAAATGGGTTTGTTCCCCAAGGAATGGAATTGAGAATTTAAATACTAGGGCCTGTAGTTAATAGTTCATACCATAGGCATTTCCAATCTTTGTAGTTGTCCTGAATCCTACAGTGACTCCAACACAAGCCAACATTAGCAGGTAATTGATCTCAGGAACATAAACTTGTCCTTCATACTTTGTTGATGTATGAACTATCTTGACACGAGGGAAGCAACCAAGTGAAAGAGACTGTTGGATGATGGAGAAGGTGCCTGAGATCATGGCCTGACTCGCGATAATTGATGCCATAACAGCCACAACAAACATGGGCCAATATAAAGGATCTGCATTAACCAAATTGTGTCAACTATTTATTGCTACTGTTTCACCTAAAAGCTCGAACTTGGACAAAATCAGAAGCATACTTCACCTGGAATGGATTTATAAAACGTATCTAATACATCTTCATTATGTTTACGAAGGTAGGATGCTTGGCCAGTGTATGCCAGGACAAGAGAAGGGAATGTTACTGAGCACATACTTATTTGAATGGATCTAACTGTGAAGTGTCCAACATCAGCAAACAAGGCTTCAGTTCCTGCATCAATCAATCCAGTTTTTCAGAAATCTTCATTACTGTCATAGAGTTGGAATGGAAGTTTTTGAATTGATTGCAAATGGACTACAGATACCTGTTATTGCTAGAACGATACCGCCGAGTGAAATCCATGCATCCTTCTTGTTTCTGCTAAAGTAATCTATAATGTATTTAGGGTTAATGGCCTTTACTACAGCAGGGTCATACTTGATGAAGTTGTAGATACCAATGCCTCCAATGAAGGTGAACCAAACACAAATAATTGGAGCAAAGCTATATCCAACTTTGTCTGTTCCAAATCTTTGAACAGCAAACAAACCTATCAATATGGCCACTGATATCCAAACAATTGCACCTGCATATCAGGAAAAGGGTCAAACATATGCAGATGTTCTACTCATATCTGATATCCAATAATCCTTCTCTCTCTTTCTCTCTGTCTCTCACACACACACATGCTATTTTTCAAGGAAGAACATAGAACTAGCTTTTCCTAGCTTAAATTTTTCTAGAAAGGTAAAATTTTCTAATGGAAAATTATCAAAAAGGGTGGGAAGAAAAAACCTTTATGTTTATGGACCACACTATCAAAACTCTGGAGATTCTTTCAAGATTTTGTGGTCCATGTGTGGTGCCACTTAAAATGACAAACCTGTAGTTTTATTTGAAAAATACTACATAACGACTGATCAACCTACCAATGATTTCTTTAAAATGTCAAATCCTGTAGTTTTCTGCTATATTTTGTTTGGAAAAGGAATCCTCGATGTTGATGTCAGTGTGTGGATTCTTGCGCACGCCCTCTAACATCGATCTCACCCATATACCCTATAATCTTTTTTCAATAAATGCTTCGAATTGGATTCATCACCTACCCCCTTTTACAAAATTGCACTATAGCATCGTATGAAACCCTTTCCCATTTTCTTTATGACCATTTGATAACGTTTCCGCCGTTTCTATGTCAAGAAACGGCAGAAACATAAAATTGCGTTTCTAAGAACAGAAACAGTTTTTATGGTGTTTGATAAAAGCTGTTTCTAAAAACGTTTCTTCTTCTTCTCCTTTCCCTCCCCCTGATCACAAAAATGTCGAAAGAATACAGCAGACTGGAGAGGCTTGAAGCAGAGCTTGCAAGAACTCGAGCTACAGTAAGAGAAGCTGGCCAGACCTAGAAGATTCAACTCGAGCTGCAATTATTGGCGCCTCTTCCATCTCTCTCTCTCTCTCTCTCTCTCTCTCTCTCCCTCTTGTAGGGGAGATTCAACTGGGGTTTCTATCGGTTGCAGTCATGGTGCAGTACAACCTCACTAGGCGAATACCCAAGCCCTTCTCGCAGATAGAAGGCACTCCTCATTGGTACCCTCTCAATTGGCGACTCCAACCTGAAGCTGCTGAAGCTCATCTTCATTGTCTTGACCTATCCAATCGTCGTTTCGGATTGTGGGATCCTGCTGAAGCTCATCTCAAATCCTCTCCCCCTTTCGGCCTGGATTCTTTTTGAAGCCCCTCTCCATCATCTTCCAACTCCAACAACTCTACCCTGCTGCGAACCTACAAATCCAGGTAAAGGAAAGGGGCTTTCTTCTTGCATTCATTCTTCTTTGATGGCCTATCAGCGGAATCTCCTTCTTGATCCCTGCCCCCGACTTCAACCTTGATAGCGAGCAAGGTGTTGCAGAGAGCGCACGCCCCTCTTGGCTCTATGGTTCATCTCACTCGAAAGCTCTACAGTGATGGCTTCTCTCTCACACTAGAGACTAGCAAGTTTTGGGTTTCAGAAGTCAGAAATTTGAGTCGTGAGATTTGCAGACGGTTCACCGGAGGTATTGTGCAGCTCGAGTTGCAAAGCCATGGAGTCGTTTGAGGAGAGGCATGAGTTCATGGGAGTATAGCTTTTTTATCGGGCACAATCCAAAATCCCTTCCTTCACTTGTTTCTGGAAATGGAGAAACAAGTCATACTTGTTTCACCATGTCCATTTTTAGAAACATAAATCACCATAAATTTTGATTTCTATTTATGAAAACAAGAGAAACGGAACAAGTTTGTCAAACACTTTTTATTCCGTTTCTATCATTTCTTGACACAGAAACGACAAAAATGCGTTTCTTGATCTGTTATCAAATGGGCCCTTAGTTGGTCTCTTTCTGAACTCATTTTTGTTTCTTTGTGTTTCTTGGACCCCATTCCAACTCCCCGACTAGGCATATATGTTCACAGTGGTCCTTATAAGGAAAATTTGTCAATTTGGTCTGACTAGTCAACAAAACAAACCAATCTGTGCATATAGATGTATCATGTGCATATAAATATATATATATATATATATATGTGTGGAAGACCCAAGAGATCCAAGTCAAGTGAGGTCCCAGTGGAGGTTCTAGTCCATGAGCCTTTTGGTCAAACACGTGGAGAATTGTATTTTATCAACCATGGGCCAATATATAGACTTCTTAGCTAAGCTTGGTGGAGGTTGAGTGACGCTAAGGCAGAGAGCTTCATGGGTGTTTCAAAGTTGGTGGCTGGATGCTTTCATCACTTATATATATAGATATATATATATATATATATAGTTATTATTGTGAATCCTAAATACTAGATTTGAAAGGGGTCCTAGCTCGTTTAGGTTAAGGTATAAGGAGGTAGGCCTGAAGATGATTCTAGTTTCTAGTAGATGTTGGGTCACCTCTCATTTTTCTTTTTGTGAAAAGGGTTCCTCAAAGTCAAAGGTAGGAAGTTGGAATTGAATACGAAAGAGAGACATATAGGAAGAAAAGGAAAATAATAAATTTACATAAATTAAACTCTTGTCCCAACTGTTCAAAGAAAGAAAGATTGATAGATAGGTATTTTACCTTCAGTCATTGCACTCGTGGCTTGTTTGATCCCTCCCACTGCTGATAAGACTGCCGTGCCATGGTCAAAGTTAGAACAAATAGAAATATGAGAAATTCAAAACATGTGAACAATTAATGGGAATACCTATATTAAAATGTTGGTAAGAGAGAGACTTTTTTATTTTATTTTATTTTATTTATTTATTTATTATTATTTTTTTACAACAGGTATTCAGGCCTTCAACGTGATTAGTCTCACGAACTCATAAATAACCCACTTGCATATTATGGGTAAAATAATCTTTTCTTTACTTTTTTTATTTTTAATTTTCAGATAAAGTTCCTGATTTAGAGAACTTGTTAATAGAAAGCAATACATAACACATTACCCCTGTGAAGCTGTGTTGTAAGTAGCTAAAAAGTCATAAAGAAAGAAAGAAAGAAAGTTGTGAGTAGGAAAAAAGTTCTAATAAAGTCTGATACCAAAATGATCACAGACTCCCAACTTTTTTGAAAGAAAGAAAGTTGGAGAGAAAGATTGTTTTTAATGAAGCTACATTCCAACCCACTTCCCACCTTCACCTCAGTTGGTTTCATTATTTCATCTCAAGCCACAGAGGCTCAACCATTTTAAAAGGAAAACGTGAGAAATAGGTAGATAATTAAATGGAGCTCATCCCAACCCACTATCCACCTTCTCCTATAGAGAGAGAGAGAGAGAGAGAGAGAGAGAGAGAGAGAGAGAGAGTTGACTCTCTTGCAGTGCATGTGAGGTTGTGAATATCACAATATGTGGTTGGTGAAGGATAGGTACCACCAATCTTTTCTATGACCCTTTTTTACTCTTAGAAAATTGGATTAAACTAAACTAAGTGGTTAAGGTGGTCACCTGATGTGGGACTATGTTAATCTCTGTTTAGGGAGTGTCACAGTCCAAAAAAAAATGAGAGAGAGAGAGAGAGAGAGAGAGAGAGGGGCAACCTGACATGCAGGGAGTGAGGATGCCATCACCGATGACCATGGAAGTACCCAACATGGTTGCGAAGAGTAGGAAGTACTTGGTGGAATTGCTCTTCTCAAGTATGGACTTGAGCTTTGATGCTCGGCGGTGGCGGCCACTGTTGGGCAGCTCTAGCCGGAAGTTTGAAACGTCTTTGTCCTCTGCCTGTTGACTTGGTATCAGCCCCACTTTCGCGTACCTACATATCAATGAATATAGCGCGAACGTTCCCCCTGCATCCACACATTATTATCATTATTAGTTATCATATTAGTTTGATTATTCAATCATAAAATAATATAATGGCCGACCAATGATGTCACAATCTTTTTCAACTGTTTTCACGATGATGACAATACTATTTTTTGTCTAATTAAATCTTAAATTATATGGTGACAACTCAATATAACTTAAATTACTACGCATGATTACATAAATAATATTTCATTTTTAAATACTCAATAATTCCATCTTATTGTGAACAATATATGCATTGGCTCAATCTAATTATGAATAATTACATAGAAAATATCCCATTTTTGAAATTCATAATGACTCAATCTTATTATTAAAAACCTGCTTTTATTCAACGTTAGGTTCATGCATATGTATGGTTTGAATCATGGTTTCAAAAATCGGAATTAAATATTTACAAAAAAAAATTTAAAAACAAATCAATTGAACCTGGTAATTTGTGTCAAAATTAGCACTGATTGATCTGGTTAATATCCATCAGTTTCTATATTAGTTTCCTTCAGATTCTGACGATTCTGATCAACTCAAATCGGTTCAATTATTGATTCTAAATTTTAAAACCTTGGTTTGAAAACACCAAAAAAATTTCTTTTTTCTTTAAAAACACCAAGAAAAAATTCAAAATCGAAAAAGGAAAAAAAAAGTCAGATGAAAAATCAGCAACATCAAGGAAATTAAGGATGGAATTAAGTCTAGTCCACATTGGGGTTTAGCCTTTAGGCATGCCATGTCTCATCATTAATAGTAAGAGAGAGAGAGAGAGAGAGAGAGAGAGAGAGAGAGAGCTTCCAATGCAAATTAAAGCGACTTTTCTACACAACGATTCAATTTTCCCAACTATACTCTTATTAAATTTTCTGATTCTGATTTTGAATTTGACTCAGAAAAATTAACCCTAATCTTTTTGGATCTTTCTTCAGAGCTGTGAGAACTGCAAAGCTAGAGTTTTGGTCTACCAAAGTACTGTAGGTGGGATCGTTTCGAAGAAGGTTCCTTAAAAGCAGCGTGGCCTCTTAGTATGTAGGGGCACGTTACCTTTTAGGCTTCTTTTTTGTGCAAATTATTATTGGGAGGAGGTGAGATATATTGTCAGTAGCAACTCAACCAATGGAAGGGCTAAGACGTGAGGGGCATAGGATATTTTTCCAAGGTGAAGAAGAGAAAAAAAGTCACAAATCTGGATATACTTGCGACATATCTAGCATTTTCCCCACATGCTAATATCGAATAAAATTAAAATTATGGTAATGTGAAAGTGAAAGTTTGACACCAATCCAAGGGGTGGTCTATTGGTGATTTGAAGTAAGTAAAGCAGGAAACGTTATACTTGGGTCAAATCTCTTTTGGCATCACCCTTGTTTCATCCTTGGGGCTCTGGCCCTCTTTAGAGGGAAAACAAAATATGGGGTATCATGGAGAATTTGAGTTATAAAGAGTTACTTACCATCACCGTTGTCGTTGGCTTGTAGGACGATGAAGACATACTTGAGGAGGGGGATGAGGGTGATTGTGTAGAAGATCATGGAGAGGACACCCAGTATATCATCGTTGTTCTTGATCCCATCGGTGAAGGTGCTCGCGTACACATACAGTGGCGACGTTCCGATGTCACCGTACACTATCCCTATACTCTGGAACGCCAGTTGCAATATCGTCCCCCAATCCATCGCCTACACATCCATTCATACATAAACTAACAATTACACAGAGAGAGAGAGAGAGAGAGAGAGAGAGAGAGAGAGAGAGAGAGAGAGAGAGAGACCTTGGATCGGTGGCCGTCATGGCCACGAAAGTGACCAGATTCGGCGGCCAAAGAGTCAAGTCGCCGGAGATTCTTTCCTTGTGGTGGTGGTGGTTGTTCTTGTGCCATTACAACGACCTCATCGCCAGCTGTAGATGACATCTTTCTCCGGCCAACTTATGTACACCTTTTCCTAGCTAAGCTAAGCTACGGTAGCAGTAATTGAACAATATAATCTCTTCTTTTCTGATCATAAGAATGATTCTTTACTCAACCAAGAGATGTTATTATATACTATGGGAGAGGTACAGAAGTCTCCACTCAAAGACAAGGAAACAGGAGGAGAGAGAGTGAAAGAAAGCTAGATAGCTAGCTTGGGGAACTTAATTAAACTGTTCATCGCCAATCGAGACCTCGAGACTCTTGAGAAAGAATGGAGAATCGAAGTGGAAGAGTTATAATAATTTATAGGCGCAATGGATCGAGTGAACGAAGCCAAACACCCTACGTATCTCTCTCTTGATGTAATTCTAATGGGTCTTGGACTCTTGGTGGGAAGTTTTTACTTTAGTGTTCACATGTGTACATTACTTGTGTGGCTGTGTGGGTCCCCACTTCCCACTTTATTTTTCTCACAACCCTCTAGCTTGACTTGGTAGGCGAGCGACTTGCCCCTCTCTCTCTCTCTTCCCTACGTATCTCTCTCTTGATGTTATTCTAACGGGTCTTGGACTTTTGGTGGGAAGTTTTTACTTTAGTGTTCACATGTATACACCACATGTGTGGCTGTGTGGGTCCCCACTTCCCACTATATTTTTCTCACAACCCTTTAGCTTGACTTGGTAGGCGACCGACTTGCCCCTCCTCTCTCTCTCTCTCTCTCTCTCTTCCCTTGATGCTTCCTTTCTTAGTTGCTAGTTAGTGTAATTACTACTTTTTAATTACCTTAGCCTGATCGGATCCGTGTCAATCAGCCTGTCCAGTCAGATTTTTCTTGGGATGAATCGGTTTTGGACGAATAGTGACCCGGGTTTAAATCTTCTGTGGGAGTTGTGAGTGGCAATGATGATTTAACGGTTAGGAGGGCCTGGCATGCACCTCTGGATATTCTTTATCTCATTGCAGAAGATTTTTATGTGTACCAAGGCAACTTGATATCAAACTAGTAAAGCATGTTCTGATTTCAATCAATTTCTGTTTGGTTTAGATATTTAATCATTTTTATTTTTTCAATTTATTATCAGCCTGGTAGAGGTTGCACTCTGGTTTAAATTTTCCATGCATATATAGGAAACAAGGAGCCTAAAAGATAGTGTGGCCCTACATCCAATCACAGAGGGGCCAAAATGACCGCCCCACCCCTCATGAAATGTGAAAGGTTGATGTTTTTAAATGCTCCTACTGATTCATGTATTGACGTAAGGCCACACTACCTCTAAGGAATCTTCTCATATGTATAAAAGAGGGAGAAACACTCATAATGAGGGAGCGGAGTGCATAATTTCTCTCTCCTACTCATGTGAAATGACCAGAACAGAGGAGAGAGACAGATTGTGGGAGCCTGTGATCCGTCATAGGGAACATTATTCCCCAAGAAAATAAATCAAAAAACTTGGGTGTTTATTACTTTTAGTTTTCTATCGATCATTTATCCGGTTTTTGATGGGTTCAATTTGATTTCCAATTTTGAGTAGTATTTCTACCGGTTTTAAAGAAAAATACAATTCAATTAAAGCCAAAGCAATAAATATTTGGTTAGATTCGGTTCATTTTGGACTTAACCAATTGGTTTTAGTCTATCAAACCGGTTAGGATTAGAATTTGATACCCTAGTAATTGGCTTACATATATCTCCTTCAGGATTATCTCTCAATAAAAACAAGAAGATAATCCTTACTTCTCTATTTCAAACATATTCAATTCAGTCCTTTTCAGACATGGAACTTAGTAGGGTTTTGAAAATCGGATAGGTATTAGTTGAATCAACCCACACCGATCTTGAATGATAAACCCGAATACTGTTTCCACTGAGTCTGACCGAGTCATACTGTTGAGCAGAAGTAGCAGCAAATCTGGAAACAGTTTCTGCTGACTTTGACTACTCGATTCATGATCCAACTCAATGTGGAAAGCAGCTTTCACACTCGAAGACCAAATTCCTCACTCACCTTCCTTCCTTCTTTCTCTCTCTTCCCTCCTGTTTTCAAGTGGAAATAAAACACAACTAGCCAATCTTCCATGTGTCAGCCAAAGATTTAGTAATTGGACTCGGTCTCGGCTGATATCAATATGATATTGATCTAGGATCGATTGTATCAGCATGGATCAATCAATATTATCCTTATTTTTCATAAGAATTAAGTTTGTTGACAATTTTGCCCTTGATATCCATACAATACCCAATCCCAGATCGGCCAGATAATATGATTGATCTCAATCGATACCAATATGATATGGCCAATATGGTACCAATACCTAAAACCATGGTGGCAGCTTTAGTTCAGCGTGGACTTAGTCATCGGTATCAGATATCGATCCAAGTTAGTATCGTATTGTATTAGACCATCGGTAATTTTCCCTTAAACCCTCTGTCTTTAAGGAATATGCTTGATGCTACAGTAAATGTACGAATATTGCAACCTAATGGTCAAGCAGTCGAAACAATCTCTCAACATTCTCGAGATAAATTGTATAGTTCTCACCTTCAGACTTTGCACATGTAAGAGCCTCGGACACTGGATATGCCCTACGCCCTCCATCTTTAGCATCCTAGATGATGATGTGGCAAAACTACCTAAGAAGGAAATTGTTTGTTCCATAGCTCAACAAACATGCTAATTGTATTAAAAACATTTCCCTTTTTTCTTTCTTTTTAACATTTTGTCTGTTGTAATTTGAAAGAAGAAATCAAACTTCAAAATCTTCCTCCTATTGTATGATTTGTCAACCTTTCTTTTTCATGCATGTGCAGAGTCTGCTGACCAAAGAATCTGCTCCTAAAATTTAGTATTCAAATATTGAAATGCTTCCATCAAACGGGAAATTTGGAAGGAAACATTAAAGAGATATTTCATTTTTTTAATCACATGATTAAAGATTATGATAATTTTAACTTTAAACTGACGATCATAGTTGGAAAATTAGGTTTTTAACCGATTCATCCTATTATTATGATAGTTTTATTAACAAAATGACTCGAGTAAATCAATTTTTTTTTTTTTTTTTTAGTGAGAAAGAATTAAGGTCATGGTTGTTTCAAATGTGAGGAGGAAAAAAAGGTGGTGGGGGGGGGGGGGG